>NC_090839.1:61205549-61521423 GCF_028021215.1 Eschrichtius robustus
ATCGTACCCTAAACCGAGCCCTAACCGTAAAACTAACCGTAACCCTAACCCTAACCCATAACCTGCACCATACCCGAACCCGTACCCGAACCCGTACGCTAAGCCGTACGCTTACCCTAAACCTAACCCTAAACTACCCTTGACTTCTTCTGCCTCCAATAGATTTCCTAAGCACTAGTGTTTTAAGGAACAGGTTAAAAAGAGAATCCTAATGTGATTTCTATATAATGGGTGTCTTCCTTATCTCATCCTAAACTCTTCTCCATGGCTGGACCCCCAAATAATATTCCTTTACGTCCTAAGGGGTATCTAGAGAGTGAGATAGGTTTAATAACTACCCTAACCCTAACGCGTACCCTAACGCTAACCCCTACCCTAACCCTAACACGTACCCTAATCCCAACCCGTACCCTAAACTGAGCCCTTACCCTAAAACTAAACCTAACCCTAACCCTAACACATACCCTTCGCCGTACCCGAACCTGTACCCGAATCCGTACCCTATGCCGTATCCTAAACCTAACCCTAACCCTAACCCTAACCCTAAGCTACCCTTGACTGCTTCTTCCTCCAATAGATTTCCTAAGCACTAGTGTTTTAAGGAACAGGTTAAAAAGAGAATCCTAATGTGATTTCTTTATAATGGGTGTGTTCTTTATCTTATCCTAGTGTCTAAACTCTTCTCCATGGCTAGACCCCAAATACTATTCCTTTACGTGCTAAGGGGTATCTAGAGAGTGGGATAGGTTTAATAACTACCCTAAGCCTAACGCGTACCCTAACGATAACTGCTACTCTAACACTAACACATACCCTAATCCTAAAACATAACCTAAGCCGAGCCCTAACCCTAAAACTAACCCTAACCCTAACCCTAACCCATACCCTACGCCGTATCCGAACCTGTATCCGAACCCGTACCCTAAGCCATACCCTAACCCTAACCCTAACCCTAACCCTAAGCTACCCTTGACTGCTTCTGCCTCCAATAGATTTCCTGAGCACTATTGTTTTAAGGAACAGGTTAAAAAGACAATCCTAATATAATTTCTTTATAATGGGTGTGTTCCTTATCATATCCTAGTGTCTAAACATTTCTCCATGGCTGGACCCCCAAAAAATATTCCTTTACGTGCTAATGGGTATCTAGAGAGTGGGATAGTTTTAGTAACTACCCTACCCCTAACGCGTACCCTAACCCTAACATGTAACCTAATCCTAAACCGTACCCTAAACCGAGCCCTAACCCTAACACTAACCCTAACCCTAACCCTAACCCATATCCTACGCCGTATCCGAACCCCTACCCAAACCCGTACCCTAAGCCATACCCTAACACTAACCCTAACCCTAACCCTAACCCTAAGCTACCCTTGACTGCTTTTGCCACCAAGAGATTTCCTAAACACTAGTGTTTTAAGGAACAGGTTAAAAAGAGAATCCTAATGTGATTTCTTTATAATGGGTGTGTTCCTTATCTTATCCTAATGTCTAAACTCTTCTCCATGGCTGGACCCCCAAATAATATTCCTTTACGTCCTAAGGGGTATCTAGAGAGTGAGATAGGTTTAATAACTAACCTAACACTAACGCGTACCCTAACGCTAACCCCTACCCTAACCCTAACACGTACCCTAATCCTAACCCGTACCCTAAACCGAGCCCTTACCCTAAAACTAACCCTAACCCTAACCCTAACACATACCCTACGCCGTACGCGAACCCGTACCCGAACCCGTATCCTAAGCCGTACCCTAACCCTAACCCTAACCCTAACCCTAAGCTACCCTTGACTGCTTCTGCCTCCAATAGATTTCCTAAGCACTAGTGTTTTAAGGAACAGGTTAAAAAGAGAATCCTAATGTGATTTCTTTTAATGGGTGTGTTCCTTATCTTATCCTAGTGTCTAAATTCTTCTCCATGGCTAGACCACAAATACTATTCCTTTACGTGCTAAGGCGTATCTAGAGAGTGGGATAGGTTTAATAACTACCCTAACCCTAACGTGTACCCTAACCATAACCCCTACTCTAACCCTATCACGTACCCTAATCCTAAACCATAACCTAAACCGAGCCCTAACCCTAAAACTAACCCTAACCCTAACCCTAACACATACCCTTCGCCGTACCCGAACCTGTACCCGAACCCGTACCCTAAGCCGTATCCTAAACCTAACCCTAACCCTAACCCTAACCCTAAGCTACCCTTGACTGCTTCTTCCTCCAATAGATTTCCTAAGCACTAGTGTTTTAAGGAACAGGTTAAAAAGAGAATCCTAATGTGATTTCTTTATAATGGGTGTGTTCTTTATCTTATCCTAGTGTCTAAACTCTTCTCCATGGCTAGACCCCAAATACTATTCCTTTACGTGCTAAGGGGTATCTAGAGAGTGGGATAGGTTTAATAACTACCCTAAGCCTAACGCGTACCCTAACGATAACTCCTAGTCTAACACTAACACATACCCTAATCCTAAAACATAACCTAAACCGAGCCCTAACCCTAAAACTAACCCTAACCCTAACCCTAACCCATACCCTACGCCGTATCCGAACCTGTATCCGAACCCGTACCCTAAGCCATACCCTAACCCTAACCCTAACCCTAACCCTAAGCTACCCTTGACTGCTTCTGCCTCCAATAGATTTCCTGAGCACTATTGTTTTAAGGAACAGGTTAAAAAGACAATCCTAATATAATTTCTTTATAATGGGTGTGTTCCTTATCATATCCTAGTGTCTAAACATTTCTCCATGGCTGGACCCCCCAAAAAATATTCCTTTACGTGCTAATGGGTATCTAGAGAGTGGGATAGGTTTAGTAACTACCCTACCCCTAACGCGTACCCTAACCCTAACATGTAACCTAATCCTAAACCGTACCCTAAACCGAGCCCTAACCCTAACACTAACCCTAACCCTAACCCTAACCCATATCCTACGCCGTATCCGAACCCCTACCCAAACCCGTACCCTAAGCCATACCCTAACACTAACCCTAACCCTAACCCTAACCCTAAGCTACCCTTGACTGCTTTTGCCACCAAGAGATTTCCTAAACACTAGTGTTTTAAGGAACAGGTTAAAAAGAGAATCCTAATGTGATTTCTTTATAATGGGTGTGTTCCTTATCTTATCCTAATGTCTAAACTCTTCTCCATGGCTGGACCCCCAAATAATATTCCTTTACGTCCTAAGGGGTATCTAGAGAGTGAGATAGGTTTAATAACTAACCTAACACTAACGCGTACCCTAACGCTAACCCCTACCCTAACCCTAACACGTACCCTAATCCTAACCCGTACCCTAAACCGAGCCCTTACCCTAAAACTAACCCTAACCCTAACCCTAACACATACCCTACGCCGTACGCGAACCCGTACCCGAACCCGTATCCTAAGCCGTACCCTAACCCTAACCCTAACCCTAACCCTAAGCTACCCTTGACTGCTTCTGCCTCCAATAGATTTCCTAAGCACTAGTGTTTTAAGGAACAGGTTAAAAAGAGAATCCTAATGTGATTTCTTTTAATGGGTGTGTTCCTTATCTTATCCTAGTGTCTAAATTCTTCTCCATGGCTAGACCACAAATACTATTCCTTTACGTGCTAATGGGTATCTAGAGAGTGGGATAGGTTTAGTAAGTACCCTACCCCTAACGTGTACCCTAACCCTAACATGTAACCTAATCCTAAGCCGTACCCTAAACCGAGCCCTAACCCTAACACTAAACCTGACCCTAATCCTAACCCATACCCTAGGCTGTATCCGTTCCCCTACCCGAACCCGTACTCTAAGACATACCCTAACCCTAACCCTAACCCTAAGCTACCCTTGACTGCTTCTGCCTCCAATAGATTTCCTAAGCACTAGTGTTTTAAGGAACAGGTTAAAAAGAGAATCCTAATGTGATTTCTTTATAAAGGGTGTGTTCCTTATCTTATCCTAGTGTCTAATCTCTTCTCCATGGCTGGACCCCCAAATAATATTCCTTTTCGCGCTAAGGGGTATCTACAGAGTGGGATAGGTTTAATAACTACCCTAACCCTAAGGCGTACCCTAACCCTAACCCCTACCCTAACCCTAACACGTACCCTAATCCTAACCAGTAACCTAAACCGAGCCCTAACCCTAAAACTAACCCTAACCCTAACCCTAACCCATGCCCTACACCGTACCCGAACCCGTACCCGAACCCGTACCCTAAGCCGTAACCTAACCATAGCCCTAACCCTAACCCTAAGCTACCCTTGACTGCTTTTGCCACCAAGAGATTTCCTAAGCACTAGTGATTTAAGGAACAGGTTAAAAAGAGAATCCTAATGTGATTTCTTTATAATGGGTGTGTTCCTTATCTTATCCTAATGTCTAAACTCTTCTCCATGGCTGGACCCCCAAATAATATTCCTTTACGTCCTAAGGGGTATCTAGAGAGTGAGATAGGTTTAATAACTACCCTAACCCTAACGCGTACCCTAACCCTAACCCTTACCCTAACCCTAACACGGACCCTAATCCTAAATCGTACCCTAAACCGAGCCCTAACCGTAAAACTAACCGTAACCCTAACCCTAACCCATAACCTGCACCATACCCGAACCCGTACCCGAACCCGTACGCTAAGCCGTACGCTTACCCTAAACCTAACCCTAAACTACCCTTGACTTCTTCTGCCTCCAATAGATTTCCTAAGCACTAGTGTTTTAAGGAACAGGTTAAAAAGAGAATCCTAATGTGATTTCTATATATTGGGTGTCTTCCTTATCTCATCCTAAACTCTTCTCCATGGCTGGACCCCCAAATAATATTCCTTTACGTCCTAAGGGGTATCTAGAGAGTGAGATAGGTTTAATAACTACCCTAACCCTAACGCGTACCCTAACGCTAACCCCTACCCTAACCCTAACACGTACCCTAATCCCAACCCGTACCCTAAACTGAGCCCTTACCCTAAAACTAACCCTAACCCTAACCCTAACACATACCCTTCGCCGTACCCGAACCTGTACCCGAACCCGTACCCTAAGCCGTATCCTAAACCTAACCCTAACCCTAACCCTAACCCTAAGCTACCCTTGACTGCTTCTTCCTCCAATAGATTTCCTAAGCACTAGTGTTTTAAGGAACAGGTTAAAAAGAGAATCCTAATGTGATTTCTTTATAATGGGTGTGTTCTTTATCTTATCCTAGTGTCTAAACTCTTCTCCATGGCTAGACCCCAAATACTATTCCTTTATGTGCTAAGGGGTATCTAGAGAGTGGGATAGGTTTAATAACTACCCTAAGCCTAACGCGTACCCTAACGATAACTCCTACTCTAACACTAACACATACCCTAATCCTAAAACATAACCTAAACCGAGCCCTAACCCTAAAACTAACCCTAACCCTAACCCTAACCCATACCCTACGCCGTATCCGAACCTGTATCCGAACCCGTACCCTAAGCCATACCCTAACCCTAACCCTAACCCTAACCCTAAGCTACCCTTGACTGCTTCTGCCTCCAATAGATTTCCTGAGCACTATTGTTTTAAGGAACAGGTTAAAAAGACAATCCTAATATAATTTCTTTATAATGGGTGTGTTCCTTATCATATCCTAGTGTCTAAACATTTCTCCATGGCTGGACCCCCCAAAAAATATTCCTTTACGTGCTAATGGGTATCTAGAGAGTGGGATAGGTTTAGTAACTACCCTACCCCTAACGCGTACCCTAACCCTAACATGTAACCTAATCCTAAACCGTACCCTAAACCGAGCCCTAACCCTAACACTAACCCTAACCCTAACCCTAACCCATATCCTACGCCGTATCCGAACCCCTACCCAAACCCGTACCCTAAGCCATACCCTAACACTAACCCTAACCCTAACCCTAACCCTAAGCTACCCTTGACTGCTTTTGCCACCAAGAGATTTCCTAAACACTAGTGTTTTAAGGAACAGGTTAAAAAGAGAATCCTAATGTGATTTCTTTATAATGGGTGTGTTCCTTATCTTATCCTAATGTCTAAACTCTTCTCCATGGCTGGACCCCCAAATAATATTCCTTTACGTCCTAAGGGGTATCTAGAGAGTGAGATAGGTTTAATAACTAACCTAACACTAACGCGTACCCTAACGCTAACCCCTACCCTAACCCTAACACGTACCCTAATCCTAACCCGTACCCTAAACCGAGCCCTTACCCTAAAACTAACCCTAACCCTAACCCTAACACATACCCTACGCCGTACGCGAACCCGTACCCGAACCCGTATCCTAAGCCGTACCCTAACCCTAACCCTAACCCTAACCCTAAGCTACCCTTGACTGCTTCTGCCTCCAATAGATTTCCTAAGCACTAGTGTTTTAAGGAACAGGTTAAAAAGAGAATCCTAATGTGATTTCTTTTAATGGGTGTGTTCCTTATCTTATCCTAGTGTCTAAATTCTTCTCCATGGCTAGACCACAAATACTATTCCTTTACGTGCTAATGGGTATCTAGAGAGTGGGATAGGTTTAGTAAGTACCCTACCCCTAACGTGTACCCTAACCCTAACATGTAACCTAATCCTAAGCCGTACCCTAAACCGAGCCCTAACCCTAACACTAAACCTGACCCTAATCCTAACCCATACCCTAGGCTGTATCCGTTCCCCTACCCGAACCCGTACTCTAAGACATACCCTAACCCTAACCCTAACCCTAAGCTACCCTTGACTGCTTCTGCCTCCAATAGATTTCCTAAGCACTAGTGTTTTAAGGAACAGGTTAAAAAGAGAATCCTAATGTGATTTCTTTATAAAGGGTGTGTTCCTTATCTTATCCTAGTGTCTAATCTCTTCTCCATGGCTGGACCCCCAAATAATATTCCTTTTCGCGCTAAGGGGTATCTACAGAGTGGGATAGGTTTAATAACTACCCTAACCCTAAGGCGTACCCTAACCCTAACCCCTACCCTAACCCTAACACGTACCCTAATCCTAACCAGTAACCTAAACCGAGCCCTAACCCTAAAACTAACCCTAACCCTAACCCTAACCCATGCCCTACACCGTACCCGAACCCGTACCCGAACCCGTACCCTAAGCCGTAACCTAACCATAGCCCTAACCCTAACCCTAAGCTACCCTTGACTGCTTTTGCCACCAAGAGATTTCCTAAACACTAGTGATTTAAGGAACAGGTTAAAAAGAGAATCCTAATGTGATTTCTTTATAATGGGTGTGTTCCTTATCTTATCCTAATGTCTAAACTCTTCTCCATGGCTGGACCCCCAAATAATATTCCTTTACGTCCTAAGGGGTATCTAGAGAGTGAGATAGGTTTAATAACTGCCCTAACCCTAACGCGTACCCTAACCCTAACCCTTACCCTAACCCTAACACGGACCCTAATCCTAAATCGTACCCTAAACCGAGCCCTAACCGTAAAACTAACCGTAACCCTAACCCTAACCCATAACCTACACCATACCCGAACCCGTACCCGAACCCGTACGCTAAGCCGTACGATTACCCTAAACCTAACCCTAAACTACCCTTGACTTCTTCTGCCTCCAATAGATTTCCTAAGCACTAGTGTTTTAAGGAACAGGTTAAAAAGAGAATCCTAATGTGATTTCTATATAATGGGTGTCTTCCTTATCTCATCCTAAACTCTTCTCCATGGCTGGACCCCCAAATAATATTCCTTTACGTCCTAAGGGGTATCTAGAGAGTGAGATAGGTTTAATAACTACCCTAACCCTAACGCGTACCCTAACGCTAACCCCTACCCTAACCCTAACACGTACCCTAATCCCAACCCGTACCCTAAACTGAGCCCTTACCCTAAAACTAAACCTAACCCTAACCCTAACACATACCCTTCGCCGTACCCGAACCTGTACCCGAACCCGTACCCTAAGCCGTATCCTAAACCTAACCCTAACCCTAACCCTAACCCTAAGCTACCCTTGACTGCTTCTTCCTCCAATAGATTTCCTAAGCACTAGTGTTTTAAGGAACAGGTTAAAAAGAGAATCCTAATGTGATTTCTTTATAATGGGTGTGTTCTTTATCTTATCCTAGTGTCTAAACTCTTCTCCATGGCTAGACCCCAAATACTATTCCTTTACGTGCTAAGGGGTATCTAGAGAGTGGGATAGGTTTAATAACTACCCTAAGCCTAACGCGTACCCTAACGATAACTCCTACTCTAACACTAACACATACCCTAATCCTAAAACATAACCTAAGCCGAGCCCTAACCCTAAAACTAACCCTAACCCTAACCCTAACCCATACCCTACGCCGTATCCGAACCTGTATCCGAACCCGTACCCTAAGCCATACCCTAACCCTAACCCTAACCCTAACCCTAAGCTACCCTTGACTGCTTCTGCCTCCAATAGATTTCCTGAGCACTATTGTTTTAAGGAACAGGTTAAAAAGACAATCCTAATATAATTTCTTTATAATGGGTGTGTTCCTTATCATATCCTAGTGTCTAAACATTTCTCCATGGCTGGACCCCCCAAAAAATATTCCTTTATGTGCTAATGGGTATCTAGAGAGTGGAATAGGTTTAGTAACTACCCTACCCCTAACGCGTACCCTAACCCTAACATGTAACCTAATCCTAAACCATACCCTAAACCGAGCCCTAACCCTAACACTAACCCTAACCCTAACCCTAACCCATATCCTACGCCGTATCCGAACCCCTACCCAAACCCGTACCCTAAGCCATACCCTAACACTAACCCTAACCCTAACCCTAACCCTAAGCTACCCTTGACTGCTTTTGCCACCAAGAGATTTCCTAAACACTAGTGTTTTAAGGAACAGGTTAAAAAGAGAATCCTAATGTGATTTCTTTATAATGGGTGTGTTCCTTATCTTATCCTAATGTCTAAACTCTTCTCCATGGCTGGACCCCCAAATAATATTCCTTTACGTCCTAAGGGGTATCTAGAGAGTGAGATAGGTTTAATAACTAACCTAACACTAACGCGTACCCTAACGCTAACCCCTACCCTAACCCTAACACGTACCCTAATCCTAACCCGTACCCTAAACCGAGCCCTTACCCTAAAACTAACCCTAACCCTAACCCTAACACATACCCTACGCCGTACGCGAACCCGTACCCGAACCCGTATCCTAAGCCGTACCCTAACCCTAACCCTAACCCTAACCCTAAGCTACCCTTGACTGCTTCTGCCTCCAATAGATTTCCTAAGCACTAGTGTTTTAAGGAACAGGTTAAAAAGAGAATCCTAATGTGATTTCTTTTAATGGGTGTGTTCCTTATCTTATCCTAGTGTCTAAATTCTTCTCCATGGCTAGACCACAAATACTATTCCTTTACGTGCTAAGGCGTATCTAGAGAGTGGGATAGGTTTAATAACTACCCTAACCCTAACGTGTACCCTAACCATAACCCCTACTCTAACCCTATCACGTACCCTAATCCTAAACCATAACCTAAACCGAGCACTAACCCTAAAACTAACCCTAACCCTAACCCTAACACATACCCTTCGCCGTACCCGAACCTGTACCCGAACCCGTACCCTAAGCCGTATCCTAAACCTAACCCTAACCCTAACCCTAACCCTAAGCTACCCTTGACTGCTTCTTCCTCCAATAGATTTCCTAAGCACTAGTGTTTTAAGGAACAGGTTAAAAAGAGAATCCTAATGTGATTTCTTTATAATGGGTGTGTTCTTTATCTTATCCTAGTGTCTAAACTCTTCTCCATGGCTAGACCCCAAATACTATTCCTTTACGTGCTAAGGGGTATCTAGAGAGTGGGATAGGTTTAATAACTACCCTAAGCCTAACGCGTACCCTAACGATAACTCCTACTCTAACACTAACACATACCCTAATCCTAAAACATAACCTAAACCGAGCCCTAACCCTAAAACTAACCCTAACCCTAAACCTAACCCATACCCTACGCCGTATCCGAACCTGTATCCGAACCCGTACCCTAAGCCATACCCTAACCCTAACCCTAACCCTAACCCTAAGCTACCCTTGACTGCTTCTGCCTCCAATAGATTTCCTGAGCACTATTGTTTTAAGGAACAGGTTAAAAAGACAATCCTAATATAATTTCTTTATAATGGGTGTGTTCCTTATCATATCCTAGTGTCTAAACATTTCTCCATGGCTGGACCCCCCAAAAAATATTCCTTTACGTGCTAATGGGTATCTAGAGAGTGGGATAGGTTTAGTAACTACCCTACCCCTAACGCGTACCCTAACCCTAACATGTATCCTAATCCTAAACCGTACCCTAAACCGAGCCCTAACCCTAACACTAACCCTAACCCTAACCCTAACCCATATCCTACGCCGTATCCGAACCCCTACCCAAACCCGTACCCTAAGCCATACCCTAACACTAACCCTAACCCTAACCCTAACCCTAAGCTACCCTTGACTGCTTTTGCCACCAAGAGATTTCCTAAACACTAGTGTTTTAAGGAACAGGTTAAAAAGAGAATCCTAATGTGATTTCTTTATAATGGGTGTGTTCCTTATCTTATCCTAATGTCTAAACTCTTCTCCATGGCTGGACCCCCAAATAATATTCCTTTACGTCCTAAGGGGTATCTAGAGAGTGAGATAGGTTTAATAACTAACCTAACACTAACGCGTACCCTAACGCTAACCCCTACCCTAACCCTAACACGTACCCTAATCCTAACCCGTACCCTAAACCGAGCCCTTACCCTAAAACTAACCCTAACCCTAACCCTAACACATACCCTACGCCGTACGCGAACCCGTACCCGAACCCGTATCCTAAGCCGTACCCTAACCCTAACCCTAACCCTAACCCTAAGCTACCCTTGACTGCTTCTGCCTCCAATAGATTTCCTAAGCACTAGTGTTTTAAGGAACAGGTTAAAAAGAGAATCCTAATGTGATTTCTTTTAATGGGTGTGTTCCTTATCTTATCCTAGTGTCTAAATTCTTCTCCATGGCTAGACCACAAATACTATTCCTTTACGTGCTAAGGCGTATCTAGAGAGTGGGATAGGTTTAATAACTACCCTAACCCTAACGTGTACCCTAACCATAACCCCTACTCTAACCCTATCACGTACCCTAATCCTAAACCATAACCTAAACCGAGCCCTAACCCTAAAACTAACCCTAACCCTAACCCTAACACATACCCTTCGCCGTACCCGAACCTGTACCCGAACCCGTACCCTAAGCCGTATCCTAAACCTAACCCTAACCCTAACCCTAACCCTAAGCTACCCTTGACTGCTTCTTCCTCCAATAGATTTCCTAAGCACTAGTGTTTTAAGGAACAGGTTAAAAAGAGAATCCTAATGTGATTTCTTTATAATGGGTGTGTTCTTTATCTTATCCTAGTGTCTAAACTCTTCTCCATGGCTAGACCCCAAATACTATTCCTTTACGTGCTAAGGGGTATCTAGAGAGTGGGATAGGTTTAATAACTACCCTAAGCCTAACGCGTACCCTAACGATAACTCCTACTCTAACACTAACACATACCCTAATCCTAAAACATAACCTAAACCGAGCCCTAACCCTAAAACTAACCCTAACCCTAACCCTAACCCATACCCTACGCCGTATCCGAACCTGTATCCGAACCCGTACCCTAAGCCATACCCTAACCCTAACCCTAACCCTAACCCTAAGCTACCCTTGACTGCTTCTGCCTCCAATAGATTTCCTGAGCACTATTGTTTTAAGGAACAGGTTAAAAAGACAATCCTAATATAATTTCTTTATAATGGGTGTGTTCCTTATCATATCCTAGTGTCTAAACATTTCTCCATGGCTGGACCCCCCAAAAAATATTCCTTTACGTGCTAATGGGTATCTAGAGAGTGGGATAGGTTTAGTAACTACCCTACCCCTAACGCGTACCCTAACCCTAACATGTAACCTAATCCTAAACCGTACCCTAAACCGAGCCCTAACCCTAACACTAACCCTAACCCTAACCCTAACCCATATCCTACGCCGTATCCGAACCCCTACCCAAACCCGTACCCTAAGCCATACCCTAACACTAACCCTAACCCTAACCCTAACCCTAAGCTACCCTTGACTGCTTTTGCCACCAAGAGATTTCCTAAACACTAGTGTTTTAAGGAACAGGTTAAAAAGAGAATCCTAATGTGATTTCTTTATAATGGGTGTGTTCCTTATCTTATCCTAATGTCTAAACTCTTCTCCATGGCTGGACCCCCAAATAATATTCCTTTACGTCCTAAGGGGTATCTAGAGAGTGAGATAGGTTTAATAACTAACCTAACACTAACGCGTACCCTAACGCTAACCCCTACCCTAACCCTAACACGTACCCTAATCCTAACCCGTACCCTAAACCGAGCCCTTACCCTAAAACTAACCCTAACCCTAACCCTAACACATACCCTACGCCGTACGCGAACCCGTACCCGAACCCGTATCCTAAGCCGTACCCTAACCCTAACCCTAACCCTAACCCTAAGCTACCCTTGACTGCTTCTGCCTCCAATAGATTTCCTAAGCACTAGTGTTTTAAGGAACAGGTTAAAAAGAGAATCCTAATGTGATTTCTTTTAATGGGTGTGTTCCTTATCTTATCCTAGTGTCTAAATTCTTCTCCATGGCTAGACCACAAATACTATTCCTTTACGTGCTAATGGGTATCTAGAGAGTGGGATAGGTTTAGTAAGTACCCTACCCCTAACGTGTACCCTAACCCTAACATGTAACCTAATCCTAAGCCGTACCCTAAACCGAGCCCTAACCCTAACACTAAACCTGACCCTAATCCTAACCCATACCCTAGGCTGTATCCGTTCCCCTACCCGAACCCGTACTCTAAGACATACCCTAACCCTAACCCTAACCCTAAGCTACCCTTGACTGCTTCTGCCTCCAATAGATTTCCTAAGCACTAGTGTTTTAAGGAACAGGTTAAAAAGAGAATCCTAATGTGATTTCTTTATAAAGGGTGTGTTCCTTATCTTATCCTAGTGTCTAATCTCTTCTCCATGGCTGGACCCCCAAATAATATTCCTTTTCGCGCTAAGGGGTATCTACAGAGTGGGATAGGTTTAATAACTACCCTAACCCTAAGGCGTACCCTAACCCTAACCCCTACCCTAACCCTAAGCTACCCTTGACTGCTTCTGCCTCCAATAGATTTCCTAAGCACTAGTGTTTTAAGGAACAGGTTAAAAAGAGAATCCTAATGTGATTTCTTTTAATGGGTGTGTTCCTTATCTTATCCTAGTGTCTAAATTCTTCTCCATGGCTAGACCACAAATACTATTCCTTTACGTGCTAAGGCGTATCTAGAGAGTGGGATAGGTTTAATAACTACCCTAACCCTAACGTGTACCCTAACCATAACCCCTACTCTAACCCTATCACGTACCCTAATCCTAAACCATAACCTAAACCGAGCCCTAACCCTAAAACTAACCCTAACCCTAACCCTAACACATACCCTTCGCCGTACCCGAACCTGTACCCGAACCCGTACCCTAAGCCGTATCCTAAACCTAACCCTAACCCTAACCCTAACCCTAAGCTACCCTTGACTGCTTCTTCCTCCAATAGATTTCCTAAGCACTAGTGTTTTAAGGAACAGGTTAAAAAGAGAATCCTAATGTGATTTCTTTATAATGGGTGTGTTCTTTATCTTATCCTAGTGTCTAAACTCTTCTCCATGGCTAGACCCCAAATACTATTCCTTTACGTGCTAAGGGGTATCTAGAGAGTGGGATAGGTTTAATAACTACCCTAAGCCTAACGCGTACCCTAACGATAACTCCTACTCTAACACTAACACATACCCTAATCCTAAAACATAACCTAAACCGAGCCCTAACCCTAAAACTAACCCTAACCCTAAACCTAACCCATACCCTACGCCGTATCCGAACCTGTATCCGAACCCGTACCCTAAGCCATACCCTAACCCTAACCCTAACCCTAACCCTAAGCTACCCTTGACTGCTTCTGCCTCCAATAGATTTCCTGAGCACTATTGTTTTAAGGAACAGGTTAAAAAGACAATCCTAATATAATTTCTTTATAATGGGTGTGTTCCTTATCATATCCTAGTGTCTAAACATTTCTCCATGGCTGGACCCCCCAAAAAATATTCCTTTACGTGCTAATGGGTATCTAGAGAGTGGGATAGGTTTAGTAACTACCCTACCCCTAACGCGTACCCTAACCCTAACATGTAACCTAATCCTAAACCGTACCCTAAACCGAGCCCTAACCCTAACACTAACCCTAACCCTAACCCTAACCCATATCCTACGCCGTATCCGAACCCCTACCCAAACCCGTACCCTAAGCCATACCCTAACACTAACCCTAACCCTAACCCTAACCCTAAGCTACCCTTGACTGCTTTTGCCACCAAGAGATTTCCTAAACACTAGTGTTTTAAGGAACAGGTTAAAAAGAGAATCCTAATGTGATTTCTTTATAATGGGTGTGTTCCTTATCTTATCCTAATGTCTAAACTCTTCTCCATGGCTGGACCCCCAAATAATATTCCTTTACGTCCTAAGGGGTATCTAGAGAGTGAGATAGGTTTAATAACTAACCTAACACTAACGCGTACCCTAACGCTAACCCCTACCCTAACCCTAACACGTACCCTAATCCTAACCCGTACCCTAAACCGAGCCCTTACCCTAAAACTAACCCTAACCCTAACCCTAACACATACCCTACGCCGTACGCGAACCCGTACCCGAACCCGTATCCTAAGCCGTACCCTAACCCTAACCCTAACCCTAACCCTAAGCTACCCTTGACTGCTTCTGCCTCCAATAGATTTCCTAAGCACTAGTGTTTTAAGGAACAGGTTAAAAAGAGAATCCTAATGTGATTTCTTTTAATGGGTGTGTTCCTTATCTTATCCTAGTGTCTAAATTCTTCTCCATGGCTAGACCACAAATACTATTCCTTTACGTGCTAATGGGTATCTAGAGAGTGGGATAGGTTTAGTAAGTACCCTACCCCTAACGTGTACCCTAACCCTAACATGTAACCTAATCCTAAGCCGTACCCTAAACCGAGCCCTAACCCTAACACTAAACCTGACCCTAATCCTAACCCATACCCTAGGCTGTATCCGTTCCCCTACCCGAACCCGTACTCTAAGACATACCCTAACCCTAACCCTAACCCTAAGCTACCCTTGACTGCTTCTGCCTCCAATAGATTTCCTAAGCACTAGTGTTTTAAGGAACAGGTTAAAAAGAGAATCCTAATGTGATTTCTTTATAAAGGGTGTGTTCCTTATCTTATCCTAGTGTCTAATCTCTTCTCCATGGCTGGACCCCCAAATAATATTCCTTTTCGCGCTAAGGGGTATCTACAGAGTGGGATAGGTTTAATAACTACCCTAACCCTAAGGCGTACCCTAACCCTAACCCCTACCCTAACCCTAACACGTACCCTAATCCTAACCAGTAACCTAAACCGAGCCCTAACCCTAAAACTAACCCTAACCCTAACCCTAACCCATGCCCTACACCGTACCCGAACCCGTACCCGAACCCGTACCCTAAGCCGTAACCTAACCATAGCCCTAACCCTAACCCTAAGCTACCCTTGACTGCTTTTGCCACCAAGAGATTTCCTAAGCACTAGTGATTTAAGGAACAGGTTAAAAAGAGAATCCTAATGTGATTTCTTTATAATGGGTGTGTTCCTTATCTTATCCTAATGTCTAAACTCTTCTCCATGGCTGGACCCCCAAATAATATTCCTTTACGTCCTAAGGGGTATCTAGAGAGTGAGATAGGTTTAATAACTACCCTAACCCTAACGCGTACCCTAACCCTAACCCTTACCCTAACCCTAACACGGACCCTAATCCTAAATCGTACCCTAAACCGAGCCCTAACCGTAAAACTAACCGTAACCCTAACCCTAACCCATAACCTGCACCATACCCGAACCCGTACCCGAACCCGTACGCTAAGCCGTACGCTTACCCTAAACCTAACCCTAAACTACCCTTGACTTCTTCTGCCTCCAATAGATTTCCTAAGCACTAGTGTTTTAAGGAACAGGTTAAAAAGAGAATCCTAATGTGATTTCTATATAATGGGTGTCTTCCTTATCTCATCCTAAACTCTTCTCCATGGCTGGACCCCCAAATAATATTCCTTTACGTCCTAAGGGGTATCTAGAGAGTGAGATAGGTTTAATAACTACCCTAACCCTAACGCGTACCCTAACGCTAACCCCTACCCTAACCCTAACACGTACCCTAATCCCAACCCGTACCCTAAACTGAGCCCTTACCCTAAAACTAACCCTAACCCTAACCCTAACACATACCCTTCGCCGTACCCGAACCTGTACCCGAACCCGTACCCTAAGCCGTATCCTAAACCTAACCCTAACCCTAACCCTAACCCTAAGCTACCCTTGACTGCTTCTTCCTCCAATAGATTTCCTAAGCACTAGTGTTTTAAGGAACAGGTTAAAAAGAGAATCCTAATGTGATTTCTTTATAATGGGTGTGTTCTTTATCTTATCCTAGTGTCTAAACTCTTCTCCATGGCTAGACCCCAAATACTATTCCTTTACGTGCTAAGGGGTATCTAGAGAGTGGGATAGGTTTAATAACTACCCTAAGCCTAACGCGTACCCTAACGATAACTCCTACTCTAACACTAACACATACCCTAATCCTAAAACATAACCTAAACCGAGCCCTAACCCTAAAACTAACCCTAACCCTAACCCTAACCCATACCCTACGCCGTATCCGAACCTGTATCCGAACCCGTACCCTAAGCCATACCCTAACCCTAACCCTAACCCTAACCCTAAGCTACCCTTGACTGCTTCTGCCTCCAATAGATTTCCTGAGCACTATTGTTTTAAGGAACAGGTTAAAAAGACAATCCTAATATAATTTCTTTATAATGGGTGTGTTCCTTATCATATCCTAGTGTCTAAACATTTCTCCATGGCTGGACCCCCCAAAAAATATTCCTTTACGTGCTAATGGGTATCTAGAGAGTGGGATAGGTTTAGTAACTACCCTACCCCTAACGCGTACCCTAACCCTAACATGTAACCTAATCCTAAACCGTACCCTAAACCGAGCCCTAACCCTAACACTAACCCTAACCCTAACCCTAACCCATATCCTACGCCGTATCCGAACCCCTACCCAAACCCGTACCCTAAGCCATACCCTAACACTAACCCTAACCCTAACCCTAACCCTAAGCTACCCTTGACTGCTTTTGCCACCAAGAGATTTCCTAAACACTAGTGTTTTAAGGAACAGGTTAAAAAGAGAATCCTAATGTGATTTCTTTATAATGGGTGTGTTCCTTATCTTATCCTAATGTCTAAACTCTTCTCCATGGCTGGACCCCCAAATAATATTCCTTTACGTCCTAAGGGGTATCTAGAGAGTGAGATAGGTTTAATAACTAACCTAACACTAACGCGTACCCTAACGCTAACCCCTACCCTAACCCTAACACGTACCCTAATCCTAACCCGTACCCTAAACCGAGCCCTTACCCTAAAACTAACCCTAACCCTAACCCTAACACATACCCTACGCCGTACGCGAACCCGTACCCGAACCCGTATCCTAAGCCGTACCCTAACCCTAACCCTAACCCTAACCCTAAGCTACCCTTGACTGCTTCTGCCTCCAATAGATTTCCTAAGCACTAGTGTTTTAAGGAACAGGTTAAAAAGAGAATCCTAATGTGATTTCTTTTAATGGGTGTGTTCCTTATCTTATCCTAGTGTCTAAATTCTTCTCCATGGCTAGACCACAAATACTATTCCTTTACGTGCTAATGGTATCTAGAGAGTGGGATAGGTTTAGTAAGTACCCTACCCCTAACGTGTACCCTAACCCTAACATGTAACCTAATCCTAAGCCGTACCCTAAACCGAGCCCTAACCCTAACACTAAACCTGACCCTAATCCTAACCCATACCCTAGGCTGTATCCTTTCCCCTACCTGAACCCGTACTCTAAGACATACCCTAACCCTAACCCTAACCCTAAGCTACCCTTGACTGCTTCTGCCTCCAATAGATTTCCTAAGCACTAGTGTTTTAAGGAACAGGTTAAAAAGAGAATCCTAATGTGATTTCTTTATAAAGGGTGTGTTCCTTATCTTATCCTAGTGTCTAATCTCTTCTCCATGGCTGGACCCCCAAATAATATTCCTTTTCGCGCTAAGGGGTATCTACAGAGTGGGATAGGTTTAATAACTACCCTAACCCTAAGGCGTACCCTAACCCTAACCCCTACCCTAACCCTAACACGTACCCTAATCCTAACCAGTAACCTAAACCGAGCCCTAACCCTAAAACTAACCCTAACCCTAACCCTAACCCATGCCCTACACCGTACCCGAACCCGTACCCGAACCCGTACCCTAAGCCGTAACCTAACCATAGCCCTAACCCTAACCCTAAGCTACCCTTGACTGCTTTTGCCACCAAGAGATTTCCTAAGCACTAGTGATTTAAGGAACAGGTTAAAAAGAGAATCCTAATGTGATTTCTTTATAATGGGTGTGTTCCTTATCTTATCCTAATGTCTAAACTCTTCTCCATGGCTGGACCCCCAAATAATATTCCTTTACGTCCTAAGGGGTATCTAGAGAGTGAGATAGGTTTAATAACTGCCCTAACCCTAACGCGTACCCTAACCCTAACCCTTACCCTAACCCTAACACGGACCCTAATCCTAAATCGTACCCTAAACCGAGCCCTAACCGTAAAACTAACCGTAACCCTAACCCTAACCCATAACCTGCACCATACCCGAACCCGTACCCGAACCCGTACGCTAAGCCGTACGATTACCCTAAACCTAACCCTAAACTACCCTTGACTTCTTCTGCCTCCAATAGATTTCCTAAGCACTAGTGTTTTAAGGAACAGGTTAAAAAGAGAATCCTAATGTGATTTCTATATAATGGGTGTCTTCCTTATCTCATCCTAAACTCTTCTCCATGGCTGGACCCCCAAATAATATTCCTTTACGTCCTAAGGGGTATCTAGAGAGTGAGATAGGTTTAATAACTACCCTAACCCTAACGCGTACCCTAACGCTAACCCCTACCCTAACCCTAACACGTACCCTAATCCCAACCCGTACCCTAAACTGAGCCCTTACCCTAAAACTAACCCTAACCCTAACCCTAACACATACCCTTCGCCGTACCCGAACCTGTACCCGAACCCGTACCCTAAGCCGTATCCTAAACCTAACCCTAACCCTAACCCTAACCCTAAGCTACCCTTGACTGCTTCTTCCTCCAATAGATTTCCTAAGCACTAGTGTTTTAAGGAACAGGTTAAAAAGAGAATCCTAATGTGATTTCTTTATAATGGGTGTGTTCTTTATCTTATCCTAGTGTCTAAACTCTTCTCCATGGCTAGACCCCAAATACTATTCCTTTACGTGCTAAGGGGTATCTAGAGAGTGGGATAGGTTTAATAACTACCCTAAGCCTAACGCGTACCCTAACGATAACTCCTACTCTAACACTAACACATACCCTAATCCTAAAACATAACCTAAGCCGAGCCCTAACCCTAAAACTAACCCTAACCCTAACCCTAACCCATACCCTACGCCGTATCCGAACCTGTATCCGAACCCGTACCCTAAGCCATACCCTAACCCTAACCCTAACCCTAACCCTAAGCTACCCTTGACTGCTTCTGCCTCCAATAGATTTCCTGAGCACTATTGTTTTAAGGAACAGGTTAAAAAGACAATCCTAATATAATTTCTTTATAATGGGTGTGTTCCTTATCATATCCTAGTGTCTAAACATTTCTCCATGGCTGGACCCCCCAAAAAATATTCCTTTACGTGCTAATGGGTATCTAGAGAGTGGGATAGGTTTAGTAACTACCCTACCCCTAACGCGTACCCTAACCCTAACATGTAACCTAATCCTAAACCATACCCTAAACCGAGCCCTAACCCTAACACTAACCCTAACCCTAACCCTAACCCATATCCTACGCCGTATCCGAACCCCTACCCAAACCCGTACCCTAAGCCATACCCTAACACTAACCCTAACCCTAACCCTAACCCTAAGCTACCCTTGACTGCTTTTGCCACCAAGAGATTTCCTAAACACTAGTGTTTTAAGGAACAGGTTAAAAAGAGAATCCTAATGTGATTTCTTTATAATGGGTGTGTTCCTTATCTTATCCTAATGTCTAAACTCTTCTCCATGGCTGGACCCCCAAATAATATTCCTTTACGTCCTAAGGGGTATCTAGAGAGTGAGATAGGTTTAATAACTAACCTAACACTAACGCGTACCCTAACGCTAACCCCTACCCTAACCCTAACACGTACCCTAATCCTAACCCGTACCCTAAACTGAGCCCTTACCCTAAAACTAACCCTAACCCTAACCCTAACACATACCCTACGCCGTACGCGAACCCGTACCCGAACCCGTATCCTAAGCCGTACCCTAACCCTAACCCTAACCCTAACCCTAAGCTACCCTTGACTGCTTCTGCCTCCAATAGATTTCCTAAGCACTAGTGTTTTAAGGAACAGGTTAAAAAGAGAATCCTAATGTGATTTCTTTTAATGGGTGTGTTCCTTATCTTATCCTAGTGTCTAAATTCTTCTCCATGGCTAGACCACAAATACTATTCCTTTACGTGCTAAGGCGTATCTAGAGAGTGGGATAGGTTTAATAACTACCCTAACCCTAACGTGTACCCTAACCATAACCCCTACTCTAACCCTATCACGTACCCTAATCCTAAACCATAACCTAAACCGAGCCCTAACCCTAAAACTAACCCTAACCCTAACCCTAACACATACCCTTCGCCGTACCCGAACCTGTACCCGAACCCGTACCCTAAGCCGTATCCTAAACCTAACCCTAACCCTAACCCTAACCCTAAGCTACCCTTGACTGCTTCTTCCTCCAATAGATTTCCTAAGCACTAGTGTTTTAAGGAACAGGTTAAAAAGAGAATCCTAATGTGATTTCTTTATAATGGGTGTGTTCTTTATCTTATCCTAGTGTCTAAACTCTTCTCCATGGCTAGACCCCAAATACTATTCCTTTACGTGCTAAGGGGTATCTAGAGAGTGGGATAGGTTTAATAACTACCCTAAGCCTAACGCGTACCCTAACGATAACTCCTACTCTAACACTAACACATACCCTAATCCTAAAACATAACCTAAACCGAGCCCTAACCCTAAAACTAACCCTAACCCTAAACCTAACCCATACCCTACGCCGTATCCGAACCTGTATCCGAACCCGTACCCTAAGCCATACCCTAACCCTAACCCTAACCCTAACCCTAAGCTACCCTTGACTGCTTCTGCCTCCAATAGATTTCCTGAGCACTATTGTTTTAAGGAACAGGTTAAAAAGACAATCCTAATATAATTTCTTTATAATGGGTGTGTTCCTTATCATATCCTAGTGTCTAAACATTTCTCCATGGCTGGACCCCCCAAAAAATATTCCTTTACGTGCTAATGGGTATCTAGAGAGTGGGATAGGTTTAGTAACTACCCTACCCCTAACGCGTACCCTAACCCTAACATGTAACCTAATCCTAAACCGTACCCTAAACCGAGCCCTAACCCTAACACTAACCCTAACCCTAACCCTAACCCATATCCTACGCCGTATCCGAACCCCTACCCAAACCCGTACCCTAAGCCATACCCTAACACTAACCCTAACCCTAACCCTAACCCTAAGCTACCCTTGACTGCTTTTGCCACCAAGAGATTTCCTAAACACTAGTGTTTTAAGGAACAGGTTAAAAAGAGAATCCTAATGTGATTTCTTTATAATGGGTGTGTTCCTTATCTTATCCTAATGTCTAAACTCTTCTCCATGGCTGGACCCCCAAATAATATTCCTTTACGTCCTAAGGGGTATCTAGAGAGTGAGATAGGTTTAATAACTAACCTAACACTAACGCGTACCCTAACGCTAACCCCTACCCTAACCCTAACACGTACCCTAATCCTAACCCGTACCCTAAACCGAGCCCTTACCCTAAAACTAACCCTAACCCTAACCCTAACACATACCCTACGCCGTACGCGAACCCGTACCCGAACCCGTATCCTAAGCCGTACCCTAACCCTAACCCTAACCCTAACCCTAAGCTACCCTTGACTGCTTCTGCCTCCAATAGATTTCCTAAGCACTAGTGTTTTAAGGAACAGGTTAAAAAGAGAATCCTAATGTGATTTCTTTTAATGGGTGTGTTCCTTATCTTATCCTAGTGTCTAAATTCTTCTCCATGGCTAGACCACAAATACTATTCCTTTACGTGCTAATGGGTATCTAGAGAGTGGGATAGGTTTAGTAAGTACCCTACCCCTAACGTGTACCCTAACCCTAACATGTAACCTAATCCTAAGCCGTACCCTAAACCGAGCCCTAACCCTAACACTAAACCTGACCCTAATCCTAACCCATACCCTAGGCTGTATCCGTTCCCCTACCCGAACCCGTACTCTAAGACATACCCTAACCCTAACCCTAACCCTAAGCTACCCTTGACTGCTTCTGCCTCCAATAGATTTCCTAAGCACTAGTGTTTTAAGGAACAGGTTAAAAAGAGAATCCTAATGTGATTTCTTTATAAAGGGTGTGTTCCTTATCTTATCCTAGTGTCTAATCTCTTCTCCATGGCTGGACCCCCAAATAATATTCCTTTTCGCGCTAAGGGGTATCTACAGAGTGGGATAGGTTTAATAACTACCCTAACCCTAAGGCGTACCCTAACCCTAACCCCTACCCTAACCCTAACACGTACCCTAATCCTAACCAGTAACCTAAACCGAGCCCTAACCCTAAAACTAACCCTAACCCTAACCCTAACCCATGCCCTACACCGTACCCGAACCCGTACCCGAACCCGTACCCTAAGCCGTAACCTAACCATAGCCCTAACCCTAACCCTAAGCTACCCTTGACTGCTTTTGCCACCAAGAGATTTCCTAAGCACTAGTGATTTAAGGAACAGGTTAAAAAGAGAATCCTAATGTGATTTCTTTATAATGGGTGTGTTCCTTATCTTATCCTAATGTCTAAACTCTTCTCCATGGCTGGACCCCCAAATAATATTCCTTTACGTCCTAAGGGGTATCTAGAGAGTGAGATAGGTTTAATAACTACCCTAACCCTAACGCGTACCCTAACCCTAACCCTTACCCTAACCCTAACACGGACCCTAATCCTAAATCGTACCCTAAACCGAGCCCTAACCGTAAAACTAACCGTAACCCTAACCCTAACCCATAACCTGCACCATACCCGAACCCGTACCCGAACCCGTATGCTAAGCCGTACGCTTACCCTAAACCTAACCCTAAACTACCCTTGACTTCTTCTGCCTCCAATAGATTTCCTAAGCACTAGTGTTTTAAGGAACAGGTTAAAAAGAGAATCCTAATGTGATTTCTATATAATGGGTGTCTTCCTTATCTCATCCTAAACTCTTCTCCATGGCTGGACCCCCAAATAATATTCCTTTACGTCCTAAGGGGTATCTAGAGAGTGAGATAGGTTTAATAACTACCCTAACCCTAACGCATACCCTAACGCTAACCCCTACCCTAACCCTAACACGTACCCTAATCCCAACCCGTACCCTAAACTGAGCCCTTACCCTAAAACTAACCCTAACCCTAACCCTAACTCATACCCTTCGCCGTACCCGAACCTGTACCCGAACCCGTACCCTAAGCCGTATCCTAAACCTAACCCTAACCCTAACCCTAACCCTAAGCTACCCTTGACTGCTTCTTCCTCCAATAGATTTCCTAAGCACTAGTGTTTTAAGGAACAGGTTAAAAAGAGAATCCTAATGTGATTTCTTTATAATGGGTGTGTTCTTTATCTTATCCTAGTGTCTAAACTCTTCTCCATGGCTAGACCCCAAATACTATTCCTTTACGTGCTAAGGGGTATCTAGAGAGTGGGATAGGTTTAATAACTACCCTAAGCCTAACGCGTACCCTAACGATAACTCCTACTCTAACACTAACACATACCCTAATCCTAAAACATAACCTAAGCCGAGCCCTAACCCTAAAACTAACCCTAACCCTAACCCTAACCCATACCCTACGCCGTATCCGAACCTGTATCCGAACCCGTACCCTAAGCCATACCCTAACCCTAACCCTAACCCTAACCCTAAGCTACCCTTGACTGCTTCTGCCTCCAATAGATTTCCTGAGCACTATTGTTTTAAGGAACAGGTTAAAAAGACAATCCTAATATAATTTCTTTATAATGGGTGTGTTCCTTATCATATCCTAGTGTCTAAACATTTCTCCATGGCTGGACCCCCCAAAAAATATTCCTTTACGTGCTAATGGGTATCTAGAGAGTGGGATAGGTTTAGTAACTACCCTACCCCTAACGCGTACCCTAACCCTAACATGTAACCTAATCCTAAACCGTACCCTAAACCGAGCCCTAACCCTAACACTAACCCTAACCCTAACCCTAACCCATATCCTACGCCGTATCCGAACCCCTACCCAAACCCGTACCCTAAGCCATACCCTAACACTAACCCTAACCCTAACCCTAACCCTAAGCTACCCTTGACTGCTTTTGCCACCAAGAGATTTCCTAAACACTAGTGTTTTAAGGAACAGGTTAAAAAGAGAATCCTAATGTGATTTCTTTATAATGGGTGTGTTCCTTATCTTATCCTAATGTCTAAACTCTTCTCCATGGCTGGACCCCCAAATAATATTCCTTTACGTCCTAAGGGGTATCTAGAGAGTGAGATAGGTTTAATAACTAACCTAACACTAACGCGTACCCTAACGCTAACCCCTACCCTAACCCTAACACGTACCCTAATCCTAACCCGTACCCTAAACTGAGCCCTTACCCTAAAACTAACCCTAACCCTAACCCTAACACATACCCTACGCCGTACGCGAACCCGTACCCGAACCCGTATCCTAAGCCGTACCCTAACCCTAACCCTAACCCTAACCCTAAGCTACCCTTGACTGCTTCTGCCTCCAATAGATTTCCTAAGCACTAGTGTTTTAAGGAACAGGTTAAAAAGAGAATCCTAATGTGATTTCTTTTAATGGGTGTGTTCCTTATCTTATCCTAGTGTCTAAATTCTTCTCCATGGCTAGACCACAAATACTATTCCTTTACGTGCTAAGGCGTATCTAGAGAGTGGGATAGGTTTAATAACTACCCTAACCCTAACGTGTACCCTAACCATAACCCCTACTCTAACCCTATCACGTACCCTAATCCTAAACCATAACCTAAACCGAGCCCTAACCCTAAAACTAACCCTAACCCTAACCCTAACACATACCCTTCGCCGTACCCGAACCTGTACCCGAACCCGTACCCTAAGCCGTATCCTAAACCTAACCCTAACCCTAACCCTAACCCTAAGCTACCCTTGACTGCTTCTTCCTCCAATAGATTTCCTAAGCACTAGTGTTTTAAGGAACAGGTTAAAAAGAGAATCCTAATGTGATTTCTTTATAATGGGTGTGTTCTTTATCTTATCCTAGTGTCTAAACTCTTCTCCATGGCTAGACCCCAAATACTATTCCTTTACGTGCTAAGGGGTATCTAGAGAGTGGGATAGGTTTAATAACTACCCTAAGCCTAACGCGTACCCTAACGATAACTCCTACTCTAACACTAACACATACCCTAATCCTAAAACATAACCTAAACCGAGCCCTAACCCTAAAACTAACCCTAACCCTAAACCTAACCCATACCCTACGCCGTATCCGAACCTGTATCCGAACCCGTACCCTAAGCCATACCCTAACCCTAACCCTAACCCTAACCCTAAGCTACCCTTGACTGCTTCTGCCTCCAATAGATTTCCTGAGCACTATTGTTTTAAGGAACAGGTTAAAAAGACAATCCTAATATAATTTCTTTATAATGGGTGTGTTCCTTATCATATCCTAGTGTCTAAACATTTCTCCATGGCTGGACCCCCCAAAAAATATTCCTTTACGTGCTAATGGGTATCTAGAGAGTGGGATAGGTTTAGTAACTACCCTACCCCTAACGCGTACCCTAACCCTAACATGTAACCTAATCCTAAACCGTACCCTAAACCGAGCCCTAACCCTA
Source organism: Eschrichtius robustus (assembly GCF_028021215.1). Taxonomy (NCBI): domain Eukaryota; kingdom Metazoa; phylum Chordata; class Mammalia; order Artiodactyla; family Eschrichtiidae; genus Eschrichtius; species Eschrichtius robustus. Next base: position 61,231,721 of record NC_090839.1, read on the forward strand.
ACACTAACCCTAACCCTAACCCTAACCCATATCCTACGCCGTATCCGAACCCCTACCCAAACCCGTACCCTAAGCCATACCCTAACACTAACCCTAACCCTAACCCTAACCCTAAGCTACCCTTGACTGCTTTTGCCACCAAGAGATTTCCTAAACACTAGTGTTTTAAGGAACAGGTTAAAAAGAGAATCCTAATGTGATTTCTTTATAATGGGTGTGTTCCTTATCTTATCCTAATGTCTAAACTCTTCTCCATGGCTGGACCCCCAAATAATATTCCTTTACGTCCTAAGGGGTATCTAGAGAGTGAGATAGGTTTAATAACTAACCTAACACTAACGCGTACCCTAACGCTAACCCCTACCCTAACCCTAACACGTACCCTAATCCTAACCCGTACCCTAAACCGAGCCCTTACCCTAAAACTAACCCTAACCCTAACCCTAACACATACCCTACGCCGTACGCGAACCCGTACCCGAACCCGTATCCTAAGCCGTACCCTAACCCTAACCCTAACCCTAACCCTAAGCTACCCTTGACTGCTTCTGCCTCCAATAGATTTCCTAAGCACTAGTGTTTTAAGGAACAGGTTAAAAAGAGAATCCTAATGTGATTTCTTTTAATGGGTGTGTTCCTTATCTTATCCTAGTGTCTAAATTCTTCTCCATGGCTAGACCACAAATACTATTCCTTTACGTGCTAATGGGTATCTAGAGAGTGGGATAGGTTTAGTAAGTACCCTACCCCTAACGTGTACCCTAACCCTAACATGTAACCTAATCCTAAGCCGTACCCTAAACCGAGCCCTAACCCTAACACTAAACCTGACCCTAATCCTAACCCATACCCTAGGCTGTATCTGTTCCCCTACCCGAACCCGTACTCTAAGACATACCCTAACCCTAACCCTAACCCTAAGCTACCCTTGACTGCTTCTGCCTCCAATAGATTTCCTAAGCACTAGTGTTTTAAGGAACAGGTTAAAAAGAGAATCCTAATGTGATTTCTTTATAAAGGGTGTGTTCCTTATCTTATCCTAGTGTCTAATCTCTTCTCCATGGCTGGACCCTCAAATAATATTCCTTTTCGCGCTAAGGGGTATCTACAGAGTGGGATAGGTTTAATAACTACCCTAACCCTAAGGCGTACCCTAACCCTAACCCCTACCCTAACCCTAACACGTACCCTAATCCTAACCAGTAACCTAAACCGAGCCCTAACCCTAAAACTAACCCTAACCCTAACCCTAACCCATGCCCTACACCGTACCCGAACCCGTACCCGAACCCGTACCCTAAGCCGTAACCTAACCATAGCCCTAACCCTAACCCTAAGCTACCCTTGACTGCTTTTGCCACCAAGAGATTTCCTAAGCACTAGTGATTTAAGGAACAGGTTAAAAAGAGAATCCTAATGTGATTTCTTTATAATGGGTGTGTTCCTTATCTTATCCTAATGTCTAAACTCTTCTCCATGGCTGGACCCCCAAATAATATTCCTTTACGTCCTAAGGGGTATCTAGATAGTGAGATAGGTTTAATAACTAGCCTAACCCTAACGCGTACCCTAACCCTAACCCTTACCCTAACCCTAACACGGACCCTAATCCTAAATCGTACCCTAAACCGAGCCCTAACCGTAAAACTAACCGTAACCCTAACCCTAACCCATAACCTGCACCATACCCGAACCCGTACCCGAACCCGTATGCTAAGCCGTACGCTTACCCTAAACCTAACCCTAAACTACCCTTGACTTCTTCTGCCTCCAATAGATTTCCTAAGCACTAGTGTTTTAAGGAACAGGTTAAAAAGAGAATCCTAATGTGATTTCTATATAATGGGTGTCTTCCTTATCTCATCCTAAACTCTTCTCCATGGCTGGACCCCCAAATAATATTCCTTTACGTCCTAAGGGGTATCTAGAGAGTGAGATAGGTTTAATAACTACCCTAACCCTAACGCGTACCCTAACGCTAACCCCTACCCTAACCCTAACACGTACCCTAATCCCAACCCGTACCCTAAACTGAGCCCTTACCCTAAAACTAACCCTAACCCTAACCCTAACACATACCCTTCGCCGTACCCGAACCTGTACCCGAACCCGTACCCTAAGCCGTATCCTAAACCTAACCCTAACCCTAACCCTAACCCTAAGCTACCCTTGACTGCTTCTTCCTCCAATAGATTTCCTAAGCACTAGTGTTTTAAGGAACAGGTTAAAAAGAGAATCCTAATGTGATTTCTTTATAATGGGTGTGTTCTTTATCTTATCCTAGTGTCTAAACTCTTCTCCATGGCTAGACCCCAAATACTATTCCTTTACGTGCTAAGGGGTATCTAGAGAGTGGGATAGGTTTAATAACTACCCTAAGCCTAACGCGTACCCTAACGATAACTCCTACTCTAACACTAACACATACCCTAATCCTAAAACATAACCTAAACCGAGCCCTAACCCTAAAACTAACCCTAACCCTAACCCTAACCCATACCCTACGCCGTATCCGAACCTGTATCCGAACCCGTACCCTAAGCCATACCCTAACCCTAACCCTAACCCTAACCCTAAGCTACCCTTGACTGCTTCTGCCTCCAATAGATTTCCTGAGCACTATTGTTTTAAGGAACAGGTTAAAAAGACAATCCTAATATAATTTCTTTATAATGGGTGTGTTCCTTATCATATCCTAGTGTCTAAACATTTCTCCATGGCTGGACCCCCCAAAAAATATTCCTTTACGTGCTAATGGGTATCTAGAGAGTGGGATAGGTTTAGTAACTACCCTACCCCTAACGCGTACCCTAACCCTAACATGTAACCTAATCCTAAACCGTACCCTAAACCGAGCCCTAACCCTAACACTAACCCTAACCCTAACCCTAACCCATATCCTACGCCGTATCCGAACCCCTACCCAAACCCGTACACTAAGCCATACCCTAACACTAACCCTAACCCTAACCCTAACCCTAAGCTACCCTTGACTGCTTTTGCCACCAAGAGATTTCCTAAACACTAGTGTTTTAAGGAACAGGTTAAAAAGAGAATCCTAATGTGATTTCTTTATAATGGGTGTGTTCCTTATCTTATCCTAATGTCTAAACTCTTCTCCATGGCTGGACCCCCAAATAATATTCCTTTACGTCCTAAGGGGTATCTAGAGAGTGAGATAGGTTTAATAACTAACCTAACACTAACGCGTACCCTAACGCTAACCCCTACCCTAACCCTAACACGTACCCTAATCCTAACCCGTACCCTAAACCGAGCCCTTACCCTAAAACTAACCCTAACCCTAACCCTAACACATACCCTACGCCGTACGCGAACCCGTACCCGAACCCGTATCCTAAGCCGTACCCTAACCCTAACCCTAACCCTAACCCTAAGCTACCCTTGACTGCTTCTGCCTCCAATAGATTTCCTAAGCACTAGTGTTTTAAGGAACAGGTTAAAAAGAGAATCCTAATGTGATTTCTTTTAATGGGTGTGTTCCTTATCTTATCCTAGTGTCTAAATTCTTCTCCATGGCTAGACCACAAATACTATTCCTTTACGTGCTAATGGGTATCTAGAGAGTGGGATAGGTTTAGTAAGTACCCTACCCCTAACGTGTACCCTAACCCTAACATGTAACCTAATCCTAAGCCGTACCCTAAACCGAGCCCTAACCCTAACACTAAACCTGACCCTAATCCTAACCCATACCCTAGGCTGTATCCGTTCCCCTACCCGAACCCGTACTCTAAGACATACCCTAACCCTAACCCTAACCCTAAGCTACCCTTGACTGCTTCTGCCTCCAATAGATTTCCTAAGCACTAGTGTTTTAAGGAACAGGTTAAAAAGAGAATCCTAATGTGATTTCTTTATAAAGGGTGTGTTCCTTATCTTATCCTAGTGTCTAATCTCTTCTCCATGGCTGGACCCCCAAATAATATTCCTTTTCGCGCTAAGGGGTATCTACAGAGTGGGGTAGGTTTAATAACTACCCTAACCCTAAGGCGTACCCTAACCCTAACCCCTACCCTAACCCTAACACGTACCCTAATCCTAACCAGTAACCTAAACCGAGCCCTAACCCTAAAACTAACCCTAACCCTAACCCTAACCCATGCCCTACACCGTACCCGAACCCGTACCCGAACCCGTACCCTAAGCCGTAACCTAACCATAGCCCTAACCCTAACCCTAAGCTACCCTTGACTGCTTTTGCCACCAAGAGATTTCCTAAGCACTAGTGATTTAAGGAACAGGTTAAAAAGAGAATCCTAATGTGATTTCTTTATAATGGGTGTGTTCCTTATCTTATCCTAATGTCTAAACTCTTCTCCATGGCTGGACCCCCAAATAATATTCCTTTACGTCCTAAGGGGTATCTAGAGAGTGAGATAGGTTTAATAACTACCCTAACCCTAACGCGTACCCTAACCCTAACCCTTACCCTAACCCTAACACGGACCCTAATCCTAAATCGTACCCTAAACCGAGCCCTAACCGTAAAACTAACCGTAACCCTAACCCTAACCCATAACCTGCACCATACCCGAACCCGTACGCTAAGCCGTACGCTTACTCTAAACCTAACCCTAAACTACCCTTGACTTCTTCTGCCTCCAATAGATTTCCTAAGCACTAGTGTTTTAAGGAACAGGTTAAAAAGAGAATCCTAATGTGATTTCTATATAATGGGTGTCTTCCTTATCTCATCCTAAACTCTTCTCCATGGCTGGACCCCCAAATAATATTCCTTTACGTCCTAAGGGGTATCTAGAGAGTGAGATAGGTTTAATAACTACCCTAACCCTAACGCGTACCCTAACGCTAACCCCTACCCTAACCCTAACACGTACCCTAATCCCAACCCGTACCCTAAACCGAGCCCATACCCTAAAACTAACCCTAACCCTAACCCTAACACATACCCTTCGCCGTACCCGAACCTGTACCCGAACCCGTACCCTAAGCCGTATCCTAAACCTAACCCTAACCCTAACCCTAACCCTAAGCTACCCTTGACTGCTTCTTCCTCCAATAGATTTCCTAAGCACTAGTGTTTTAAGGAACAGGTTAAAAAGAGAATCCTAATGTGATTTCTTTATAAAGGGTGTGTTCCTTATCTTATCCTAGTGTCTAATCTCTTCTCCATGGCTGGACCCCCAAATAATATTCCTTTTCGCGCTAAGGGGTATCTACAGAGTGGGATAGGTTTAATAACTACCCTAACCCTAAGGCGTACCCTAACCCTAACCCCTACCCTAACCCTAACACGTACCCTAATCCTAACCAGTAACCTAAACCGAGCCCTAACCCTAAAACTAACCCTAACCCTAACCCTAACCCATGCCCTACACCGTACCCGAACCCGTACCCGAACCCGTACCCTAAGCTGTAACCTAACCATAGCCCTAACACTAACCCTAAGCTACCCTTGACTGCTTTTGCCACCAAGAGATTTCCTAAGCACTAGTGATTTAAGGAACAGGTTAAAAAGAGAATCCTAATGTGATTTCTTTATAATGGGTGTGTTCCTTATCTTATCCTAATGTCTAAACTCTTCTCCATGGCTGGACCCCCAAATAATATTCCTTTACGTCCTAAGGGGTATCTAGAGAGTGAGATAGGTTTAATAACTACCCTAACCCTAACGCGTACCCTAACCCTAACCCTTACCCTAACCCTAACACGGACCCTAATCCTAAATCGTACCCTAAACCGAGCCCTAACCGTAAAACTAACCGTAACCCTAACCCTAACCCATAACCTGCACCATACCCGAACCCGTACCCGAACCCGTACGCTAAGCCGTACGCTTACCCTAAACCTAACCCTAAACTACCCTTGACTTCTTCTGCCTCCAATAGATTTCCTAAGCACTAGTGTTTTAAGGAACAGGTTAAAAAGAGAATCCTAATGTGATTTCTATATAATGGGTGTCTTCCTTATCTCATCCTAAACTCTTCTCCATGGCTGGACCCCCAAATAATATTCCTTTACGTCCTAAGGGGTATCTAGAGAGTGAGATAGGTTTAATAACTACCCTAACCCTAACGCGTACCCTAACGCTAACCCCTACCCTAACCCTAACACGTACCCTAATCCCAACCCGTACCCTAAACCGAGCCCTTACCCTAAAACTAACCCTAACCCTAACCCTAACACATACCCTTCGCCGTACCCGAACCTGTACCCGAACCCGTACCCTAAGCCGTATCCTAAACCTAACCCTAACCCTAACCCTAACCCTAAGCTACCCTTGACTGCTTCTTCCTCCAATAGATTTCCTAAGCACTAGTGTTTTAAGGAACAGGTTAAAAAGAGAATCCTAATGTGATTTCTTTATAATGGGTGTGTTCTTTATCTTATCCTAGTGTCTAAACTCTTCTCCATGGCTAGACCCCAAATACTATTCCTTTACGTGCTAAGGGGTATCTAGAGAGTGGGATAGGTTTAATAACTACCCTAAGCCTAACGCGTACCCTAACGATAACTCCTACTCTAACACTAACACATACCCTAATCCTAAAACATAACCTAAGCCGAGCCCTAACCCTAAAACTAACCCTAACCCTAACCCTAACCCATACCCTACGCCGTATCCGAACCTGTATCCGAACCCGTACCCTAAGCCATACCCTAACCCTAACCCTAACCCTAACCCTAAGCTACCCTTGACTGCTTCTGCCTCCAATAGATTTCCTGAGCACTATTGTTTTAAGGAACAGGTTAAAAAGACAATCCTAATATAATTTCTTTATAATGGGTGTGTTCCTTATCATATCCTAGTGTCTAAACATTTCTCCATGGCTGGACCCCCCAAAAAGTATTCCTTTACGTGCTAATGGGTATCTAGAGAGTGGGATAGGTTTAGTAACTACCCTACCCCTAACGCGTACCCTAACCCTAACATGTAACCTAATCCTAAACCGTACCCTAAACCGAGCCCTAACCCTAACACTAACCCTAACCCTAACCCTAACCCATATCCTACGCCGTATCCGAACCCCTACCCAAACCCGTACCCTAAGCCATACCCTAACACTAACCCTAACCCTAACCCTAACCCTAAGCTACCCTTGACTGCTTTTGCCACCAAGAGATTTCCTAAACACTAGTGTTTTAAGGAACAGGTTAAAAAGAGAATCCTAATGTGATTTCTTTATAATGGGTGTGTTCCTTATCTTATCCTAATGTCTAAACTCTTCTCCATGGCTGGACCCCCAAATAATATTCCTTTACGTCCTAAGGGGTATCTAGAGAGTGAGATAGGTTTAATAACTAACCTAACACTAACGCGTACCCTAACGCTAACCCCTACCCTAACCCTAACACGTACCCTAATCCTAACCCGTACCCTAAACCGAGCCCTTACCCTAAAACTAACCCTAACCCTAACCCTAACACATACCCTACGCCGTACGCGAACCCGTACCCGAACCCGTATCCTAAGCCGTACCCTAACCCTAACCCTAACCCTAACCCTAAGCTACCCTTGACTGCTTCTGCCTCCAATAGATTTCCTAAGCACTAGTGTTTTAAGGAACAGGTTAAAAAGAGAATCCTAATGTGATTTCTTTTAATGGGTGTGTTCCTTATCTTATCCTAGTGTCTAAATTCTTCTCCATGGCTAGACCACAAATACTATTCCTTTACGTGCTAAGGCGTATCTAGAGAGTGGGATAGGTTTAATAACTACCCTAACCCTAACGTGTACCGTAACCATAACCCCTACTCTAACCCTATCACGTACCCTAATCCTAAACCATAACCTAAACCGAGCCCTAACCCTAAAACTAACCCTAACCCTAACCCTAACACATACCCTTCGCCGTACCCGAACCTGTACCCGAACCCGTACCCTAAGCCGTATCCTAAACCTAACCCTAACCCTAAACCTAACCCTAAGCTACCCTTGACTGCTTCTTCCTCCAATAGATTTCCTAAGCACTAGTGTTTTAAGGAACAGGTTAAAAAGAGAATCCTAATGTGATTTCTTTATAATGGGTGTGTTCTTTATCTTATCCTAGTGTCTAAACTCTTCTCCATGGCTAGACCCCAAATACTATTCCTTTACGTGCTAAGGGGTATCTAGAGAGTGGGATAGGTTTAATAACTACCCTAAGCCTAACGCGTACCCTAACGATAACTCGTAGTCTAACACTAACACATACCCTAATCCTAAAACATAACCTAAACCGAGCCCTAACCCTAAAACTAACCCTAACCCTAACCCTAACCCATACCCTACGCCGTATCCGAACCTGTATCCGAACCCGTACCCTAAGCCATACCCTAACCCTAACCCTAACCCTAACCCTAAGCTACCCTTGACTGCTTCTGCCTCCAATAGATTTCCTGAGCACTATTGTTTTAAGGAACAGGTTAAAAAGACAATCCTAATATAATTTCTTTATAATGGGTGTGTTCCTTATCATATCCTAGTGTCTAAACATTTCTCCATGGCTGGACCCCCCAAAAAATATTCCTTTACGTGCTAATGGGTATCTAGAGAGTGGGATAGGTTTAGTAACTACCCTACCCCTAACGCGTACCCTAACCCTAACATGTAACCTAATCCTAAACCGTACCCTAAACCGAGCCCTAACCCTAACACTAACCCTAACCCTAACCCTAACCCATATCCTACGCCGTATCCGAACCCCTACCCAAACCCGTACCCTAAGCCATACCCTAACACTAACCCTAACCCTAACCCTAACCCTAAGCTACCCTTGACTGCTTTTGCCACCAAGAGATTTCCTAAACACTAGTGTTTTAAGGAACAGGTTAAAAAGAGAATCCTAATGTGATTTCTTTATAATGGGTGTGTTCCTTATCTTATCCTAATGTCTAAACTCTTCTCCATGGCTGGACCCCCAAATAATATTCCTTTACGTCCTAAGGGGTATCTAGAGAGTGAGATAGGTTTAATAACTAACCTAACACTAACGCGTACCCTAACGCTAACCCCTACCCTAACCCTAACACGTACCCTAATCCTAACCCGTACCCTAAACCGAGCCCTTACCCTAAAACTAACCCTAACCCTAACCCTAACACATACCCTACGCCGTACGCGAACCCGTACCCGAACCCGTATCCTAAGCCGTACCCTAACCCTAACCCTAACCCTAACCCTAAGCTACCCTTGACTGCTTCTGCCTCCAATAGATTTCCTAAGCACTAGTGTTTTAAGGAACAGGTTAAAAAGAGAATCCTAATGTGATTTCTTTTAATGGGTGTGTTCCTTATCTTATCCTAGTGTCTAAATTCTTCTCCATGGCTAGACCACAAATACTATTCCTTTACGTGCTAATGGGTATCTAGAGAGTGGGATCGGTTTAGTAAGTACCCTACCCCTAACGTGTACCCTAACCCTAACATGTAACCTAATCCTAAGCCGTACCCTAAACCGAGCCCTAACCCTAACACTAAACCTGACCCTAATCCTAACCCATACCCTAGGCTGTATCCGTTCCCCTACCCGAACCCGTACTCTAAGACATACCCTAACCCTAACCCTAACCCTAAGCTACCCTTGACTGCTTCTGCCTCCAATAGATTTCCTAAGCACTAGTGTTTTAAGGAACAGGTTAAAAAGAGAATTCTAATGTGATTTCTTTATAAAGGGTGTGTTCCTTATCTTATCCTAGTGTCTAATCTCTTCTCCATGGCTGGACCCCCAAATAATATTCCTTTTCGCGCTAAGGGGTATCTACAGAGTGGGATAGGTTTAATAACTACCCTAACCCTAAGGCGTACCCTAACCCTAACCCCTACCCTAACCCTAACACGTACCCTAATCCTAACCAGTAACCTAAACCGAGCCCTAACCCTAAAACTAACCCTAACCCTAACCCTAACCCATGCCCTACACCGTACCCGAACCCGTACCCGAACCCGTACCCTAAGCCGTAACCTAACCATAGCCCTAACACTAACCCTAAGCTACCCTTGACTGCTTTTGCCACCAAGAGATTTCCTAAGCACTAGTGATTTAAGGAACAGGTTAAAAAGAGAATCCTAATGTGATTTCTTTATAATGGGTGTGTTCCTTATCTTATCCTAATGTCTAAACTCTTCTCCATGGCTGGACCCCCAAATAATATTCCTTTACGTCCTAAGGGGTATCTAGAGAGTGAGATAGGTTTAATAACTACCCTAACCCTAACGCGTACCCTAACCCTAACCCTTACCCTAACCCTAACACGGACCCTAATCCTAAATCGTACCCTAAACCGAGCCCTAACCGTAAAACTAACCGTAACCCTAACCCTAACCCATAACCTGCACCATACCCGAACCCGTACCCGAACCCGTACGCTAAGCCGTACGCTTACCCTAAACCTAACCCTAAACTACCCTTGACTTCTTCTGCCTCCAATAGATTTCCTAAGCACTAGTGTTTTAAGGAACAGGTTAAAAAGAGAATCCTAATGTGATTTCTATATAATGGGTGTCTTCCTTATCTCATCCTAAACTCTTCTCCATGGCTGGACCCCCAAATAATATTCCTTTACGTCCTAAGGGGTATCTAGAGAGTGAGATAGGTTTAATAACTACCCTAACCCTAACGCGTACCCTAACGCTAACCCCTACCCTAACCCTAACACATACCCTAATCCCAACCCGTACCCTAAACCGAGCCCTTACCCTAAAACTAACCCTAACCCTAACCCTAACACATACCCTTCGCCGTACCCGAACCCGTACCCTAAGCCGTATCCTAAACCTAACCCTAACCCTAACCCTAACCCTAAGCTACCCTTGACTGCTTCTTCCTCCAATAGATTTCCTAAGCACTAGTGTTTTAAGGAACAGGTTAAAAAGAGAATCCTAATGTGATTTCTTTATAATGGGTGTGTTCTTTATCTTATCCTAGTGTCTAAACTCTTCTCCATGGCTAGACCCCAAATACTATTCCTTTACGTGCTAAGGGGTATCTAGAGAGTGGGATAGGTTTAATAACTACCCTAAGCCTAACGCGTACCCTAACGATAACTCCTACTCTAACACTAACACATACCCTAATCCTAAAACATAACCTAAACCGAGCCCTAACCCTAAAACTAACCCTAACCCTAACCCTAACCCATACCCTACGCCGTATCCGAACCTGTATCCGAACCCGTACCCTAAGCCATACCCTAACCCTAACCCTAACCCTAACCCTAAGCTACCCTTGACTGCTTCTGCCTCCAATAGATTTCCTGAGCACTATTGTTTTAAGGAACAGGTTAAAAAGACAATCCTAATATAATTTCTTTATAATGGGTGTGTTCCTTATCATATCCTAGTGTCTAAACATTTCTCCATGGCTGGACCCCCCAAAAAGTATTCCTTTACGTGCTAATGGGTATCTAGAGAGTGGGATAGGTTTAGTAACTACCCTACCCCTAACGCGTACCCTAACCCTAACATGTAACCTAATCCTAAACCGTACCCTAAACCGAGCCCTAACCCTAACACTAACCCTAACCCTAACCCTAACCCATATCCTACGCCGTATCCGAACCCCTACCCAAACCCGTACCCTAAGCCATACCCTAACACTAACCCTAACCCTAACCCTAACCCTAAGCTACCCTTGACTGCTTTTGCCACCAAGAGATTTCCTAAACACTAGTGTTTTAAGGAACAGGTTAAAAAGAGAATCCTAATGTGATTTCTTTATAATGGGTGTGTTCCTTATCTTATCCTAATGTCTAAACTCTTCTCCATGGCTGGACCCCCAAATAATATTCCTTTACGTCCTAAGGGGTATCTAGAGAGTGAGATAGGTTTAATAACTAACCTAACACTAACGCGTACCCTAACGCTAACCCCTACCCTAACCCTAACACGTACCCTAATCCTAACCCGTACCCTAAACCGAGCCCTTACCCTAAAACTAACCCTAACCCTAACCCTAACACATACCCTACGCCGTACGCGAACCCGTACCCGAACCCGTATCCTAAGCCGTACCCTAACCCTAACCCTAACCCTAACCCTAAGCTACCCTTGACTGCTTCTGCCTCCAATAGATTTCCTAAGCACTAGTGTTTTAAGGAACAGGTTAAAAAGAGAATCCTAATGTGATTTCTTTTAATGGGTGTGTTCCTTATCTTATCCTAGTGTCTAAATTCTTCTCCATGGCTAGACCACAAATACTATTCCTTTACGTGCTAATGGGTATCTAGAGAGTGGGATCGGTTTAGTAAGTACCCTACCCCTAACGTGTACCCTAACCCTAACATGTAACCTAATCCTAAGCCGTACCCTAAACCGAGCCCTAACCCTAACACTAAACCTGACCCTAATCCTAACCCATACCCTAGGCTGTATCCGTTCCCCTACCCGAACCCGTACTCTAAGACATACCCTAACCCTAACCCTAACCCTAAGCTACCCTTGACTGCTTCTGCCTCCAATAGATTTCCTAAGCACTAGTGTTTTAAGGAACAGGTTAAAAAGAGAATCCTAATGTGATTTCTTTATAAAGGGTGTGTTCCTTATCTTATCCTAGTGTCTAATCTCTTCTCCATGGCTGGACCCCCAAATAATATTCCTTTTCGCGCTAAGGGGTATCTACAGAGTGGGATAGGTTTAATAACTACCCTAACCCTAAGGCGTACCCTAACCCTAACCCCTACCCTAACCCTAACACGTACCCTAATCCTAACCAGTAACCTAAACCGAGCCCTAACCCTAAAACTAACCCTAACCCTAACCCTAACCCATGCCCTACACCGTACCCGAACCCGTACCCGAACCCGTACCCTAAGCCGTAACCTAACCATAGCCCTAACCCTAACCCTAAGCTACCCTTGACTGCTTTTGCCACCAAGAGATTTCCTAAGCACTAGTGATTTAAGGAACAGGTTAAAAAGAGAATCCTAATGTGATTTCTTTATAATGGGTGTGTTCCTTATCTTATCCTAATGTCTAAACTCTTCTCCATGGCTGGACCCCCAAATAATATTCCTTTACGTCCTAAGGGGTATCTAGAGAGTGAGATAGGTTTAATAACTACCCTAACCCTAACGCGTACCCTAACCCTAACCCTTACCCTAACCCTAACACGGACCCTAATCCTAAATCGTACCCTAAACCGAGCCCTAACCGTAAAACTAACCGTAACCCTAACCCTAACCCATAACCTGCACCATACCCGAACCCGTACCCGAACCCGTATGCTAAGCCGTACGCTTACCCTAAACCTAACCCTAAACTACCCTTGACTTCTTCTGCCTCCAATAGATTTCCTAAGCACTAGTGTTTTAAGGAACAGGTTAAAAAGAGAATCCTAATGTGATTTCTATATAATGGGTGTCTTCCTTATCTCATCCTAAACTCTTCTCCATGGCTGGACCCCCAAATAATATTCCTTTACGTCCTAAGGGGTATCTAGAGAGTGAGATAGGTTTAATAACTACCCTAACCCTAACGCGTACCCTAACGCTAACCCCTACCCTAACCCTAACACGTACCCTAATCCCAACCCGTACCCTAAACTGAGCCCTTACCCTAAAACTAACCCTAACCCTAACCCTAACACATACCCTTCGCCGTACCCGAACCTGTACCCGAACCCGTACCCTAAGCCGTATCCTAAACCTAACCCTAACCCTAACCCTAACCCTAAGCTACCCTTGACTGCTTCTTCCTCCAATAGATTTCCTAAGCACTAGTGTTTTAAGGAACAGGTTAAAAAGAGAATCCTAATGTGATTTCTTTATAATGGGTGTGTTCTTTATCTTATCCTAGTGTCTAAACTCTTCTCCATGGCTAGACCCCAAATACTATTCCTTTACGTGCTAAGGGGTATCTAGAGAGTGGGATAGGTTTAATAACTACCCTAAGCCTAACGCGTACCCTAACGATAACTCCTACTCTAACACTAACACATACCCTAATCCTAAAACATAACCTAAGCCGAGCCCTAACCCTAAAACTAACCCTAACCCTAACCCTAACCCATACCCTACGCCGTATCCGAACCTGTATCCGAACCCGTACCCTAAGCCATACCCTAACCCTAACCCTAACCCTAACCCTAAGCTACCCTTGACTGCTTCTGCCTCCAATAGATTTCCTGAGCACTATTGTTTTAAGGAACAGGTTAAAAAGACAATCCTAATATAATTTCTTTATAATGGGTGTGTTCCTTATCATATCCTAGTGTCTAAACATTTCTCCATGGCTGGACCCCCCAAAAAATATTCCTTTACGTGCTAATGGGTATCTAGAGAGTGGGATAGGTTTAGTAACTACCCTACCCCTAACGCGTACCCTAACCCTAACATGTAACCTAATCCTAAACCATACCCTAAACCGAGCCCTAACCCTAACACTAACCCTAACCCTAACCCTAACCCATATCCTACGCCGTATCCGAACCCCTACCCAAACCCGTACCCTAAGCCATACCCTAACACTAACCCTAACCCTAACCCTAACCCTAAGCTACCCTTGACTGCTTTTGCCACCAAGAGATTTCCTAAACACTAGTGTTTTAAGGAACAGGTTAAAAAGAGAATCCTAATGTGATTTCTTTATAATGGGTGTGTTCCTTATCTTATCCTAATGTCTAAACTCTTCTCCATGGCTGGACCCCCAAATAATATTCCTTTACGTCCTAAGGGGTATCTAGAGAGTGAGATAGGTTTAATAACTAACCTAACACTAACGCGTACCCTAACGCTAACCCCTACCCTAACCCTAACACGTACCCTAATCCTAACCCGTACCCTAAACTGAGCCCTTACCCTAAAACTAACCCTAACCCTAACCCTAACACATACCCTACGCCGTACGCGAACCCGTACCCGAACCCGTATCCTAAGCCGTACCCTAACCCTAACCCTAACCCTAACCCTAAGCTACCCTTGACTGCTTCTGCCTCCAATAGATTTCCTAAGCACTAGTGTTTTAAGGAACAGGTTAAAAAGAGAATCCTAATGTGATTTCTTTTAATGGGTGTGTTCCTTATCTTATCCTAGTGTCTAAATTCTTCTCCATGGCTAGACCACATATACTATTCCTTTACGTGCTAAGGCGTATCTAGAGAGTGGGATAGGTTTAATAACTACCCTAACCCTAACGTGTACCCTAACCATAACCCCTACTCTAACCCTATCACGTACCCTAATCCTAAACCATAACCTAAACCGAGCCCTAACCCTAAAACTAACCCTAACCCTAACCCTAACACATACCCTTCGCCGTACCCGAACCTGTACCCGAACCCGTACCCTAAGCCGTATCCTAAACCTAACCCTAACCCTAACCCTAACCCTAAGCTACCCTTGACTGCTTCTTCCTCCAATAGATTTCCTAAGCACTAGTGTTTTAAGGAACAGGTTAAAAAGAGAATCCTAATGTGATTTCTTTATAATGGGTGTGTTCTTTATCTTATCCTAGTGTCTAAACTCTTCTCCATGGCTAGACCCCAAATACTATTCCTTTACGTGCTAAGGGGTATCTAGAGAGTGGGATAGGTTTAATAACTACCCTAAGCCTAACGCGTACCCTAACGATAACTCCTACTCTAACACTAACACATACCCTAATCCTAAAACATAACCTAAACCGAGCCCTAACCCTAAAACTAACCCTAACCCTAAACCTAACCCATACCCTACGCCGTATCCGAACCTGTATCCGAACCCGTACCCTAAGCCATACCCTAACCCTAACCCTAACCCTAACCCTAAGCTACCCTTGACTGCTTCTGCCTCCAATAGATTTCCTGAGCACTATTGTTTTAAGGAACAGGTTAAAAAGACAATCCTAATATAATTTCTTTATAATGGGTGTGTTCCTTATCATATCCTAGTGTCTAAACATTTCTCCATGGCTGGACCCCCCAAAAAATATTCCTTTACGTGCTAATGGGTATCTAGAGAGTGGGATAGGTTTAGTAACTACCCTACCCCTAACGCGTACCCTAACCCTAACATGTAACCTAATCCTAAACCGTACCCTAAACCGAGCCCTAACCCTAACACTAACCCTAACCCTAACCCTAACCCATATCCTACGCCGTATCCGAACCCCTACCCAAACCCGTACCCTAAGCCATACCCTAACACTAACCCTAACCCTAACCCTAACCCTAAGCTACCCTTGACTGCTTTTGCCACCAAGAGATTTCCTAAACACTAGTGTTTTAAGGAACAGGTTAAAAAGAGAATCCTAATGTGATTTCTTTATAATGGGTGTGTTCCTTATCTTATCCTAATGTCTAAACTCTTCTCCATGGCTGGACCCCCAAATAATATTCCTTTACGTCCTAAGGGGTATCTAGAGAGTGAGATAGGTTTAATAACTAACCTAACACTAACGCGTACCCTAACGCTAACCCCTACCCTAACCCTAACACGTACCCTAATCCTAACCCGTACCCTAAACCGAGCCCTTACCCTAAAACTAACCCTAACCCTAACCCTAACACATACCCTACGCCGTACGCGAACCCGTACCCGAACCCGTATCCTAAGCCGTACCCTAACCCTAACCCTAACCCTAACCCTAAGCTACCCTTGACTGCTTCTGCCTCCAATAGATTTCCTAAGCACTAGTGTTTTAAGGAACAGGTTAAAAAGAGAATCCTAATGTGATTTCTTTTAATGGGTGTGTTCCTTATCTTATCCTAGTGTCTAAATTCTTCTCCATGGCTAGACCACAAATACTATTCCTTTACGTGCTAATGGGTATCTAGAGAGTGGGATAGGTTTAGTAAGTACCCTACCCCTAACGTGTACCCTAACCCTAACATGTAACCTAATCCTAAGCCGTACCCTAAACCGAGCCCTAACCCTAACACTAAACCTGACCCTAATCCTAACCCATACACTAGGCTGTATCCGTTCCCCTACCCGAACCCGTACTCTAAGACATACCCTAACCCTAACCCTAACCCTAAGCTACCCTTGACTGCTTCTGCCTCCAATAGATTTCCTAAGCACTAGTGTTTTAAGGAACAGGTTAAAAAGAGAATCCTAATGTGATTTCTTTATAAAGGGTGTGTTCCTTATCTTATCCTAGTGTCTAATCTCTTCTCCATGGCTGGACCCCCAAATAATATTCCTTTTCGCGCTAAGGGGTATCTACAGAGTGGGATAGGTTTAATAACTACCCTAACCCTAAGGCGTACCCTAACCCTAACCCCTACCCTAACCCTAACACGTACCCTAATCCTAACCAGTAACCTAAACCGAGCCCTAACCCTAAAACTAACCCTAACCCTAACCCTAACCCATGCCCTACACCGTACCCGAACCCGTACCCGAACCCGTACCCTAAGCCGTAACCTAACCATAGCCCTAACCCTAACCCTAAGCTACCCTTGACTGCTTTTGCCACCAAGAGATTTCCTAAGCACTAGTGATTTAAGGAACAGGTTAAAAAGAGAATCCTAATGTGATTTCTTTATAATGGGTGTGTTCCTTATCTTATCCTAATGTCTAAACTCTTCTCCATGGCTGGACCCCCAAATAATATTCCTTTACGTCCTAAGGGGTATCTAGAGAGTGAGATAGGTTTAATAACTACCCTAACCCTAACGCGTACCCTAACCCTAACCCTTACCCTAACCCTAACACGGACCCTAATCCTAAATCGTACCCTAAACCGAGCCCTAACCGTAAAACTAACCGTAACCCTAACCCTAACCCATAACCTGCACCATACCCGAACCCGTACCCGAACCCGTATGCTAAGCCGTACGCTTACCCTAAACCTAACCCTAAACTACCCTTGACTTCTTCTGCCTCCAATAGATTTCCTAAGCACTAGTGTTTTAAGGAACAGGTTAAAAAGAGAATCCTAATGTGATTTCTATATAATGGGTGTCTTCCTTATCTCATCCTAAACTCTTCTCCATGGCTGGACCCCCAAATAATATTCCTTTACGTCCTAAGGGGTATCTAGAGAGTGAGATAGGTTTAATAACTACCCTAACCCTAACGCATACCCTAACGCTAACCCCTACCCTAACCCTAACACGTACCCTAATCCCAACCCGTACCCTAAACTGAGCCCTTACCCTAAAACTAACCCTAACCCTAACCCTAACTCATACCCTTCGCCGTACCCGAACCTGTACCCGAACCCGTACCCTAAGCCGTATCCTAAACCTAACCCTAACCCTAACCCTAACCCTAAGCTACCCTTGACTGCTTCTTCCTCCAATAGATTTCCTAAGCACTAGTGTTTTAAGGAACAGGTTAAAAAGAGAATCCTAATGTGATTTCTTTATAATGGGTGTGTTCTTTATCTTATCCTAGTGTCTAAACTCTTCTCCATGGCTAGACCCCAAATACTATTCCTTTACGTGCTAAGGGGTATCTAGAGAGTGGGATAGGTTTAATAACTACCCTAAGCCTAACGCGTACCCTAACGATAACTCCTACTCTAACACTAACACATACCCTAATCCTAAAACATAACCTAAGCCGAGCCCTAACCCTAAAACTAACCCTAACCCTAACCCTAACCCATACCCTACGCCGTATCCGAACCTGTATCCGAACCCGTACCCTAAGCCATACCCTAACCCTAACCCTAACCCTAACCCTAAGCTACCCTTGACTGCTTCTGCCTCCAATAGATTTCCTGAGCACTATTGTTTTAAGGAACAGGTTAAAAAGACAATCCTAATATAATTTCTTTATAATGGGTGTGTTCCTTATCATATCCTAGTGTCTAAACATTTCTCCATGGCTGGACCCCCCAAAAAATATTCCTTTACGTGCTAATGGGTATCTAGAGAGTGGGATAGGTTTAGTAACTACCCTACCCCTAACGCGTACCCTAACCCTAACATGTAACCTAATCCTAAACCGTACCCTAAACCGAGCCCTAACCCTAACACTAACCCTAACCCTAACCCTAACCCATATCCTACGCCGTATCCGAACCCCTACCCAAACCCGTACCCTAAGCCATACCCTAACACTAACCCTAACCCTAACCCTAACCCTAAGCTACCCTTGACTGCTTTTGCCACCAAGAGATTTCCTAAACACTAGTGTTTTAAGGAACAGGTTAAAAAGAGAATCCTAATGTGATTTCTTTATAATGGGTGTGTTCCTTATCTTATCCTAATGTCTAAACTCTTCTCCATGGCTGGACCCCCAAATAATATTCCTTTACGTCCTAAGGGGTATCTAGAGAGTGAGATAGGTTTAATAACTAACCTAACACTAACGCGTACCCTAACGCTAACCCCTACCCTAACCCTAACACGTACCCTAATCCTAACCCGTACCCTAAACTGAGCCCTTACCCTAAAACTAACCCTAACCCTAACCCTAACACATACCCTACGCCGTACGCGAACCCGTACCCGAACCCGTATCCTAAGCCGTACCCTAACCCTAACCCTAACCCTAACCCTAAGCTACCCTTGACTGCTTCTGCCTCCAATAGATTTCCTAAGCACTAGTGTTTTAAGGAACAGGTTAAAAAGAGAATCCTAATGTGATTTCTTTTAATGGGTGTGTTCCTTATCTTATCCTAGTGTCTAAATTCTTCTCCATGGCTAGACCACAAATACTATTCCTTTACGTGCTAAGGCGTATCTAGAGAGTGGGATAGGTTTAATAACTACCCTAACCCTAACGTGTACCCTAACCATAACCCCTACTCTAACCCTATCACGTACCCTAATCCTAAACCATAACCTAAACCGAGCCCTAACCCTAAAACTAACCCTAACCCTAACCCTAACACATACCCTTCGCCGTACCCGAACCTGTACCCGAACCCGTACCCTAAGCCGTATCCTAAACCTAACCCTAACCCTAACCCTAACCCTAAGCTACCCTTGACTGCTTCTTCCTCCAATAGATTTCCTAAGCACTAGTGTTTTAAGGAACAGGTTAAAAAGAGAATCCTAATGTGATTTCTTTATAATGGGTGTGTTCTTTATCTTATCCTAGTGTCTAAACTCTTCTCCATGGCTAGACCCCAAATACTATTCCTTTACGTGCTAAGGGGTATCTAGAGAGTGGGATAGGTTTAATAACTACCCTAAGCCTAACGCGTACCCTAACGATAACTCCTACTCTAACACTAACACATACCCTAATCCTAAAACATAACCTAAACCGAGCCCTAACCCTAAAACTAACCCTAACCCTAAACCTAACCCATACCCTACGCCGTATCCGAACCTGTATCCGAACCCGTACCCTAAGCCATACCCTAACCCTAACCCTAACCCTAACCCTAAGCTACCCTTGACTGCTTCTGCCTCCAATAGATTTCCTGAGCACTATTGTTTTAAGGAACAGGTTAAAAAGACAATCCTAATATAATTTCTTTATAATGGGTGTGTTCCTTATCATATCCTAGTGTCTAAACATTTCTCCATGGCTGGACCCCCCAAAAAATATTCCTTTACGTGCTAATGGGTATCTAGAGAGTGGGATAGGTTTAGTAACTACCCTACCCCTAACGCGTACCCTAACCCTAACATGTAACCTAATCCTAAACCGTACCCTAAACCGAGCCCTAACCCTAACACTAACCCTAACCCTAACCCTAACCCATATCCTACGCCGTATCCGAACCCCTACCCAAACCCGTACCCTAAGCCATACCCTAACACTAACCCTAACCCTAACCCTAACCCTAAGCTACCCTTGACTGCTTTTGCCACCAAGAGATTTCCTAAACACTAGTGTTTTAAGGAACAGGTTAAAAAGAGAATCCTAATGTGATTTCTTTATAATGGGTGTGTTCCTTATCTTATCCTAATGTCTAAACTCTTCTCCATGGCTGGACCCCCAAATAATATTCCTTTACGTCCTAAGGGGTATCTAGAGAGTGAGATAGGTTTAATAACTAACCTAACACTAACGCGTACCCTAACGCTAACCCCTACCCTAACCCTAACACGTACCCTAATCCTAACCCGTACCCTAAACCGAGCCCTTACCCTAAAACTAACCCTAACCCTAACCCTAACACATACCCTACGCCGTACGCGAACCCGTACCCGAACCCGTATCCTAAGCCGTACCCTAACCCTAACCCTAACCCTAACCCTAAGCTACCCTTGACTGCTTCTGCCTCCAATAGATTTCCTAAGCACTAGTGTTTTAAGGAACAGGTTAAAAAGAGAATCCTAATGTGATTTCTTTTAATGGGTGTGTTCCTTATCTTATCCTAGTGTCTAAATTCTTCTCCATGGCTAGACCACAAATACTATTCCTTTACGTGCTAATGGGTATCTAGAGAGTGGGATAGGTTTAGTAAGTACCCTACCCCTAACGTGTACCCTAACCCTAACATGTAACCTAATCCTAAGCCGTACCCTAAACCGAGCCCTAACCCTAACACTAAACCTGACCCTAATCCTAACCCATACCCTAGGCTGTATCTGTTCCCCTACCCGAACCCGTACTCTAAGACATACCCTAACCCTAACCCTAACCCTAAGCTACCCTTGACTGCTTCTGCCTCCAATAGATTTCCTAAGCACTAGTGTTTTAAGGAACAGGTTAAAAAGAGAATCCTAATGTGATTTCTTTATAAAGGGTGTGTTCCTTATCTTATCCTAGTGTCTAATCTCTTCTCCATGGCTGGACCCTCAAATAATATTCCTTTTCGCGCTAAGGGGTATCTACAGAGTGGGATAGGTTTAATAACTACCCTAACCCTAAGGCGTACCCTAACCCTAACCCCTACCCTAACCCTAACACGTACCCTAATCCTAACCAGTAACCTAAACCGAGCCCTAACCCTAAAACTAACCCTAACCCTAACCCTAACCCATGCCCTACACCGTACCCGAACCCGTACCCGAACCCGTACCCTAAGCCGTAACCTAACCATAGCCCTAACCCTAACCCTAAGCTACCCTTGACTGCTTTTGCCACCAAGAGATTTCCTAAGCACTAGTGATTTAAGGAACAGGTTAAAAAGAGAATCCTAATGTGATTTCTTTATAATGGGTGTGTTCCTTATCTTATCCTAATGTCTAAACTCTTCTCCATGGCTGGACCCCCAAATAATATTCCTTTACGTCCTAAGGGGTATCTAGAGAGTGAGATAGGTTTAATAACTACCCTAACCCTAACGCGTACCCTAACCCTAACCCTTACCCTAACCCTAACACGGACCCTAATCCTAAATCGTACCCTAAACCGAGCCCTAACCGTAAAACTAACCGTAACCCTAACCCTAACCCATAACCTGCACCATACCCGAACCCGTACGCTAAGCCGTACGCTTACTCTAAACCTAACCCTAAACTACCCTTGACTTCTTCTGCCTCCAATAGATTTCCTAAGCACTAGTGTTTTAAGGAACAGGTTAAAAAGAGAATCCTAATGTGATTTCTATATAATGGGTGTCTTCCTTATCTCATCCTAAACTCTTCTCCATGGCTGGACCCCCAAATAATATTCCTTTACGTCCTAAGGGGTATCTAGAGAGTGAGATAGGTTTAATAACTACCCTAACCCTAACGCGTACCCTAACGCTAACCCCTACCCTAACCCTAACACGTACCCTAATCCCAACCCGTACCCTAAACCGAGCCCATACCCTAAAACTAACCCTAACCCTAACCCTAACACATACCCTTCGCCGTACCCGAACCTGTACCCGAACCCGTACCCTAAGCCGTATCCTAAACCTAACCCTAACCCTAACCCTAACCCTAAGCTACCCTTGACTGCTTCTTCCTCCAATAGATTTCCTAAGCACTAGTGTTTTAAGGAACAGGTTAAAAAGAGAATCCTAATGTGATTTCTTTATAAAGGGTGTGTTCCTTATCTTATCCTAGTGTCTAATCTCTTCTCCATGGCTGGACCCCCAAATAATATTCCTTTTCGCGCTAAGGGGTATCTACAGAGTGGGATAGGTTTAATAACTACCCTAACCCTAAGGCGTACCCTAACCCTAACCCCTACCCTAACCCTAACACGTACCCTAATCCTAACCAGTAACCTAAACCGAGCCCTAACCCTAAAACTAACCCTAACCCTAACCCTAACCCATGCCCTACACCGTACCCGAACCCGTACCCGAACCCGTACCCTAAGCTGTAACCTAACCATAGCCCTAACACTAACCCTAAGCTACCCTTGACTGCTTTTGCCACCAAGAGATTTCCTAAGCACTAGTGATTTAAGGAACAGGTTAAAAAGAGAATCCTAATGTGATTTCTTTATAATGGGTGTGTTCCTTATCTTATCCTAATGTCTAAACTCTTCTCCATGGCTGGACCCCCAAATAATATTCCTTTACGTCCTAAGGGGTATCTAGAGAGTGAGATAGGTTTAATAACTACCCTAACCCTAACGCGTACCCTAACCCTAACCCTTACCCTAACCCTAACACGGACCCTAATCCTAAATCGTACCCTAAACCGAGCCCTAACCGTAAAACTAACCGTAACCCTAACCCTAACCCATAACCTGCACCATACCCGAACCCGTACCCGAACCCGTACGCTAAGCCGTACGCTTACCCTAAACCTAACCCTAAACTACCCTTGACTTCTTCTGCCTCCAATAGATTTCCTAAGCACTAGTGTTTTAAGGAACAGGTTAAAAAGAGAATCCTAATGTGATTTCTATATAATGGGTGTCTTCCTTATCTCATCCTAAACTCTTCTCCATGGCTGGACCCCCAAATAATATTCCTTTACGTCCTAAGGGGTATCTAGAGAGTGAGATAGGTTTAATAACTACCCTAACCCTAACGCGTACCCTAACGCTAACCCCTACCCTAACCCTAACACGTACCCTAATCCCAACCCGTACCCTAAACCGAGCCCTTACCCTAAAACTAACCCTAACCCTAACCCTAACACATACCCTTCGCCGTACCCGAACCTGTACCCGAACCCGTACCCTAAGCCGTATCCTAAACCTAACCCTAACCCTAACCCTAACCCTAAGCTACCCTTGACTGCTTCTTCCTCCAATAGATTTCCTAAGCACTAGTGTTTTAAGGAACAGGTTAAAAAGAGAATCCTAATGTGATTTCTTTATAATGGGTGTGTTCTTTATCTTATCCTAGTGTCTAAACTCTTCTCCATGGCTAGACCCCAAATACTATTCCTTTACGTGCTAAGGGGTATCTAGAGAGTGGGATAGGTTTAATAACTACCCTAAGCCTAACGCGTACCCTAACGATAACTCCTACTCTAACACTAACACATACCCTAATCCTAAAACATAACCTAAGCCGAGCCCTAACCCTAAAACTAACCCTAACCCTAACCCTAACCCATACCCTACGCCGTATCCGAACCTGTATCCGAACCCGTACCCTAAGCCATACCCTAACCCTAACCCTAACCCTAACCCTAAGCTACCCTTGACTGCTTCTGCCTCCAATAGATTTCCTGAGCACTATTGTTTTAAGGAACAGGTTAAAAAGACAATCCTAATATAATTTCTTTATAATGGGTGTGTTCCTTATCATATCCTAGTGTCTAAACATTTCTCCATGGCTGGACCCCCCAAAAAATATTCCTTTACGTGCTAATGGGTATCTAGAGAGTGGGATAGGTTTAGTAACTACCCTACCCCTAACGCGTACCCTAACCCTAACATGTAACCTAATCCTAAACCGTACCCTAAACCGAGCCCTAACCCTAACACTAACCCTAACCCTAACCCTAACCCATATCCTACGCCGTATCCGAACCCCTACCCAAACCCGTACCCTAAGCCATACCCTAACACTAACCCTAACCCTAACCCTAACCCTAAGCTACCCTTGACTGCTTTTGCCACCAAGAGATTTCCTAAACACTAGTGTTTTAAGGAACAGGTTAAAAAGAGAATCCTAATGTGATTTCTTTATAATGGGTGTGTTCCTTATCTTATCCTAATGTCTAAACTCTTCTCCATGGCTGGACCCCCAAATAATATTCCTTTACGTCCTAAGGGGTATCTAGAGAGTGAGATAGGTTTAATAACTAACCTAACACTAACGCGTACCCTAACGCTAACCCCTACCCTAACCCTAACACGTACCCTAATCCTAACCCGTACCCTAAACCGAGCCCTTACCCTAAAACTAACCCTAACCCTAACCCTAACACATACCCTACGCCGTACGCGAACCCGTACCCGAACCCGTATCCTAAGCCGTACCCTAACCCTAACCCTAACCCTAACCCTAAGCTACCCTTGACTGCTTCTGCCTCCAATAGATTTCCTAAGCACTAGTGTTTTAAGGAACAGGTTAAAAAGAGAATCCTAATGTGATTTCTTTTAATGGGTGTGTTCCTTATCTTATCCTAGTGTCTAAATTCTTCTCCATGGCTAGACCACAAATACTATTCCTTTACGTGCTAATGGGTATCTAGAGAGTGGGATCGGTTTAGTAAGTACCCTACCCCTAACGTGTACCCTAACCCTAACATGTAACCTAATCCTAAGCCGTACCCTAAACCGAGCCCTAACCCTAACACTAAACCTGACCCTAATCCTAACCCATACCCTAGGCTGTATCCGTTCCCCTACCCGAACCCGTACTCTAAGACATACCCTAACCCTAACCCTAACCCTAAGCTACCCTTGACTGCTTCTGCCTCCAATAGATTTCCTAAGCACTAGTGTTTTAAGGAACAGGTTAAAAAGAGAATTCTAATGTGATTTCTTTATAAAGGGTGTGTTCCTTATCTTATCCTAGTGTCTAATCTCTTCTCCATGGCTGGACCCCCAAATAATATTCCTTTTCGCGCTAAGGGGTATCTACAGAGTGGGATAGGTTTAATAACTACCCTAACCCTAAGGCGTACCCTAACCCTAACCCCTACCCTAACCCTAACACGTACCCTAATCCTAACCAGTAACCTAAACCGAGCCCTAACCCTAAAACTAACCCTAACCCTAACCCTAACCCATGCCCTACACCGTACCCGAACCCGTACCCGAACCCGTACCCTAAGCCGTAACCTAACCATAGCCCTAACACTAACCCTAAGCTACCCTTGACTGCTTTTGCCACCAAGAGATTTCCTAAGCACTAGTGATTTAAGGAACAGGTTAAAAAGAGAATCCTAATGTGATTTCTTTATAATGGGTGTGTTCCTTATCTTATCCTAATGTCTAAACTCTTCTCCATGGCTGGACCCCCAAATAATATTCCTTTACGTCCTAAGGGGTATCTAGAGAGTGAGATAGGTTTAATAACTACCCTAACCCTAACGCGTACCCTAACCCTAACCCTTACCCTAACCCTAACACGGACCCTAATCCTAAATCGTACCCTAAACCGAGCCCTAACCGTAAAACTAACCGTAACCCTAACCCTAACCCATAACCTGCACCATACCCGAACCCGTACCCGAACCCGTACGCTAAGCCGTACGCTTACCCTAAACCTAACCCTAAACTACCCTTGACTTCTTCTGCCTCCAATAGATTTCCTAAGCACTAGTGTTTTAAGGAACAGGTTAAAAAGAGAATCCTAATGTGATTTCTATATAATGGGTGTCTTCCTTATCTCATCCTAAACTCTTCTCCATGGCTGGACCCCCAAATAATATTCCTTTACGTCCTAAGGGGTATCTAGAGAGTGAGATAGGTTTAATAACTACCCTAACCCTAACGCGTACCCTAACGCTAACCCCTACCCTAACCCTAACACATACCCTAATCCCAACCCGTACCCTAAACCGAGCCCTTACCCTAAAACTAACCCTAACCCTAACCCTAACACATACCCTTCGCCGTACCCGAACCCGTACCCTAAGCCGTATCCTAAACCTAACCCTAACCCTAACCCTAACCCTAAGCTACCCTTGACTGCTTCTTCCTCCAATAGATTTCCTAAGCACTAGTGTTTTAAGGAACAGGTTAAAAAGAGAATCCTAATGTGATTTCTTTATAATGGGTGTGTTCTTTATCTTATCCTAGTGTCTAAACTCTTCTCCATGGCTAGACCCCAAATACTATTCCTTTACGTGCTAAGGGGTATCTAGAGAGTGGGATAGGTTTAATAACTACCCTAAGCCTAACGCGTACCCTAACGATAACTCCTACTCTAACACTAACACATACCCTAATCCTAAAACATAACCTAAACCGAGCCCTAACCCTAAAACTAACCCTAACCCTAACCCTAACCCATACCCTACGCCGTATCCGAACCTGTATCCGAACCCGTACCCTAAGCCATACCCTAACCCTAACCCTAACCCTAACCCTAAGCTACCCTTGACTGCTTCTGCCTCCAATAGATTTCCTGAGCACTATTGTTTTAAGGAACAGGTTAAAAAGACAATCCTAATATAATTTCTTTATAATGGGTGTGTTCCTTATCATATCCTAGTGTCTAAACATTTCTCCATGGCTGGACCCCCCAAAAAGTATTCCTTTACGTGCTAATGGGTATCTAGAGAGTGGGATAGGTTTAGTAACTACCCTACCCCTAACGCGTACCCTAACCCTAACATGTAACCTAATCCTAAACCGTACCCTAAACCGAGCCCTAACCCTAACACTAACCCTAACCCTAACCCTAACCCATATCCTACGCCGTATCCGAACCCCTACCCAAACCCGTACCCTAAGCCATACCCTAACACTAACCCTAACCCTAACCCTAACCCTAAGCTACCCTTGACTGCTTTTGCCACCAAGAGATTTCCTAAACACTAGTGTTTTAAGGAACAGGTTAAAAAGAGAATCCTAATGTGATTTCTTTATAATGGGTGTGTTCCTTATCTTATCCTAATGTCTAAACTCTTCTCCATGGCTGGACCCCCAAATAATATTCCTTTACGTCCTAAGGGGTATCTAGAGAGTGAGATAGGTTTAATAACTAACCTAACACTAACGCGTACCCTAACGCTAACCCCTACCCTAACCCTAACACGTACCCTAATCCTAACCCGTACCCTAAACCGAGCCCTTACCCTAAAACTAACCCTAACCCTAACCCTAACACATACCCTACGCCGTACGCGAACCCGTACCCGAACCCGTATCCTAAGCCGTACCCTAACCCTAACCCTAACCCTAACCCTAAGCTACCCTTGACTGCTTCTGCCTCCAATTGATTTCCTAAGCACTAGTGTTTTAAGGAACAGGTTAAAAAGAGAATCCTAATGTGATTTCTTTTAATGGGTGTGTTCCTTATCTTATCCTAGTGTCTAAATTCTTCTCCATGGCTAGACCACAAATACTATTCCTTTACGTGCTAATGGGTATCTAGAGAGTGGGATCGGTTTAGTAAGTACCCTACCCCTAACGTGTACCCTAACCCTAACATGTAACCTAATCCTAAGCCGTACCCTAAACCGAGCCCTAACCCTAACACTAAACCTGACCCTAATCCTAACCCATACCCTAGGCTGTATCCGTTCCCCTACCCGAACCCGTACTCTAAGACATACCCTAACCCTAACCCTAACCCTAAGCTACCCTTGACTGCTTCTGCCTCCAATAGATTTCCTAAGCACTAGTGTTTTAAGGAACAGGTTAAAAAGAGAATCCTAATGTGATTTCTTTATAAAGGGTGTGTTCCTTATCTTATCCTAGTGTCTAATCTCTTCTCCATGGCTGGACCCCCAAATAATATTCCTTTTCGCGCTAAGGGGTATCTACAGAGTGGGATAGGTTTAATAACTACCCTAACCCTAAGGCGTACCCTAACCCTAACCCCTACCCTAACCCTAACACGTACCCTAATCCTAACCAGTAACCTAAACCGAGCCCTAACCCTAAAACTAACCCTAACCCTAACCCTAACCCATGCCCTACACCGTACCCGAACCCGTACCCGAACCCGTACCCTAAGCCGTAACCTAACCATAGCCCTAACCCTAACCCTAAGCTACCCTTGACTGCTTTTGCCACCAAGAGATTTCCTAAGCACTAGTGATTTAAGGAACAGGTTAAAAAGAGAATCCTAATGTGATTTCTTTATAATGGGTGTGTTCCTTATCTTATCCTAATGTCTAAACTCTTCTCCATGGCTGGACCCCCAAATAATATTCCTTTACGTCCTAAGGGGTATCTAGAGAGTGAGATAGGTTTAATAACTACCCTAACCCTAACGCGTACCCTAACCCTAACCCTTACCCTAACCCTAACACGGACCCTAATCCTAAATCGTACCCTAAACCGAGCCCTAACCGTAAAACTAACCGTAACCCTAACCCTAACCCATAACCTGCACCATACCCGAACCCGTACCCGAACCCGTATGCTAAGCCGTACGCTTACCCTAAACCTAACCCTAAACTACCCTTGACTTCTTCTGCCTCCAATAGATTTCCTAAGCACTAGTGTTTTAAGGAACAGGTTAAAAAGAGAATCCTAATGTGATTTCTATATAATGGGTGTCTTCCTTATCTCATCCTAAACTCTTCTCCATGGCTGGACCCCCAAATAATATTCCTTTACGTCCTAAGGGGTATCTAGAGAGTGAGATAGGTTTAATAACTACCCTAACCCTAACGCGTACCCTAACGCTAACCCCTACCCTAACCCTAACACGTACCCTAATCCCAACCCGTACCCTAAACTGAGCCCTTACCCTAAAACTAACCCTAACCCTAACCCTAACACATACCCTTCGCCGTACCCGAACCTGTACCCGAACCCGTACCCTAAGCCGTATCCTAAACCTAACCCTAACCCTAACCCTAACCCTAAGCTACCCTAGACTGCTTCTTCCTCCAATAGATTTCCTAAGCACTAGTGTTTTAAGGAACAGGTTAAAAAGAGAATCCTAATGTGATTTCTTTATAATGGGTGTGTTCTTTATCTTATCCTAGTGTCTAAACTCTTCTCCATGGCTAGACCCCAAATACTATTCCTTTACGTGCTAAGGGGTATCTAGAGAGTGGGATAGGTTTAATAACTACCCTAAGCCTAACGCGTACCCTAACGATAACTCCTACTCTAACACTAACACATACCCTAATCCTAAAACATAACCTAAACCGAGCCCTAACCCTAAAACTAACCCTAACCCTAACCCTAACCCATACCCTACGCCGTATCCGAACCTGTATCCGAACCCGTACCCTAAGCCATACCCTAACCCTAACCCTAACCCTAACCCTAAGCTACCCTTGACTGCTTCTGCCTCCAATAGATTTCCTGAGCACTATTGTTTTAAGGAACAGGTTAAAAAGACAATCCTAATATAATTTCTTTATAATGGGTGTGTTCCTTATCATATCCTAGTGTCTAAACATTTCTCCATGGCTGGACCCCCCAAAAAGTATTCCTTTACGTGCTAATGGGTATCTAGAGAGTGGGATAGGTTTAGTAACTACCCTACCCCTAACGCGTACCCTAACCCTAACATGTAACCTAATCCTAAACCGTACCCTAAACCGAGCCCTAACCCTAACACTAACCCTAACCCTAACCCTAACCCATATCCTACGCCGTATCCGAACCCCTACCCAAACCCGTACCCTAAGCCATACCCTAACACTAACCCTAACCCTAACCCTAACCCTAAGCTACCCTTGACTGCTTTTGCCACCAAGAGATTTCCTAAACACTAGTGTTTTAAGGAACAGGTTAAAAAGAGAATCCTAATGTGATTTCTTTATAATGGGTGTGTTCCTTATCTTATCCTAATGTCTAAACTCTTCTCCATGGCTGGACCCCCAAATAATATTCCTTTACGTCCTAAGGGGTATCTAGAGAGTGAGATAGGTTTAATAACTAACCTAACACTAACGCGTACCCTAACGCTAACCCCTACCCTAACCCTAACACGTACCCTAATCCTAACCCGTACCCTAAACCGAGCCCTTACCCTAAAACTAACCCTAACCCTAACCCTAACACATACCCTACGCCGTACGCGAACCCGTACCCGAACCCGTATCCTAAGCCGTACCCTAACCCTAACCCTAACCCTAACCCTAAGCTACCCTTGACTGCTTCTGCCTCCAATTGATTTCCTAAGCACTAGTGTTTTAAGGAACAGGTTAAAAAGAGAATCCTAATGTGATTTCTTTTAATGGGTGTGTTCCTTATCTTATCCTAGTGTCTAAATTCTTCTCCATGGCTAGACCACAAATACTATTCCTTTACGTGCTAATGGGTATCTAGAGAGTGGGATCGGTTTAGTAAGTACCCTACCCCTAACGTGTACCCTAACCCTAACATGTAACCTAATCCTAAGCCGTACCCTAAACCGAGCCCTAACCCTAACACTAAACCTGACCCTAATCCTAACCCATACCCTAGGCTGTATCCGTTCCCCTACCCGAACCCGTACTCTAAGACATACCCTAACCCTAACCCTAACCCTAAGCTACCCTTGACTGCTTCTGCCTCCAATAGATTTCCTAAGCACTAGTGTTTTAAGGAACAGGTTAAAAAGAGAATCCTAATGTGATTTCTTTATAAAGGGTGTGTTCCTTATCTTATCCTAGTGTCTAATCTCTTCTCCATGGCTGGACCCCCAAATAATATTCCTTTTCGCGCTAAGGGGTATCTACAGAGTGGGATAGGTTTAATAACTACCCTAACCCTAAGGCGTACCCTAACCCTAACCCCTACCCTAACCCTAACACGTACCCTAATCCTAACCAGTAACCTAAACCGAGCCCTAACCCTAAAACTAACCCTAACCCTAACCCTAACCCATGCCCTACACCGTACCCGAACCCGTACCCGAACCCGTACCCTAAGCCGTAACCTAACCATAGCCCTAACCCTAACCCTAAGCTACCCTTGACTGCTTTTGCCACCAAGAGATTTCCTAAGCACTAGTGATTTAAGGAACAGGTTAAAAAGAGAATCCTAATGTGATTTCTTTATAATGGGTGTGTTCCTTATCTTATCCTAATGTCTAAACTCTTCTCCATGGCTGGACCCCCAAATAATATTCCTTTACGTCCTAAGGGGTATCTAGAGAGTGAGATAGGTTTAATAACTACCCTAACCCTAACGCGTACCCTAACCCTAACCCTTACCCTAACCCTAACACGGACCCTAATCCTAAATCGTACCCTAAACCGAGCCCTAACCGTAAAACTAACCGTAACCCTAACCCTAACCCATAACCTGCACCATACCCGAACCCGTACCCGAACCCGTATGCTAAGCCGTACGCTTACCCTAAACCTAACCCTAAACTACCCTTGACTTCTTCTGCCTCCAATAGATTTCCTAAGCACTAGTGTTTTAAGGAACAGGTTAAAAAGAGAATCCTAATGTGATTTCTATATAATGGGTGTCTTCCTTATCTCATCCTAAACTCTTCTCCATGGCTGGACCCCCAAATAATATTCCTTTACGTCCTAAGGGGTATCTAGAGAGTGAGATAGGTTTAATAACTACCCTAACCCTAACGCGTACCCTAACGCTAACCCCTACCCTAACCCTAACACGTACCCTAATCCCAACCCGTACCCTAAACTGAGCCCTTACCCTAAAACTAACCCTAACCCTAACCCTAACACATACCCTTCGCCGTACCCGAACCTGTACCCGAACCCGTACCCTAAGCCGTATCCTAAACCTAACCCTAACCCTAACCCTAACCCTAAGCTACCCTAGACTGCTTCTTCCTCCAATAGATTTCCTAAGCACTAGTGTTTTAAGGAACAGGTTAAAAAGAGAATCCTAATGTGATTTCTTTATAATGGGTGTGTTCTTTATCTTATCCTAGTGTCTAAACTCTTCTCCATGGCTAGACCCCAAATACTATTCCTTTACGTGCTAAGGGGTATCTAGAGAGTGGGATAGGTTTAATAACTACCCTAAGCCTAACGCGTACCCTAACGATAACTCCTACTCTAACACTAACACATACCCTAATCCTAAAACATAACCTAAACCGAGCCCTAACCCTAAAACTAACCCTAACCCTAACCCTAACCCATACCCTACGCCGTATCCGAACCTGTATCCGAACCCGTACCCTAAGCCATACCCTAACCCTAACCCTAACCCTAACCCTAAGCTACCCTTGACTGCTTCTGCCTCCAATAGATTTCCTGAGCACTATTGTTTTAAGGAACAGGTTAAAAAGACAATCCTAATATAATTTCTTTATAATGGGTGTGTTCCTTATCATATCCTAGTGTCTAAACATTTCTCCATGGCTGGACCCCCCAAAAAATATTCCTTTACGTGCTAATGGGTATCTAGAGAGTGGGATAGGTTTAGTAACTACCCTACCCCTAACGCGTACCCTAACCCTAACATGTAACCTAATCCTAAACCGTACCCTAAACCGAGCCCTAACCCTAACACTAACCCTAACCCTAACCCTAACCCATATCCTACGCCGTATCCGAACCCCTACCCAAACCCGTACACTAAGCCATACCCTAACACTAACCCTAACCCTAACCCTAACCCTAAGCTACCCTTGACTGCTTTTGCCACCAAGAGATTTCCTAAACACTAGTGTTTTAAGGAACAGTTTAAAAAGAGAATCCTAATGTGATTTCTTTATAATGGGTGTGTTCCTTATCTTATCCTAATGTCTAAACTCTTCTCCATGGCTGGACCCCCAAATAATATTCCTTTACGTCCTAAGGGGTATCTAGAGAGTGAGATAGGTTTAATAACTAACCTAACACTAACGCGTACCCTAACGCTAACCCCTACCCTAACCCTAACACGTACCCTAATCCTAACCCGTACCCTAAACCGAGCCCTTACCCTAAAACTAACCCTAACCCTAACCCTAACACATACCCTACGCCGTACGCGAACCCGTACCCGAACCCGTATCCTAAGCCGTACCCTAACCCTAACCCTAACCCTAACCCTAAGCTACCCTTGACTGCTTCTGCCTCCAATAGATTTCCTAAGCACTAGTGTTTTAAGGAACAGGTTAAAAAGAGAATCCTAATGTGATTTCTTTTAATGGGTGTGTTCCTTATCTTATCCTAGTGTCTAAATTCTTCTCCATGGCTAGACCACAAATACTATTCCTTTACGTGCTAAGGCGTATCTAGAGAGTGGGATAGGTTTAATAACTACCCTAACCCTAACGTGTACCCTAACCATAACCCCTACTCTAACCCTATCACGTACCCTAATCCTAAACCATAACCTAAACCGAGCCCTAACCCTAAAACTAACCCTAACCCTAACCCTAACACATACCCTTCGCCGTACCCGAACCTGTACCCGAACCCGTACCCTAAGCCGTATCCTAAACCTAACCCTAACCCTAACCCTAACCCTAAGCTACCCTTGACTGCTTCTTCCTCCAATAGATTTCCTAAGCACTAGTGTTTTAAGGAACAGGTTAAAAAGAGAATCCTAATGTGATTTCTTTATAATGGGTGTGTTCTTTATCTTATCCTAGTGTCTAAACTCTTCTCCATGGCTAGACCCCAAATACTATTCCTTTACGTGCTAAGGGGTATCTAGAGAGTGGGATAGGTTTAATAACTACCCTAAGCCTAACGCGTACCCTAACGATAACTCCTACTCTAACACTAACACATACCCTAATCCTAAAACATAACCTAAACCGAGCCCTAACCCTAAAACTAACCCTAACCCTAACCCTAACCCATACCCTACGCCGTATCCGAACCTGTATCCGAACCCGTACCCTAAGCCATACCCTAACCCTAACCCTAACCCTAACCCTAAGCTACCCTTGACTGCTTCTGCCTCCAATAGATTTCCTGAGCACTATTGTTTTAAGGAACAGGTTAAAAAGACAATCCTAATATAATTTCTTTATAATGGGTGTGTTCCTTATCATATCCTAGTGTCTAAACATTTCTCCATGGCTGGACCCCCCAAAAAATATTCCTTTACGTGCTAATGGGTATCTAGAGAGTGGGATAGGTTTAGTAACTACCCTACCCCTAACGCGTACCCTAACCCTAACATGTAACCTAATCCTAAACCGTACCCTAAACCGAGCCCTAACCCTAACACTAACCCTAACCCTAACCCTAACCCATATCCTACGCCGTATCCGAACCCCTACCCAAACCCGTACCCTAAGCCATACCCTAACACTAACCCTAACCCTAACCCTAACCCTAAGCTACCCTTGACTGCTTTTGCCACCAAGAGATTTCCTAAACACTAGTGTTTTAAGGAACAGGTTAAAAAGAGAATCCTAATGTGATTTCTTTATAATGGGTGTGTTCCTTATCTTATCCTAATGTCTAAACTCTTCTCCATGGCTGGACCCCCAAATAATATTCCTTTACGTCCTAAGGGGTATCTAGAGAGTGAGATAGGTTTAATAACTAACCTAACACTAACGCGTACCCTAACGCTAACCCCTACCCTAACCCTAACACGTACCCTAATCCTAACCCGTACCCTAAACCGAGCCCTT
This sequence comes from Eschrichtius robustus, assembly GCF_028021215.1. Classification (NCBI taxonomy): domain Eukaryota; kingdom Metazoa; phylum Chordata; class Mammalia; order Artiodactyla; family Eschrichtiidae; genus Eschrichtius; species Eschrichtius robustus. The sequence continues at coordinate 61,266,998 of NC_090839.1, forward strand.
ACCCTAAAACTAACCCTAACCCTAACCCTAACACATACCCTACGCCGTACGCGAACCCGTACCCGAACCCGTATCCTAAGCCGTACCCTAACCCTAACCCTAACCCTAACCCTAAGCTACCCTTGACTGCTTCTGCCTCCAATAGATTTCCTAAGCACTAGTGTTTTAAGGAACAGGTTAAAAAGAGAATCCTAATGTGATTTCTTTTAATGGGTGTGTTCCTTATCTTATCCTAGTGTCTAAATTCTTCTCCATGGCTAGACCACAAATACTATTCCTTTACGTGCTAATGGGTATCTAGAGAGTGGGATCGGTTTAGTAAGTACCCTACCCCTAACGTGTACCCTAACCCTAACATGTAACCTAATCCTAAGCCGTACCCTAAACCGAGCCCTAACCCTAACACTAAACCTGACCCTAATCCTAACCCATACCCTAGGCTGTATCCGTTCCCCTACCCGAACCCGTACTCTAAGACATACCCTAACCCTAACCCTAACCCTAAGCTACCCTTGACTGCTTCTGCCTCCAATAGATTTCCTAAGCACTAGTGTTTTAAGGAACAGGTTAAAAAGAGAATCCTAATGTGATTTCTTTATAAAGGGTGTGTTCCTTATCTTATCCTAGTGTCTAATCTCTTCTCCATGGCTGGACCCCCAAATAATATTCCTTTTCGCGCTAAGGGGTATCTACAGAGTGGGATAGGTTTAATAACTACCCTAACCCTAAGGCGTACCCTAACCCTAACCCCTACCCTAACCCTAACACGTACCCTAATCCTAACCAGTAACCTAAACCGAGCCCTAACCCTAAAACTAACCCTAACCCTAACCCTAACCCATGCCCTACACCGTACCCGAACCCGTACCCGAACCCGTACCCTAAGCGGTAACCTAACCATAGCCCTAACCCTAACCCTAAGCTACCCTTGACTGCTTTTGCCACCAAGAGATTTCCTAAGCACTAGTGATTTAAGGAACAGGTTAAAAAGAGAATCCTAATGTGATTTCTTTATAATGGGTGTGTTCCTTATCTTATCCTAATGTCTAAACTCTTCTCCATGGCTGGACCCCCAAATAATATTCCTTTACGTCCTAAGGGGTATCTAGAGAGTGAGATAGGTTTAATAACTACCCTAACCCTAACGCGTACCCTAACCCTAACCCTTACCCTAACCCTAACACGGACCCTAATCCTAAATTGTACCCTAAACCGAGCCCTAACCGTAAAACTAACCGTAACCCTAACCCTAACCCATAACCTGCACCATACCCGAACCCGTACCCGAACCCGTACGCTAAGCCGTACGCTTACCCTAAACCTAACCCTAAACTACCCTTGACTTCTTCTGCCTCCAATAGATTTCCTAAGCACTAGTGTTTTAAGGAACAGGTTAAAAAGAGAATCCTAATGTGATTTCTATATAATGGGTGTCTTCCTTATCTCATCCTAAACTCTTCTCCATGGCTGGACCCCCAAATAATATTCCTTTACGTCCTAAGGGGTATCTAGAGAGTGAGATAGGTTTAATAACTACCCTAACCCTAACGCGTACCCTAACGCTAACCCCTACCCTAACCCTAACACGTACCCTAATCCCAACCCGTACCCTAAACCGAGCCCTTACCCTAAAATTAACCCTAACCCTAACCCTAACACATACCCTTCGCCGTACCCGAACCTGTACCCGAACCCGTACCCTAAGCCGTATCCTAAACCTAACCCTAACCCTAACCCTAACCCTAAGCTACCCTTGACTGCTTCTTCCTCCAATAGATTTCCTAAGCACTAGTGTTTTAAGGAACAGGTTAAAAAGAGAATCCTAATGTGATTTCTTTATAATGGGTGTGTTCTTTATCTTATCCTAGTGTCTAAACTCTTCTCCATGGCTAGACCCCAAATACTATTCCTTTACGTGCTAAGGGGTATCTAGAGAGTGGGATAGGTTTAATAACTACCCTAAGCCTAACGCGTACCCTAACGATAACTCCTACTCTAACACTAACACATACCCTAATCCTAAAACATAACCTAAACCGAGCCCTAACACTAAAACTAACCCTAACCCTAACCCTAACCCATACCCTACGCCGTATCCGAACCTGTATCCGAACCCGTACCCTAAGCCATACCCTAACCCTAACCCTAACCCTAACCCTAAGCTACCCTTGACTGCTTCTGCCTCCAATAGATTTCCTGAGCACTATTGTTTTAAGGAACAGGTTAAAAAGACAATCCTAATATAATTTCTTTATAATGGGTGTGTTCCTTATCATATCCTAGTGTCTAAACATTTCTCCATGGCTGGACCCCCCAAAAAGTATTCCTTTACGTGCTAATGGGTATCTAGAGAGTGGGATAGGTTTAGTAACTACCCTACCCCTAACGCGTACCCTAACCCTAACATGTAACCTAATCCTAAACCGTACCCTAAACCGAGCCCTAACCCTAACACTAACCCTAACCCTAACCCTAACCCATATCCTACGCCGTATCCGAACCCCTACCCAAACCCGTACCCTAAGCCATACCCTAACACTAACCCTAACCCTAACCCTAACCCTAAGCTACCCTTGACTGCTTTTGCCACCAAGAGATTTCCTAAACACTAGTGTTTTAAGGAACAGGTTAAAAAGAGAATCCTAATGTGATTTCTTTATAATGGGTGTGTTCCTTATCTTATCCTAATGTCTAAACTCTTCTCCATGGCTGGACCCCCAAATAATATTCCTTTACGTCCTAAGGGGTATCTAGAGAGTGAGATAGGTTTAATAACTAACCTAACACTAACGCGTACCCTAACGCTAACCCCTACCCTAACCCTAACACGTACCCTAATCCTAACCCGTACCCTAAACCGAGCCCTTACCCTAAAACTAACCCTAACCCTAACCCTAACACATACCCTACGCCGTACGCGAACCCGTACCCGAACCCGTATCCTAAGCCGTACCCTAACCCTAACCCTAACCCTAACCCTAAGCTACCCTTGACTGCTTCTGCCTCCAATAGATTTCCTAAGCACTAGTGTTTTAAGGAACAGGTTAAAAAGAGAATCCTAATGTGATTTCTTTTAATGGGTGTGTTCCTTATCTTATCCTAGTGTCTAAATTCTTCTCCATGGCTAGACCACAAATACTATTCCTTTACGTGCTAATGGGTATCTAGAGAGTGGGATAGGTTTAGTAAGTACCCTACCCCTAACGTGTACCCTAACCCTAACATGTAACCTAATCCTAAGCCGTACCCTAAACCGAGCCCTAACCCTAACACTAAACCTGACCCTAATCCTAACCCATACCCTAGGCTGTATCCGTTCCCCTACCCGAACCCGTACTCTAAGACATACCCTAACCCTAACCCTAACCCTAAGCTACCCTTGACTGCTTCTGCCTCCAATAGATTTCCTAAGCACTAGTGTTTTAAGGAACAGGTTAAAAAGAGAATCCTAATGTGATTTCTTTATAAAGGGTGTGTTCCTTATCTTATCCTAGTGTCTAATCTCTTCTCCATGGCTGGACCCCCAAATAATATTCCTTTTCGCGCTAAGGGGTATCTACAGAGTGGGATAGGTTTAATAACTACCCTAACCCTAAGGCGTACCCTAACCCTAACCCCTACCCTAACCCTAACACGTACCCTAATCCTAACCAGTAACCTAAACCGAGCCCTAACCCTAAAACTAACCCTAACCCTAACCCTAACCCATGCCCTACACCGTACCCGAACCCGTACCCGAACCCGTACCCTAAGCCGTAACCTAACCATAGCCCTAACCCTAACCCTAAGCTACCCTTGACTGCTTTTGCCACCAAGAGATTTCCTAAGCACTAGTGATTTAAGGAACAGGTTAAAAAGAGAATCCTAATGTGATTTCTTTATAATGGGTGTGTTCCTTATCTTATCCTAATGTCTAAACTCTTCTCCATGGCTGGACCCCCAAATAATATTCCTTTACGTCCTAAGGGGTATCTAGAGAGTGAGATAGGTTTAATAACTACCCTAACCCTAATGCGTACCCTAACGCTAACCCCTACCCTAACCCTAACACGTACCCTAATCCCAACCCGTACCCTAAACCGAGCCCTTACCCTAAAACTAACCCTAACCCTAACCCTAACACATACCCTTCGCCGTACCCGAACCTGTACCCGAACCCGTACCCTAAGCCGTATCCTAAACCTAACCCTAACCCTAACCCTAACCCTAAGCTACCCTTGACTGCTTCTTCCTCCAATAGATTTCCTAAGCACTAGTGTTTTAAGGAACAGGTTAAAAAGAGAATCCTAATGTGATTTCTTTATAATGGGTGTGTTCTTTATCTTATCCTAGTGTCTAAACTCTTCTCCATGGCTAGACCCCAAATACTATTCCTTTACGTGCTAAGGGGTATCTAGAGAGTGGGATAGGTTTAATAACTACCCTAAGCCTAACGCGTACCCTAACGATAACTCCTACTCTAACACTAACACATACCCTAATCCTAAAACATAACCTAAACCGAGCCCTAACCCTAAAACTAACCCTAACTCTAACCCTAACCCATACCCTACGCCGTATCCGAACCTGTATCCGAACCCGTACCCTAAGCCATACCCTAACCCTAACCCTAACCCTAACCCTAAGCTACCCTTGACTGCTTCTGCCTCCAATAGATTTCCTGAGCACTATTGTTTTAAGGAACAGGTCAAAAAGACAATCCTAATATAATTTCTTTATAATGGGTGTGTTCCTTATCATATCCTAGTGTCTAAACATTTCTCCATGGCTGGACCCCCCAAAAAATATTCCTTTACGTGCTAATGGGTATCTAGAGAGTGGGATAGGTTTAGTAACTACCCTACCCCTAACGCGTACCCTAACCCTAACATGTAACCTAATCCTAAACCGTACCCTAAACCGAGCCCTAACCCTAACACTAACCCTAACCCTAACCCTAACCCATATCCTACGCCGTATCCGAACCCCTACCCAAACCCGTACCCTAAGCCATACCCTAACACTAACCCTAACCCTAACCCTAACCCTAAGCTACCCTTGACTGCTTTTGCCACCAAGAGATTTCCTAAACACTAGTGTTTTAAGGAACAGGTTAAAAAGAGAATCCTAATGTGATTTCTTTATAATGGGTGTGTTCCTTATCTTATCCTAATGTCTAAACTCTTCTCCATGGCTGGACCCCCAAATAATATTCCTTTACGTCCTAAGGGGTATCTAGAGAGTGAGATAGGTTTAATAACTAACCTAACACTAACGCGTACCCTAACGCTAACCCCTACCCTAACCCTAACACGTACCCTAATCCTAACCCGTACCCTAAACCGAGCCCTTACCCTAAAACTAACCCTAACCCTAACCCTAACACATACCCTACGCCGTACGCGAACCCGTACCCGAACCCGTATCCTAAGCCGTACCCTAACCCTAACCCTAACCCTAACCCTAAGCTACCCTTGACTGCTTCTGCCTCCAATAGATTTCCTAAGCACTAGTGTTTTAAGGAACAGGTTAAAAAGAGAATCCTAATGTGATTTCTTTTAATGGGTGTGTTCCTTATCTTATCCTAGTGTCTAAATTCTTCTCCATGGCTAGACCACAAATACTATTCCTTTACGTGCTAATGGGTATCTAGAGAGTGGGATAGGTTTAGTAAGTACCCTACCCCTAACGTGTACCCTAACCCTAACATGTAACCTAATCCTAAGCCGTACCCTAAACCGAGCCCTAACCCTAACACTAAACCTGACCCTAATCCTAACCCATACCCTAGGCTGTATCCGTTCCCCTACCCGAACCCGTACTCTAAGACATACCCTAACCCTAACCCTAACCCTAAGCTACCCTTGACTGCTTCTGCCTCCAATAGATTTCCTAAGCACTAGTGTTTTAAGGAACAGGTTAAAAAGAGAATCCTAATGTGATTTCTTTATAAAGGGTGTGTTCCTTATCTTATCCTAGTGTCTAATCTCTTCTCCATGGCTGGACCCCCAAATAATATTCCTTTTCGCGCTAAGGGGTATCTACAGAGTGGGATAGGTTTAATAACTACCCTAACCCTAAGGCGTACCCTAACCCTAACCCCTACCCTAACCCTAACACGTACCCTAATCCTAACCAGTAACCTAAACCGAGCCCTAACCCTAAAACTAACCCTAACCCTAACCCTAACCCATGCCCTACACCGTACCCGAACCCGTACCCGAACCCGTACCCTAAGCCGTAACCTAACCATAGCCCTAACCCTAACCCTAAGCTACCCTTGACTGCTTTTGCCACCAAGAGATTTCCTAAGCACTAGTGATTTAAGGAACAGGTTAAAAAGAGAATCCTAATGTGATTTCTTTATAATGGGTGTGTTCCTTATCTTATCCTAATGTCTAAACTCTTCTCCATGGCTGGACCCCCAAATAATATTCCTTTACGTCCTAAGGGGTATCTAGAGAGTGAGATAGGTTTAATAACTACCCTAACCCTAACGCGTACCCTAACGCTAACCCCTACCCTAACCCTAACACGTACCCTAATCCCAACCCGTACCCTAAACCGAGCCCTTACCCTAAAACTAACCCTAACCCTAACCCTAACACATACCCTTCGCCGTACCCGAACCTGTACCCGAACCCGTACCCTAAGCCGTATCCTAAACCTAACCCTAACCCTAACCCTAACCCTAAGCTACCCTTGACTGCTTCTTCCTCCAATAGATTTCCTAAGCACTAGTGTTTTAAGGAACAGGTTAAAAAGAGAATCCTAATGTGATTTCTTTATAATGGGTGTGTTCTTTATCTTATCCTAGTGTCTAAACTCTTCTCCATGGCTAGACCCCAAATACTATTCCTTTACGTGCTAAGGGGTATCTAGAGAGTGGGATAGGTTTAATAACTACCCTAAGCCTAACGCGTACCCTAACGATAACTCCTACTCTAACACTAACACATACCCTAATCCTAAAACATAACCTAAACCGAGCCCTAACCCTAAAACTAACCCTAACTCTAACCCTAACCCATACCCTACGCCGTATCCGAACCTGTATCCGAACCCGTACCCTAAGCCATACCCTAACCCTAACCCTAACCCTAACCCTAAGCTACCCTTGACTGCTTCTGCCTCCAATAGATTTCCTGAGCACTATTGTTTTAAGGAACAGGTCAAAAAGACAATCCTAATATAATTTCTTTATAATGGGTGTGTTCCTTATCATATCCTAGTGTCTAAACATTTCTCCATGGCTGGACCCCCCAAAAAATATTCCTTTACGTGCTAATGGGTATCTAGAGAGTGGGATAGGTTTAGTAACTACCCTACCCCTAACGCGTACCCTAACCCTAACATGTAACCTAATCCTAAACCGTACCCTAAACCGAGCCCTAACCCTAACACTAACCCTAACCCTAACCCTAACCCATATCCTACGCCGTATCCGAACCCCTACCCAAACCCGTACCCTAAGCCATACCCTAACACTAACCCTAACCCTAACCCTAACCCTAAGCTACCCTTGACTGCTTTTGCCACCAAGAGATTTCCTAAACACTAGTGTTTTAAGGAACAGGTTAAAAAGAGAATCCTAATGTGATTTCTTTATAATGGGTGTGTTCCTTATCTTATCCTAATGTCTAAACTCTTCTCCATGGCTGGACCCCCAAATAATATTCCTTTACGTCCTAAGGGGTATCTAGAGAGTGAGATAGGTTTAATAACTAACCTAACACTAACGCGTACCCTAACGCTAACCCCTACCCTAACCCTAACACGTACCCTAATCCTAACCCGTACCCTAAACCGAGCCCTTACCCTAAAACTAACCCTAACCCTAACCCTAACACATACCCTACGCCGTACGCGAACCCGTACCCGAACCCGTATCCTAAGCCGTACCCTAACCCTAACCCTAACCCTAACCCTAAGCTACCCTTGACTGCTTCTGCCTCCAATAGATTTCCTAAGCACTAGTGTTTTAAGGAACAGGTTAAAAAGAGAATCCTAATGTGATTTCTTTTAATGGGTGTGTTCCTTATCTTATCCTAGTGTCTAAATTCTTCTCCATGGCTAGACCACAAATACTATTCCTTTACGTGCTAAGGCGTATCTAGAGAGTGGGATAGGTTTAATAACTACCCTAACCCTAACGTGTACCCTAACCATAACCCCTACTCTAACCCTATCACGTACCCTAATCCTAAACCATAACCTAAACCGAGCCCTAACCCTAAAACTAACCCTAACCCTAACCCATACCCTACGCCGTACCTGAACCCGTATCCGAACCCGTACCCTAAGCCATACCCTAACCCTAATCCTAACCCTAACCCTAAGCTACCCTTGACTGCTTCTGCCTCCAATAGATTTCCTGAGCACTAGTGTTTTAAGGAACAGGTTAAAAAGAGAATCCTAATGTGATTTCTTTATAATGGGTGTGTTCCTTATCATATCCTAGTGTCTAAACTCTTCTCCATGGCTGGACCCCCAAAACACATTCCTTTACGTGCTAATGGGTATCTAGAGAGTGGGATCGGTTTAGTAAGTACCCTACCCCTAACGTGTACCCTAACCCTAACATGTAACCTAATCCTAAGCCGTACCCTAAACCGAGCCCTAACCCTAACACTAAACCTGACCCTAATCCTAACCCATACCCTAGGCTGTATCCGTTCCCCTACCCGAACCCGTACTCTAAGACATACCCTAACCCTAACCCTAACCCTAAGCTACCCTTGACTGCTTCTGCCTCCAATAGATTTCCTAAGCACTAGTGTTTTAAGGAACAGGTTAAAAAGAGAATCCTAATGTGATTTCTTTATAAAGGGTGTGTTCCTTATCTTATCCTAGTGTCTAATCTCTTCTCCATGGCTGGACCCCCAAATAATATTCCTTTTCGCGCTAAGGGGTATCTACAGAGTGGGATAGGTTTAATAACTACCCTAACCCTAAGGCGTACCCTAACCCTAACCCCTACCCTAACCCTAACACGTACCCTAATCCTAACCAGTAACCTAAACCGAGCCCTAACCCTAAAACTAACCCTAACCCTAACCCTAACCCATGCCCTACACCGTACCCGAACCCGTACCCGAACCCGTACCCTAAGCCGTAACCTAACCATAGCCCTAACCCTAACCCTAAGCTACCCTTGACTGCTTTTGCCACCAAGAGATTTCCTAAGCACTAGTGATTTAAGGAACAGGTTAAAAAGAGAATCCTAATGTGATTTCTTTATAATGGGTGTGTTCCTTATCTTATCCTAATGTCTAAACTCTTCTCCATGGCTGGACCCCCAAATAATATTCCTTTACGTCCTAAGGGGTATCTAGAGAGTGAGATAGGTTTAATAACTACCCTAACCCTAACGCGTACCCTAACCCTAACCCTTACCCTAACCCTAACACGGACCCTAATCCTAAATCGTACCCTAAACCGAGCCCTAACCGTAAAACTAACCGTAACCCTAACCCTAACCCATAACCTGCACCATACCCGAACCCGTACCCGAACCCGTACGCTAAGCCGTACGCTTACCCTAAACCTAACCCTAAACTACCCTTGACTTCTTCTGCCTCCAATAGATTTCCTAAGCACTAGTGTTTTAAGGAACAGGTTAAAAAGAGAATCCTAATGTGATTTCTATATAATGGGTGTCTTCCTTATCTCATCCTAAACTCTTCTCCATGGCTGGACCCCCAAATAATATTCCTTTACGTCCTAAGGGGTATCTAGAGAGTGAGATAGGTTTAATAACTACCCTAACCCTAACGCGTACCCTAACGCTAACCCCTACCCTAACCCTAACACGTACCCTAATCCCAACCCGTACCCTAAACCGAGCCCTTACCCTAAAACTAACCCTAACCCTAACCCTAACACATACCCTTCGCCGTACCCGAACCTGTACCCGAACCCGTACCCTAAGCCGTATCCTAAACCTAACCCTAACCCTAACCCTAACCCTAAGCTACCCTTGACTGCTTCTTCCTCCAATAGATTTCCTAAGCACTAGTGTTTTAAGGAACAGGTTAAAAAGAGAATCCTAATGTGATTTCTTTATAATGGGTGTGTTCTTTATCTTATCCTAGTGTCTAAACTCTTCTCCATGGCTAGACCCCAAATACTATTCCTTTACGTGCTAAGGGGTATCTAGAGAGTGGGATAGGTTTAATAACTACCCTAAGCCTAACGCGTACCCTAACGATAACTCCTACTCTAACACTAACACATACCCTAATCCTAAAACATAACCTAAACCGAGCCCTAACCCTAAAACTAACCCTAACCCTAACCCTAACCCATACCCTACGCCGTATCCGAACCTGTATCCGAACCCGTACCCTAAGCCATACCCTAACCCTAACCCTAACCCTAACCCTAAGCTACCCTTGACTGCTTCTGCCTCCAATAGATTTCCTGAGCACTATTGTTTTAAGGAACAGGTTAAAAAGACAATCCTAATATAATTTCTTTATAATGGGTGTGTTCCTTATCATATCCTAGTGTCTAAACATTTCTCCGTGGCTGGACCCCCCAAAAAATATTCCTTTACGTGCTAATGGGTATCTAGAGAGTGGGATAGGTTTAGTAACTACCCTACCCCTAACGCGTACCCTAACCCTAACATGTAACCTAATCCTAAACCGTACCCTAAACCGAGCCCTAACCCTAACACTAACCCTAACCCTAACCCTAACCCATATCCTACGCCGTATCCGAACCCCTACCCAAACCCGTACCCTAAGCCATACCCTAACACTAACCCTAACCCTAACCCTAACCCTAAGCTACCCTTGACTGCTTTTGCCACCAAGAGATTTCCTAAACACTAGTGTTTTAAGGAACAGGTTAAAAAGAGAATCCTAATGTGATTTCTTTATAATGGGTGTGTTCCTTATCTTATCCTAATGTCTAAACTCTTCTCCATGGCTGGACCCCCAAATAATATTCCTTTACGTCCTAAGGGGTATCTAGAGAGTGAGATAGGTTTAATAACTAACCTAACACTAACGCGTACCCTAACGCTAACCCCTACCCTAACCCTAACACGTACCCTAATCCTAACCCGTACCCTAAACCGAGCCCTTACCCTAAAACTAACCCTAACCCTAACCCTAACACATACCCTACGCCGTACGCGAACCCGTACCCGAACCCGTATCCTAAGCCGTACCCTAACCCTAACCCTAACCCTAACCCTAAGCTACCCTTGACTGCTTCTGCCTCCAATAGATTTCCTAAGCACTAGTGTTTTAAGGAACAGGTTAAAAAGAGAATCCTAATGTGATTTCTTTTAATGGGTGTGTTCCTTATCTTATCCTAGTGTCTAAATTCTTCTCCATGGCTAGACCACAAATACTATTCCTTTACGTGCTAATGGGTATCTAGAGAGTGGGATAGGTTTAGTAAGTACCCTACCCCTAACGTGTACCCTAACCCTAACATGTAACCTAATCCTAAGCCGTACCCTAAACCGAGCCCTAACCCTAACACTAAACCTGACCCTAATCCTAACCCATACCCTAGGCTGTATCCGTTCCCCTACCCGAACCCGTACTCTAAGACATACCCTAACCCTAACCCTAACCCTAAGCTACCCTTGACTGCTTCTGCCTCCAATAGATTTCCTAAGCACTAGTGTTTTAAGGAACAGGTTAAAAAGAGAATCCTAATGTGATTTCTTTATAAAGGGTGTGTTCCTTATCTTATCCTAGTGTCTAATCTCTTCTCCATGGCTGGACCCCCAAATAATATTCCTTTTCGCGCTAAGGGGTATCTACAGAGTGGGATAGGTTTAATAAATACCCTAACCCTAAGGCGTACCCTAACCCTAACCCCTACCCTAACCCTAACACGTACCCTAATCCTAACCAGTAACCTAAACCGAGCCCTAACCCTAAAACTAACCCTAACCCTAACCCTAACCCATGCCCTACACCGTACCCGAACCCGTACCCGAACCCGTACCCTAAGCCGTAACCTAACCATAGCCCTAACCCTAATCCTAAGCTACCCTTGACTGCTTTTGCCACCAAGAGATTTCCTAAGCACTAGTGATTTAAGGAACAGGTTAAAAAGAGAATCCTAATGTGATTTCTTTATAATGGGTGTGTTCCTTATCTTATCCTAATGTCTTAACTCTTCTCCATGGCTGGACCCCCAAATAATATTCCTTTACGTCCTAAGGGGTATCTAGAGAGTGAGATAGGTTTAATAACTACCCTAACCCTAACGCGTACCCTAACCCTAACCCTTACCCTAACCCTAACACGGACCCTAATCCTAAATCGTACCCTAAACCGAGCCCTAACCGTAAAACTAACCGTAACCCTAACCCTAACCCATAACCTGCACCATACCCGAACCCGTACCCGAACCCGTACGCTAAGCCGTACGCTTACCCTAAACCTAACCCTAAACTACCCTTGACTTCTTCTGCCTCCAATAGATTTCCTAAGCACTAGTGTTTTAAGGAACAGGTTAAAAAGAGAATCCTAATGTGATTTCTATATAATGGGTGTCTTCCTTATCTCATCCTAAACTCTTCTCCATGGCTGGACCCCCAAATAATATTCCTTTACGTCCTAAGGGGTATCTAGAGAGTGAGATAGGTTTAATAACTACCCTAACCCTAACGCGTACCCTAACGCTAACCCCTACCCTAACCCTAACACGTACCCTAATCCCAACCCGTACCCTAAACCGAGCCCTTACCCTAAAACTAACCCTAACCCTAACCCTAACACATACCCTTCGCCGTACCCGAACCTGTACCCGAACCCGTACCCTAAGCCGTATCCTAAACCTAACCCTAACCCTAACCCTAACCCTAAGCTACCCTTGACTGCTTCTTCCTCCAATAGATTTCCTAAGCACTAGTGTTTTAAGGAACAGGTTAAAAAGAGAATCCTAATGTGATTTCTTTATAATGGGTGTGTTCTTTATCTTATCCTAGTGTCTAAACTCTTCTCCATGGCTAGACCCCAAATACTATTCCTTTACGTGCTAAGGGGTATCTAGAGAGTGGGATAGGTTTAATAACTACCCTAAGCCTAACGCGTACCCTAACGATAACTCCTACTCTAACACTAACACATACCCTAATCCTAAAACATAACCTAAACCGAGCCCTAACCCTAAAACTAACCCTAACCCTAACCCTAACCCATACCCTACGCCGTATCCGAACCTGTATCCGAACCCGTACCCTAAGCCATACCCTAACCCTAACCCTAACCCTAACACTAACCCTAAGCTAACCTTGACTGCTTCTGCCTCCAATAGATTTCCTGAGCACTATTGTTTTAAGGAACAGGTTAAAAAGACAATCCTAATATAATTTCTTTATAATGGGTGTGTTCCTTATCATATCCTAGTGTCTAAACATTTCTCCATGGCTGGACCCCCCAAAAAATATTCCTTTACGTGCTAATGGGTATCTAGAGAGTGGGATAGGTTTAGTAACTACCCTACCCCTAACGCGTACCCTAACCCTAACATGTAACCTAATCCTAAACCGTACCCTAAACCGAGCCCTAACCCTAACACTAACCCTAACCCTAACCCTAACCCATATCCTACGCCGTATCCGAACCCCTACCCAAACCCGTACCCTAAGCCATACCCTAACACTAACCCTAACCCTAACCCTAACCCTAAGCTACCCTTGACTGCTTTTGCCACCAAGAGATTTCCTAAACACTAGTGTTTTAAGGAACAGGTTAAAAAGAGAATCCTAATGTGATTTCTTTATAATGGGTGTGTTCCTTATCTTATCCTAATGTCTAAACTCTTCTCCATGGCTGGACCCCCAAATAATATTCCTTTACGTCCTAAGGGGTATCTAGAGAGTGAGATAGGTTTAATAACTAACCTAACACTAACGCGTACCCTAACGCTAACCCCTACCCTAACCCTAACACGTACCCTAATCCTAACCCGTACCCTAAACCGAGCCCTTACCCTAAAACTAACCCTAACCCTAACCCTAACACATACCCTACGCCGTACGCGAACCCGTACCCGAACCCGTATCCTAAGCCGTACCCTAACCCTAACCCTAACCCTAACCCTAAGCTACCCTTGACTGCTTCTGCCTCCAATAGATTTCCTAAGCACTAGTGTTTTAAGGAACAGGTTAAAAAGAGAATCCTAATGTGATTTCTTTTAATGGGTGTGTTCCTTATCTTATCCTAGTGTCTAAATTCTTCTCCATGGCTAGACCACAAATACTATTCCTTTACGTGCTAAGGCGTATCTAGAGAGTGGGATAGGTTTAATAACTACCCTAACCCTAACGTGTACCCTAACCATAACCCCTACTCTAACCCTATCACGTACCCTAATCCTAAACCATAACCTAAACCGAGCCCTAACCCTAAAACTAACCCTAACCCTAACCCATACCCTACGCCGTACCTGAACCCGTATCCGAACCCGTACCCTAAGCCATACCCTAACCCTAATCCTAACCCTAACCCTAAGCTACCCTTGACTGCTTCTGCCTCCAATAGATTTCCTGAGCACTATTGTTTTAAGGAACAGGTTAAAAAGAGAATCCTAATGTGATTTCTTTATAATGGGTGTGTTCCTTATCATATCCTAGTGTCTAAACTCTTCTCCATGGCTGGACCCCCAAAACACATTCCTTTACGTGCTAATGGGTATCTAGAGAGTGGGATCGGTTTAGTAAGTACCCTACCCCTAACGTGTACCCTAACCCTAACATGTAACCTAATCCTAAGCCGTACCCTAAACCGAGCCCTAACCCTAACACTAAACCTGACCCTAATCCTAACCCATACCCTAGGCTGTATCCGTTCCCCTACCCGAACCCGTACTCTAAGACATACCCTAACCCTAACCCTAACCCTAAGCTACCCTTGACTGCTTCTGCCTCCAATAGATTTCCTAAGCACTAGTGTTTTAAGGAACAGGTTAAAAAGAGAATCCTAATGTGATTTCTTTATAAAGGGTGTGTTCCTTATCTTATCCTAGTGTCTAATCTCTTCTCCATGGCTGGACCCCCAAATAATATTCCTTTTCGCGCTAAGGGGTATCTACAGAGTGGGATAGGTTTAATAACTACCCTAACCCTAAGGCGTACCCTAACCCTAACCCCTACCCTAACCCTAACACGTACCCTAATCCTAACCAGTAACCTAAACCGAGCCCTAACCCTAAAACTAACCCTAACCCTAACCCTAACCCATGCCCTACACCGTACCCGAACCCGTACCCTAAGCCGTAACCTAACCATAGCCCTAACCCTAACCCTAAGCTACCCTTGACTGCTTTTGCCACCAAGAGATTTCCTAAGCACTAGTGATTTAAGGAACAGGTGAAAAAGAGAATCCTAATGTGATTTCTTTATAATGGGTGTGTTCCTTATCTTATCCTAATGTCTAAACTCTTCTCCATGGCTGGACCCCCAAATAATATTCCTTTACGTCCTAAGGGGTATCTAGAGAGTGAGATAGGTTTAATAACTACCCTAACCCTAACGCATACCCTAACCCTAACCCTTACCCTAACCCTAACACGGACCCTAATCCTAAATCGTACCCTAAACCGAGCCCTAACCGTAAAACTAACCGTAACCCTAACCCTAACCCATAACCTGCGCCATACCCGAACCCGTACCCGAACCCGTACGCTAAGCCGTACGCTTACCCTAAACCTAACCCTAAACTACCCTTGACTTCTTCTGCCTCCAATAGATTTCCTAAGCACTAGTGTTTTAAGGAACAGGTTAAAAAGAGAATCCTAATGTGATTTCTATATAATGGGTGTCTTCCTTATCTCATCCTAGTGTCTAAACTCTTCTCCATGGCTGGACCCCCAAATAATATTCCTTTACGTCCTAAGGGGTATCTAGAGAGTGAGATAGGTTTAATAACTACCCTAACCCTAACGCGTACCCTAACGCTAACCCCTACCCTAACCCTAACACGTACCCTAATCCCAACCCGTACCCTAAACCGAGCCCTTACCCTAAAACTAACCCTAACCCTAACCCTAACACATACCCTTCGCCGTACCCGAACCTGTACCCGAACCCGTACCCTAAGCCGTATCCTAAACCTAACCCTAACCCTAACCCTAACCCTAAGCTACCCTTGACTGCTTCTTCCTCCAATAGATTTCCTAAGCACTAGTGTTTTAAGGAACAGGTTAAAAAGAGAATCCTAATGTGATTTCTTTATAATGGGTGTGTTCTTTATCTTATCCTAGTGTCTAAACTCTTCTCCATGGCTAGACCCCAAATACTATTCCTTTACGTGCTAAGGGGTATCTAGAGAGTGGGATAGGTTTAATAACTACCCTAAGCCTAACGCGTACCCTAACGATAACTCCTACTCTAACACTAACACATACCCTAATCCTAAACCATAACCTAAACCGAGCCCTAACCCTAAAACTAACCCTAACCCTAACCCTAACCCATACCCTACGCCGTATCCGAACCTGTATCCGAACCCGTACCCTAAGCCATACCCTAACCCTAACCCTAACCCTAACCCTAAGCTACCCTTGACTGCTTCTGCCTCCAATAGATTTCCTGAGCACTATTGTTTTAAGGAACAGGTTAAAAAGACAATCCTAATATAATTTCTTTATAATGGGTGTGTTCCTTATCATATCCTAGTGTCTAAACATTTCTCCATGGCTGGACCCCCCAAAAAATATTCCTTTACGTGCTAATGGGTATCTAGAGAGTGGGATAGGTTTAGTAACTACCCTACCCCTAACGCGTACCCTAACCCTAACATGTAACCTAATCCTAAACCGTACCCTAAACCGAGCCCTAACCCTAACACTAACCCTAACCCTAACCCTAACCCATATCCTACGCCGTATCCGAACCCCTACCCAAACCCGTACCCTAAGCCATACCCTAACACTAACCCTAACCCTAACCCTAACCCTAAGCTACCCTTGACTGCTTTTGCCACCAAGAGATTTCCTAAACACTAGTGTTTTGAGGAACAGGTTAAAAAGAGAATCCTAATGTGATTTCTTTATAATGGGTGTGTTCCTTATCTTATCCTAATGTCTAAACTCTTCTCCATGGCTGGACCCCCAAATAATATTCCTTTACGTCCTAAGGGGTATCTAGAGAGTGAGATAGGTTTAATAACTAACCTAACACTAACGCGTACCCTAACGCTAACCCCTACCCTAACCCTAACACGTACCCTAATCCTAACCCGTACCCTAAACCAAGCCCTTACCCTAAAACTAACCCTAACCCTAACCCTAACACATACCCTACGCCGTACGCGAACCCGTACCCGAACCCGTATCCTAAGCCGTACCCTAACCCTAACCCTAACCCTAACCCTAAGCTACCCTTGACTGCTTCTGCCTCCAATAGATTTCCTAAGCACTAGTGTTTTAAGGAACAGGTTAAAAAGAGAATCCTAATGTGATTTCTTTTAATGGGTGTGTTCCTTATCTTATCCTAGTGTCTAAATTCTTCTCCATGGCTAGACCACAAATACTATTCCTTTACGTGCTAAGGCGTATCTAGAGAGTGGGATAGGTTTAATAACTACCCTAACCCTAACGTGTACCCTAACCATAACCCCTACTCTAACCCTATCACGTACCCTAATCCTAAACCATAACCTAAACCGAGCCCTAACCCTAAAACTAACCCTAACCCTAACCCATACCCTACGCCGTACCTGAACCCGTATCCGAACCCGTACCCTAAGCCATACCCTAACCCTAATCCTAACCCTAACCCTAAGCTACCCTTGACTGCTTCTGCCTCCAATAGATTTCCTGAGCACTATTGTTTTAAGGAACAGGTTAAAAAGAGAATCCTAATGTGATTTCTTTATAATGGGTGTGTTCCTTATCATATCCTAGTGTCTAAACTCTTCTCCATGGCTGGACCCCCAAAACACATTCCTTTACGTGCTAATGGGTATCTAGAGAGTGGGATCGGTTTAGTAAGTACCCTACCCCTAACGTGTACCCTAACCCTAACATGTAACCTAATCCTAAGCCGTACCCTAAACCGAGCCCTAACCCTAACACTAAACCTGACCCTAATCCTAACCCATACCCTAGGCTGTATCCGTTCCCCTACCCGAACCCGTACTCTAAGACATACCCTAACCCTAACCCTAACCCTAAGCTACCCTTGACTGCTTCTGCCTCCAATAGATTTCCTAAGCACTAGTGTTTTAAGGAACAGGTTAAAAAGAGAATCCTAATGTGATTTCTTTATAAAGGGTGTGTTCCTTATCTTATCCTAGTGTCTAATCTCTTCTCCATGGCTGGACCCCCAAATAATATTCCTTTTCGCGCTAAGGGGTATCTACAGAGTGGGATAGGTTTAATAACTACCCTAACCCTAAGGCGTACCCTAACCCTAACCCCTACCCTAACCCTAACACGTACCCTAATCCTAACCAGTAACCTAAACCGAGCCCTAACCCTAAAACTAACCCTAACCCTAACCCTAACCCATGCCCTACACCGTACCCGAACTCGTACCCGAACCCGTACCCTAAGCCGTAACCTAACCATAGCCCTAACCCTAACCCTAAGCTACCCTTGACTGCTTTTGCCACCAAGAGATTTCCTAAGCACTAGTGATTTAAGGAACAGGTGAAAAAGAGAATCCTAATGTGATTTCTTTATAATGGGTGTGTTCCTTATCTTATCCTAATGTCTAAACTCTTCTCCATGGCTGGACCCCCAAATAATATTCCTTTACGTCCTAAGGGGTATCTAGAGAGTGAGATAGGTTTAATAACTACCCTAACCCTAACGCGTACCCTAACCCTAACCCTTACCCTAACCCTAACACGGACCCTAATCCTAAATCGTACCCTAAACCGAGCCCTAACCGTAAAACTAACCGTAACCCTAACCCTAACCCATAACCTGCGCCATACCCGAACCCGTACCCGAACCCGTACGCTAAGCCGTACGCTTACCCTAAACCTAACCCTAAACTACCCTTGACTTCTTCTGCCTCCAATAGAATTCCTAAGCACTAGTGTTTTAAGGAACAGGTTAAAAAGAGAATCCTAATGTGATTTCTATATAATGGGTGTCTTCCTTATCTCATCCTAGTGTCTAAACTCTTCTCCATGGCTGGACCCCCAAATAATATTCCTTTACGTCCTAAGGGGTATCTAGAGAGTGAGATAGGTTTAATAACTACCCTAACCCTAACGCGTACCCTAACGCTAACCCCTACCCTAACCCTAACACGTACCCTAATCCCAACCCGTACCCTAAACCGAGCCCTTACCCTAAAACTAACCCTAACCCTAACCCTAACACATACCCTTCGCCGTACCCGAACCTGTACCCGAACCCGTACCCTAAGCCGTATCCTAAACCTAACCCTAACCCTAACCCTAACCCTAAGCTACCCTTGACTGCTTCTTCCTCCAATAGATTTCCTAAGCACTAGTGTTTTAAGGAACAGGTTAAAAAGAGAATCCTAATGTGATTTCTTTATAATGGGTGTGTTCTTTATCTTATCCTAGTGTCTAAACTCTTCTCCATGGCTAGACCCCAAATACTATTCCTTTACGTGCTAAGGGGTATCTAGAGAGTGGGATAGGTTTAATAACTACCCTAAGCCTAACGCGTACCCTAACGATAACTCCTACTCTAACACTAACACATACCCTAATCCTAAACCATAACCTAAACCGAGCCCTAACCCTAAAACTAACCCTAACCCTAACCCTAACCCATACCCTACGCCGTATCCGAACCTGTATCCGAACCCGTACCCTAAGCCATACCCTAACCCTAACCCTAACCCTAACCCTAAGCTACCCTTGACTGCTTCTGCCTCCAATAGATTTCCTGAGCACTATTGTTTTAAGGAACAGGTTAAAAAGACAATCCTAATATAATTTCTTTATAATGGGTGTGTTCCTTATCATATCCTAGTGTCTAAACATTTCTCCATGGCTGGACCCCCAAAAAATATTCCCTTACGTGCTAATGGGTATCTAGAGAGTGGGATAGGTTTAGTAACTACCCTACCCCTAACGCGTATCCTAACCCTAACATGTAACCTAATCCTAAACCGTACCCTAAACCGAGCCCTAACCCTAACCCTAACCCTAACCCTAACCCTAACCCATATCCTACGCCGTATCCGAACCCCTACCCAAACCCGTACCCTAAGCCATACCCTAACACTAACCCTAACCCTAACCCTAACCCTAAGCTACCCTTGACTGCTTTTGCCACCAAGAGATTTCCTAAACACTAGTGTTTTAAGGAACAGGTTAAAAAGAGAATCCTAATGTGATTTCTTTATAATGGGTGTGTTCCTTATCTTATCCTAATGTCTAAACTCTTCTCCATGGCTGGACCCCCAAATAATATTCCTTTACGTCCTAAGGGGTATCTAGAGAGTGAGATAGGTTTAATAACTAACCTAACACTAACGCGTACCCTAACGCTAACCCCTACCCTAACCCTAACACGTACCCTAATCCTAACCCGTACCCTAAACCGAGCCCTTACCCTAAAACTAACCCTAACCCTAACCCTAACACATACCCTACGCCGTACGCGAACCCGTACCCGAACCCGTATCCTAAGCCGTACCCTAACCCTAACCCTAACCCTAACCCTAAGCTACCCTTGACTGCTTCTGCCTCCAATAGATTTCCTAAGCACTAGTGTTTTAAGGAACAGGTTAAAAAGAGAATCCTAATGTGATTTCTTTTAATGGGTGTGTTCCTTATCTTATCCTAGTGTCTAAATTCTTCTCCATGGCTAGACCACAAATACTATTCCTTTACGTGCTAAGGCGTATCTAGAGAGTGGGATAGGTTTAATAACTACCCTAACCCTAACGTGTACCCTAACCATAACCCCTACTCTAACCCTATCACGTACCCTAATCCTAAACCATAACCTAAACCGAGCCCTAACCCTAAAACTAACCCTAACCCTAACCCATACTCTACGCCGTACCTGAACCCGTATCCGAACCCGTACCCTAAGCCATACCCTAACCCTAATCCTAACCCTAACCCTAAGCTACCCTTGACTGCTTCTGCCTCCAATAGATTTCCTGAGCACTATTGTTTTAAGGAACAGGTTAAAAAGAGAATCCTAATGTGATTTCTTTATAATGGGTGTGTTCCTTATCATATCCTAGTGTCTAAAATCTTCTCCATGGCTGGACCCCCAAAACACATTCCTTTACGTGCTAATGGGTATCTAGAGAGTGGGATCGGTTTAGTAAGTACCCTACCCCTAACGTGTACCCTAACCCTAACATGTAACCTAATCCTAAGCCGTACCCTAAACCGAGCCCTAACCCTAACACTAAACCTGACCCTAATCCTAACCCATACCCTAGGCTGTATCCGTTCCCCTACCCGAACCCGTACTCTAAGACATACCCTAACCCTAACCCTAACCCTAAGCTACCCTTGACTGCTTCTGCCTCCAATAGATTTCCTAAGCACTAGTGTTTTAAGGAACAGGTTAAAAAGAGAATCCTAATGTGATTTCTTTATAAAGGGTGTGTTCCTTATCTTATCCTAGTGTCTAATCTCTTCTCCATGGCTGGACCCCCAAATAATATTCCTTTTCGCGCTAAGGGGTATCTACAGAGTGGGATAGGTTTAATAAATACCCTAACCCTAAGGCGTACCCTAACCCTAACCCCTACCCTAACCCTAACACGTACCCTAATCCTAACCAGTAACCTAAACCGAGCCCTAACCCTAAAACTAACCCTAACCCTAACCCTAACCCATGCCCTACACCGTACCCGAACCCGTACCCGAACCCGTACCCTAAGCCGTAACCTAACCATAGCCCTAACCCTAATCCTAAGCTACCCTTGACTGCTTTTGCCACCAAGAGATTTCCTAAGCACTAGTGATTTAAGGAACAGGTTAAAAAGAGAATCCTAATGTGATTTCTTTATAATGGGTGTGTTCCTTATCTTATCCTAATGTCTTAACTCTTCTCCATGGCTGGACCCCCAAATAATATTCCTTTACGTCCTAAGGGGTATCTAGAGAGTGAGATAGGTTTAATAACTACCCTAACCCTAACGCGTACCCTAACCCTAACCCTTACCCTAACCCTAACACGGACCCTAATCCTAAATCGTACCCTAAACCGAGCCCTAACCGTAAAACTAACCGTAACCCTAACCCTAACCCATAACCTGCACCATACCCGAACCCGTACCCGAACCCGTACGCTAAGCCGTACGCTTACCCTAAACCTAACCCTAAACTACCCTTGACTTCTTCTGCCTCCAATAGATTTCCTAAGCACTAGTGTTTTAAGGAACAGGTTAAAAAGAGAATCCTAATGTGATTTCTATATAATGGGTGTCTTCCTTATCTCATCCTAAACTCTTCTCCATGGCTGGACCCCCAAATAATATTCCTTTACGTCCTAAGGGGTATCTAGAGAGTGAGATAGGTTTAATAACTACCCTAACCCTAACGCGTACCCTAACGCTAACCCCTACCCTAACCCTAACACGTACCCTAATCCCAACCCGTACCCTAAACCGAGCCCTTACCCTAAAACTAACCCTAACCCTAACCCTAACACATACCCTTCGCCGTACCCGAACCTGTACCCGAACCCGTACCCTAAGCCGTATCCTAAACCTAACCCTAACCCTAACCCTAACCCTAAGCTACCCTTGACTGCTTCTTCCTCCAATAGATTTCCTAAGCACTAGTGTTTTAAGGAACAGGTTAAAAAGAGAATCCTAATGTGATTTCTTTATAATGGGTGTGTTCTTTATCTTATCCTAGTGTCTAAACTCTTCTCCATGGCTAGACCCCAAATACTATTCCTTTACGTGCTAAGGGGTATCTAGAGAGTGGGATAGGTTTAATAACTACCCTAAGCCTAACGCGTACCCTAACGATAACTCCTACTCTAACACTAACACATACCCTAATCCTAAAACATAACCTAAACCGAGCCCTAACCCTAAAACTAACCCTAACCCTAACCCTAACCCATACCCTACGCCGTATCCGAACCTGTATCCGAACCCGTACCCTAAGCCATACCCTAACCCTAACCCTAACCCTAACACTAACCCTAAGCTAACCTTGACTGCTTCTGCCTCCAATAGATTTCCTGAGCACTATTGTTTTAAGGAACAGGTTAAAAAGACAATCCTAATATAATTTCTTTATAATGGGTGTGTTCCTTATCATATCCTAGTGTCTAAACATTTCTCCATGGCTGGACCCCCCAAAAAATATTCCTTTACGTGCTAATGGGTATCTAGAGAGTGGGATAGGTTTAGTAACTACCCTACCCCTAACGCGTACCCTAACCCTAACATGTAACCTAATCCTAAACCGTACCCTAAACCGAGCCCTAACCCTAACACTAACCCTAACCCTAACCCTAACCCATATCCTACGCCGTATCCGAACCCCTACCCAAACCCGTACCCTAAGCCATACCCTAACACTAACCCTAACCCTAACCCTAACCCTAAGCTACCCTTGACTGCTTTTGCCACCAAGAGATTTCCTAAACACTAGTGTTTTAAGGAACAGGTTAAAAAGAGAATCCTAATGTGATTTCTTTATAATGGGTGTGTTCCTTATCTTATCCTAATGTCTAAACTCTTCTCCATGGCTGGACCCCCAAATAATATTCCTTTACGTCCTAAGGGGTATCTAGAGAGTGAGATAGGTTTAATAACTAACCTAACACTAACGCGTACCCTAACGCTAACCCCTACCCTAACCCTAACACGTACCCTAATCCTAACCCGTACCCTAAACCGAGCCCTTACCCTAAAACTAACCCTAACCCTAACCCTAACACATACCCTACGCCGTACGCGAACCCGTACCCGAACCCGTATCCTAAGCCGTACCCTAACCCTAACCCTAACCCTAACCCTAAGCTACCCTTGACTGCTTCTGCCTCCAATAGATTTCCTAAGCACTAGTGTTTTAAGGAACAGGTTAAAAAGAGAATCCTAATGTGATTTCTTTTAATGGGTGTGTTCCTTATCTTATCCTAGTGTCTAAATTCTTCTCCATGGCTAGACCACAAATACTATTCCTTTACGTGCTAATGGGTATCTAGAGAGTGGGATAGGTTTAGTAAGTACCCTACCCCTAACGTGTACCCTAACCCTAACATGTAACCTAATCCTAAGCCGTACCCTAAACCGAGCCCTAACCCTAACACTAAACCTGACCCTAATCCTAACCCATACCCTAGGCTGTATCCGTTCCCCTACCCGAACCCGTACTCTAAGACATACCCTAACCCTAACCCTAACCCTAAGCTACCCTTGACTGCTTCTGCCTCCAATAGATTTCCTAAGCACTAGTGTTTTAAGGAACAGGTTAAAAAGAGAATCCTAATGTGATTTCTTTATAAAGGGTGTGTTCCTTATCTTATCCTAGTGTCTAATCTCTTCTCCATGGCTGGACCCCCAAATAATATTCCTTTTCGCGCTAAGGGGTATCTACAGAGTGGGATAGGTTTAATAACTACCCTAACCCTAAGGCGTACCCTAACCCTAACCCCTACCCTAACCCTAACACGTACCCTAATCCTAACCAGTAACCTAAACCGAGCCCTAACCCTAAAACTAACCCTAACCCTAACCCTAACCCATGCCCTACACCGTACCCGAACCCGTACCCGAACCCGTACCCTAAGCCGTAACCTAACCATAGCCCTAACCCTAACCCTAAGCTACCCTTGACTGCTTTTGCCACCAAGAGATTTCCTAAGCACTAGTGATTTAAGGAACAGGTTAAAAAGAGAATCCTAATGTGATTTCTTTATAATGGGTGTGTTCCTTATCTTATCCTAATGTCTAAACTCTTCTCCATGGCTGGACCCCCAAATAATATTCCTTTACGTCCTAAGGGGTATCTAGAGAGTGAGATAGGTTTAATAACTACCCTAACCCTAACGCGTACCCTAACGCTAACCCCTACCCTAACCCTAACACGTACCCTAATCCCAACCCGTACCCTAAACCGAGCCCTTACCCTAAAACTAACCCTAACCCTAACCCTAACACATACCCTTCGCCGTACCCGAACCTGTACCCGAACCCGTACCCTAAGCCGTATCCTAAACCTAACCCTAACCCTAACCCTAACCCTAAGCTACCCTTGACTGCTTCTTCCTCCAATAGATTTCCTAAGCACTAGTGTTTTAAGGAACAGGTTAAAAAGAGAATCCTAATGTGATTTCTTTATAATGGGTGTGTTCTTTATCTTATCCTAGTGTCTAAACTCTTCTCCATGGCTAGACCCCAAATACTATTCCTTTACGTGCTAAGGGGTATCTAGAGAGTGGGATAGGTTTAATAACTACCCTAAGCCTAACGCGTACCCTAACGATAACTCCTACTCTAACACTAACACATACCCTAATCCTAAAACATAACCTAAACCGAGCCCTAACCCTAAAACTAACCCTAACTCTAACCCTAACCCATACCCTACGCCGTATCCGAACCTGTATCCGAACCCGTACCCTAAGCCATACCCTAACCCTAACCCTAACCCTAACCCTAAGCTACCCTTGACTGCTTCTGCCTCCAATAGATTTCCTGAGCACTATTGTTTTAAGGAACAGGTCAAAAAGACAATCCTAATATAATTTCTTTATAATGGGTGTGTTCCTTATCATATCCTAGTGTCTAAACATTTCTCCATGGCTGGACCCCCCAAAAAATATTCCTTTACGTGCTAATGGGTATCTAGAGAGTGGGATAGGTTTAGTAACTACCCTACCCCTAACGCGTACCCTAACCCTAACATGTAACCTAATCCTAAACCGTACCCTAAACCGAGCCCTAACCCTAACACTAACCCTAACCCTAACCCTAACCCATATCCTACGCCGTATCCGAACCCCTACCCAAACCCGTACCCTAAGCCATACCCTAACACTAACCCTAACCCTAACCCTAACCCTAAGCTACCCTTGACTGCTTTTGCCACCAAGAGATTTCCTAAACACTAGTGTTTTAAGGAACAGGTTAAAAAGAGAATCCTAATGTGATTTCTTTATAATGGGTGTGTTCCTTATCTTATCCTAATGTCTAAACTCTTCTCCATGGCTGGACCCCCAAATAATATTCCTTTACGTCCTAAGGGGTATCTAGAGAGTGAGATAGGTTTAATAACTAACCTAACACTAACGCGTACCCTAACGCTAACCCCTACCCTAACCCTAACACGTACCCTAATCCTAACCCGTACCCTAAACCGAGCCCTTACCCTAAAACTAACCCTAACCCTAACCCTAACACATACCCTACGCCGTACGCGAACCCGTACCCGAACCCGTATCCTAAGCCGTACCCTAACCCTAACCCTAACCCTAACCCTAAGCTACCCTTGACTGCTTCTGCCTCCAATAGATTTCCTAAGCACTAGTGTTTTAAGGAACAGGTTAAAAAGAGAATCCTAATGTGATTTCTTTTAATGGGTGTGTTCCTTATCTTATCCTAGTGTCTAAATTCTTCTCCATGGCTAGACCACAAATACTATTCCTTTACGTGCTAATGGGTATCTAGAGAGTGGGATAGGTTTAGTAAGTACCCTACCCCTAACGTGTACCCTAACCCTAACATGTAACCTAATCCTAAGCCGTACCCTAAACCGAGCCCTAACCCTAACACTAAACCTGACCCTAATCCTAACCCATACCCTAGGCTGTATCCGTTCCCCTACCCGAACCCGTACTCTAAGACATACCCTAACCCTAACCCTAACCCTAAGCTACCCTTGACTGCTTCTGCCTCCAATAGATTTCCTAAGCACTAGTGTTTTAAGGAACAGGTTAAAAAGAGAATCCTAATGTGATTTCTTTATAAAGGGTGTGTTCCTTATCTTATCCTAGTGTCTAATCTCTTCTCCATGGCTGGACCCCCAAATAATATTCCTTTTCGCGCTAAGGGGTATCTACAGAGTGGGATAGGTTTAATAACTACCCTAACCCTAAGGCGTACCCTAACCCTAACCCCTACCCTAACCCTAACACGTACCCTAATCCTAACCAGTAACCTAAACCGAGCCCTAACCCTAAAACTAACCCTAACCCTAACCCTAACCCATGCCCTACACCGTACCCGAACCCGTACCCGAACCCGTACCCTAAGCCGTAACCTAACCATAGCCCTAACCCTAACCCTAAGCTACCCTTGACTGCTTTTGCCACCAAGAGATTTCCTAAGCACTAGTGATTTAAGGAACAGGTTAAAAAGAGAATCCTAATGTGATTTCTTTATAATGGGTGTGTTCCTTATCTTATCCTAATGTCTAAACTCTTCTCCATGGCTGGACCCCCAAATAATATTCCTTTACGTCCTAAGGGGTATCTAGAGAGTGAGATAGGTTTAATAACTACCCTAACCCTAACGCGTACCCTAACGCTAACCCCTACCCTAACCCTAACACGTACCCTAATCCCAACCCGTACCCTAAACCGAGCCCTTACCCTAAAACTAACCCTAACCCTAACCCTAACACATACCCTTCGCCGTACCCGAACCTGTACCCGAACCCGTACCCTAAGCCGTATCCTAAACCTAACCCTAACCCTAACCCTAACCCTAAGCTACCCTTGACTGCTTCTTCCTCCAATAGATTTCCTAAGCACTAGTGTTTTAAGGAACAGGTTAAAAAGAGAATCCTAATGTGATTTCTTTATAATGGGTGTGTTCTTTATCTTATCCTAGTGTCTAAACTCTTCTCCATGGCTAGACCCCAAATACTATTCCTTTACGTGCTAAGGGGTATCTAGAGAGTGGGATAGGTTTAATAACTACCCTAAGCCTAACGCGTACCCTAACGATAACTCCTACTCTAACACTAACACATACCCTAATCCTAAAACATAACCTAAACCGAGCCCTAACCCTAAAACTAACCCTAACTCTAACCCTAACCCATACCCTACGCCGTATCCGAACCTGTATCCGAACCCGTACCCTAAGCCATACCCTAACCCTAACCCTAACCCTAACCCTAAGCTACCCTTGACTGCTTCTGCCTCCAATAGATTTCCTGAGCACTATTGTTTTAAGGAACAGGTCAAAAAGACAATCCTAATATAATTTCTTTATAATGGGTGTGTTCCTTATCATATCCTAGTGTCTAAACATTTCTCCATGGCTGGACCCCCCAAAAAATATTCCTTTACGTGCTAATGGGTATCTAGAGAGTGGGATAGGTTTAGTAACTACCCTACCCCTAACGCGTACCCTAACCCTAACATGTAACCTAATCCTAAACCGTACCCTAAACCGAGCCCTAACCCTAACACTAACCCTAACCCTAACCCTAACCCATATCCTACGCCGTATCCGAACCCCTACCCAAACCCGTACCCTAAGCCATACCCTAACACTAACCCTAACCCTAACCCTAACCCTAAGCTACCCTTGACTGCTTTTGCCACCAAGAGATTTCCTAAACACTAGTGTTTTAAGGAACAGGTTAAAAAGAGAATCCTAATGTGATTTCTTTATAATGGGTGTGTTCCTTATCTTATCCTAATGTCTAAACTCTTCTCCATGGCTGGACCCCCAAATAATATTCCTTTACGTCCTAAGGGGTATCTAGAGAGTGAGATAGGTTTAATAACTAACCTAACACTAACGCGTACCCTAACGCTAACCCCTACCCTAACCCTAACACGTACCCTAATCCTAACCCGTACCCTAAACCGAGCCCTTACCCTAAAACTAACCCTAACCCTAACCCTAACACATACCCTACGCCGTACGCGAACCCGTACCCGAACCCGTATCCTAAGCCGTACCCTAACCCTAACCCTAACCCTAACCCTAAGCTACCCTTGACTGCTTCTGCCTCCAATAGATTTCCTAAGCACTAGTGTTTTAAGGAACAGGTTAAAAAGAGAATCCTAATGTGATTTCTTTTAATGGGTGTGTTCCTTATCTTATCCTAGTGTCTAAATTCTTCTCCATGGCTAGACCACAAATACTATTCCTTTACGTGCTAAGGCGTATCTAGAGAGTGGGATAGGTTTAATAACTACCCTAACCCTAACGTGTACCCTAACCATAACCCCTACTCTAACCCTATCACGTACCCTAATCCTAAACCATAACCTAAACCGAGCCCTAACCCTAAAACTAACCCTAACCCTAACCCATACCCTACGCCGTACCTGAACCCGTATCCGAACCCGTACCCTAAGCCATACCCTAACCCTAATCCTAACCCTAACCCTAAGCTACCCTTGACTGCTTCTGCCTCCAATAGATTTCCTGAGCACTAGTGTTTTAAGGAACAGGTTAAAAAGAGAATCCTAATGTGATTTCTTTATAATGGGTGTGTTCCTTATCATATCCTAGTGTCTAAACTCTTCTCCATGGCTGGACCCCCAAAACACATTCCTTTACGTGCTAATGGGTATCTAGAGAGTGGGATCGGTTTAGTAAGTACCCTACCCCTAACGTGTACCCTAACCCTAACATGTAACCTAATCCTAAGCCGTACCCTAAACCGAGCCCTAACCCTAACACTAAACCTGACCCTAATCCTAACCCATACCCTAGGCTGTATCCGTTCCCCTACCCGAACCCGTACTCTAAGACATACCCTAACCCTAACCCTAACCCTAAGCTACCCTTGACTGCTTCTGCCTCCAATAGATTTCCTAAGCACTAGTGTTTTAAGGAACAGGTTAAAAAGAGAATCCTAATGTGATTTCTTTATAAAGGGTGTGTTCCTTATCTTATCCTAGTGTCTAATCTCTTCTCCATGGCTGGACCCCCAAATAATATTCCTTTTCGCGCTAAGGGGTATCTACAGAGTGGGATAGGTTTAATAACTACCCTAACCCTAAGGCGTACCCTAACCCTAACCCCTACCCTAACCCTAACACGTACCCTAATCCTAACCAGTAACCTAAACCGAGCCCTAACCCTAAAACTAACCCTAACCCTAACCCTAACCCATGCCCTACACCGTACCCGAACCCGTACCCGAACCCGTACCCTAAGCCGTAACCTAACCATAGCCCTAACCCTAACCCTAAGCTACCCTTGACTGCTTTTGCCACCAAGAGATTTCCTAAGCACTAGTGATTTAAGGAACAGGTTAAAAAGAGAATCCTAATGTGATTTCTTTATAATGGGTGTGTTCCTTATCTTATCCTAATGTCTAAACTCTTCTCCATGGCTGGACCCCCAAATAATATTCCTTTACGTCCTAAGGGGTATCTAGAGAGTGAGATAGGTTTAATAACTACCCTAACCCTAACGCGTACCCTAACCCTAACCCTTACCCTAACCCTAACACGGACCCTAATCCTAAATCGTACCCTAAACCGAGCCCTAACCGTAAAACTAACCGTAACCCTAACCCTAACCCATAACCTGCACCATACCCGAACCCGTACCCGAACCCGTACGCTAAGCCGTACGCTTACCCTAAACCTAACCCTAAACTACCCTTGACTTCTTCTGCCTCCAATAGATTTCCTAAGCACTAGTGTTTTAAGGAACAGGTTAAAAAGAGAATCCTAATGTGATTTCTATATAATGGGTGTCTTCCTTATCTCATCCTAAACTCTTCTCCATGGCTGGACCCCCAAATAATATTCCTTTACGTCCTAAGGGGTATCTAGAGAGTGAGATAGGTTTAATAACTACCCTAACCCTAACGCGTACCCTAACGCTAACCCCTACCCTAACCCTAACACGTACCCTAATCCCAACCCGTACCCTAAACCGAGCCCTTACCCTAAAACTAACCCTAACCCTAACCCTAACACATACCCTTCGCCGTACCCGAACCTGTACCCGAACCCGTACCCTAAGCCGTATCCTAAACCTAACCCTAACCCTAACCCTAACCCTAAGCTACCCTTGACTGCTTCTTCCTCCAATAGATTTCCTAAGCACTAGTGTTTTAAGGAACAGGTTAAAAAGAGAATCCTAATGTGATTTCTTTATAATGGGTGTGTTCTTTATCTTATCCTAGTGTCTAAACTCTTCTCCATGGCTAGACCCCAAATACTATTCCTTTACGTGCTAAGGGGTATCTAGAGAGTGGGATAGGTTTAATAACTACCCTAAGCCTAACGCGTACCCTAACGATAACTCCTACTCTAACACTAACACATACCCTAATCCTAAAACATAACCTAAACCGAGCCCTAACCCTAAAACTAACCCTAACCCTAACCCTTACCCATACCCTACGCCGTATCCGAACCTGTATCCGAACCCGTACCCTAAGCCATACCCTAACCCTAACCCTAACCCTAACCCTAAGCTACCCTTGACTGCTTCTGCCTCCAATAGATTTCCTGAGCACTATTGTTTTAAGGAACAGGTTAAAAAGACAATCCTAATATAATTTCTTTATAATGGGTGTGTTCCTTATCATATCCTAGTGTCTAAACATTTCTCCGTGGCTGGACCCCCCAAAAAATATTCCTTTACGTGCTAATGGGTATCTAGAGAGTGGGATAGGTTTAGTAACTACCCTACCCCTAACGCGTACCCTAACCCTAACATGTAACCTAATCCTAAACCGTACCCTAAACCGAGCCCTAACCCTAACACTAACCCTAACCCTAACCCTAACCCATATCCTACGCCGTATCCGAACCCCTACCCAAACCCGTACCCTAAGCCATACCCTAACACTAACCCTAACCCTAACCCTAACCCTAAGCTACCCTTGACTGCTTTTGCCACCAAGAGATTTCCTAAACACTAGTGTTTTAAGGAACAGGTTAAAAAGAGAATCCTAATGTGATTTCTTTATAATGGGTGTGTTCCTTATCTTATCCTAATGTCTAAACTCTTCTCCATGGCTGGACCCCCAAATAATATTCCTTTACGTCCTAAGGGGTATCTAGAGAGTGAGATAGGTTTAATAACTAACCTAACACTAACGCGTACCCTAACGCTAACCCCTACCCTAACCCTAACACGTACCCTAATCCTAACCCGTACCCTAAACCGAGCCCTTACCCTAAAACTAACCCTAACCCTAACCCTAACACATACCCTACGCCGTACGCGAACCCGTACCCGAACCCGTATCCTAAGCCGTACCCTAACCCTAACCCTAACCCTAACCCTAAGCTACCCTTGACTGCTTCTGCCTCCAATAGATTTCCTAAGCACTAGTGTTTTAAGGAACAGGTTAAAAAGAGAATCCTAATGTGATTTCTTTTAATGGGTGTGTTCCTTATCTTATCCTAGTGTCTAAATTCTTCTCCATGGCTAGACCACAAATACTATTCCTTTACGTGCTAATGGGTATCTAGAGAGTGGGATAGGTTTAGTAAGTACCCTACCCCTAACGTGTACCCTAACCCTAACATGTAACCTAATCCTAAGCCGTACCCTAAACCGAGCCCTAACCCTAACACTAAACCTGACCCTAATCCTAACCC
Organism: Eschrichtius robustus; assembly: GCF_028021215.1. Classification (NCBI taxonomy): domain Eukaryota; kingdom Metazoa; phylum Chordata; class Mammalia; order Artiodactyla; family Eschrichtiidae; genus Eschrichtius; species Eschrichtius robustus. Next base: position 61,299,416 of record NC_090839.1, read on the forward strand.
ATACCCTAGGCTGTATCCGTTCCCCTACCCGAACCCGTACTCTAAGACATACCCTAACCCTAACCCTAACCCTAAGCTACCCTTGACTGCTTCTGCCTCCAATAGATTTCCTAAGCACTAGTGTTTTAAGGAACAGGTTAAAAAGAGAATCCTAATGTGATTTCTTTATAAAGGGTGTGTTCCTTATCTTATCCTAGTGTCTAATCTCTTCTCCATGGCTGGACCCCCAAATAATATTCCTTTTCGCGCTAAGGGGTATCTACAGAGTGGGATAGGTTTAATAAATACCCTAACCCTAAGGCGTACCCTAACCCTAACCCCTACCCTAACCCTAACACGTACCCTAATCCTAACCAGTAACCTAAACCGAGCCCTAACCCTAAAACTAACCCTAACCCTAACCCTAACCCATGCCCTACACCGTACCCGAACCCGTACCCGAACCCGTACCCTAAGCCGTAACCTAACCATAGCCCTAACCCTAATCCTAAGCTACCCTTGACTGCTTTTGCCACCAAGAGATTTCCTAAGCACTAGTGATTTAAGGAACAGGTTAAAAAGAGAATCCTAATGTGATTTCTTTATAATGGGTGTGTTCCTTATCTTATCCTAATGTCTTAACTCTTCTCCATGGCTGGACCCCCAAATAATATTCCTTTACGTCCTAAGGGGTATCTAGAGAGTGAGATAGGTTTAATAACTACCCTAACCCTAACGCGTACCCTAACCCTAACCCTTACCCTAACCCTAACACGGACCCTAATCCTAAATCGTACCCTAAACCGAGCCCTAACCGTAAAACTAACCGTAACCCTAACCCTAACCCATAACCTGCACCATACCCGAACCCGTACCCGAACCCGTACGCTAAGCCGTACGCTTACCCTAAACCTAACCCTAAACTACCCTTGACTTCTTCTGCCTCCAATAGATTTCCTAAGCACTAGTGTTTTAAGGAACAGGTTAAAAAGAGAATCCTAATGTGATTTCTATATAATGGGTGTCTTCCTTATCTCATCCTAAACTCTTCTCCATGGCTGGACCCCCAAATAATATTCCTTTACGTCCTAAGGGGTATCTAGAGAGTGAGATAGGTTTAATAACTACCCTAACCCTAACGCGTACCCTAACGCTAACCCCTACCCTAACCCTAACACGTACCCTAATCCCAACCCGTACCCTAAACCGAGCCCTTACCCTAAAACTAACCCTAACCCTAACCCTAACACATACCCTTCGCCGTACCCGAACCTGTACCCGAACCCGTACCCTAAGCCGTATCCTAAACCTAACCCTAACCCTAACCCTAACCCTAAGCTACCCTTGACTGCTTCTTCCTCCAATAGATTTCCTAAGCACTAGTGTTTTAAGGAACAGGTTAAAAAGAGAATCCTAATGTGATTTCTTTATAATGGGTGTGTTCTTTATCTTATCCTAGTGTCTAAACTCTTCTCCATGGCTAGACCCCAAATACTATTCCTTTACGTGCTAAGGGGTATCTAGAGAGTGGGATAGGTTTAATAACTACCCTAAGCCTAACGCGTACCCTAACGATAACTCCTACTCTAACACTAACACATACCCTAATCCTAAAACATAACCTAAACCGAGCCCTAACCCTAAAACTAACCCTAACCCTAACCCTAACCCATACCCTACGCCGTATCCGAACCTGTATCCGAACCCGTACCCTAAGCCATACCCTAACCCTAACCCTAACCCTAACACTAACCCTAAGCTAACCTTGACTGCTTCTGCCTCCAATAGATTTCCTGAGCACTATTGTTTTAAGGAACAGGTTAAAAAGACAATCCTAATATAATTTCTTTATAATGGGTGTGTTCCTTATCATATCCTAGTGTCTAAACATTTCTCCATGGCTGGACCCCCCAAAAAAATATTCCTTTACGTGCTAATGGGTATCTAGAGAGTGGGATAGGTTTAGTAACTACCCTACCCCTAACGCGTACCCTAACCCTAACATGTAACCTAATCCTAAACCGTACCCTAAACCGAGCCCTAACCCTAACACTAACCCTAACCCTAACCCTAACCCATATCCTACGCCGTATCCGAACCCCTACCCAAACCCGTACCCTAAGCCATACCCTAACACTAACCCTAACCCTAACCCTAACCCTAAGCTACCCTTGACTGCTTTTGCCACCAAGAGATTTCCTAAACACTAGTGTTTTAAGGAACAGGTTAAAAAGAGAATCCTAATGTGATTTCTTTATAATGGGTGTGTTCCTTATCTTATCCTAATGTCTAAACTCTTCTCCATGGCTGGACCCCCAAATAATATTCCTTTACGTCCTAAGGGGTATCTAGAGAGTGAGATAGGTTTAATAACTAACCTAACACTAACGCGTACCCTAACGCTAACCCCTACCCTAACCCTAACACGTACCCTAATCCTAACCCGTACCCTAAACCGAGCCCTTACCCTAAAACTAACCCTAACCCTAACCCTAACACATACCCTACGCCGTACGCGAACCCGTACCCGAACCCGTATCCTAAGCCGTACCCTAACCCTAACCCTAACCCTAACCCTAAGCTACCCTTGACTGCTTCTGCCTCCAATAGATTTCCTAAGCACTAGTGTTTTAAGGAACAGGTTAAAAAGAGAATCCTAATGTGATTTCTTTTAATGGGTGTGTTCCTTATCTTATCCTAGTGTCTAAATTCTTCTCCATGGCTAGACCACAAATACTATTCCTTTACGTGCTAAGGCGTATCTAGAGAGTGGGATAGGTTTAATAACTACCCTAACCCTAACGTGTACCCTAACCATAACCCCTACTCTAACCCTATCACGTACCCTAATCCTAAACCATAACCTAAACCGAGCCCTAACCCTAAAACTAACCCTAACCCTAACCCATACCCTACGCCGTACCTGAACCCGTATCCGAACCCGTACCCTAAGCCATACCCTAACCCTAATCCTAACCCTAACCCTAAGCTACCCTTGACTGCTTCTGCCTCCAATAGATTTCCTGAGCACTATTGTTTTAAGGAACAGGTTAAAAAGAGAATCCTAATGTGATTTCTTTATAATGGGTGTGTTCCTTATCATATCCTAGTGTCTAAACTCTTCTCCATGGCTGGACCCCCAAAACACATTCCTTTACGTGCTAATGGGTATCTAGAGAGTGGGATCGGTTTAGTAAGTACCCTACCCCTAACGTGTACCCTAACCCTAACATGTAACCTAATCCTAAGCCGTACCCTAAACCGAGCCCTAACCCTAACACTAAACCTGACCCTAATCCTAACCCATACCCTAGGCTGTATCCGTTCCCCTACCCGAACCCGTACTCTAAGACATACCCTAACCCTAACCCTAACCCTAAGCTACCCTTGACTGCTTCTGCCTCCAATAGATTTCCTAAGCACTAGTGTTTTAAGGAACAGGTTAAAAAGAGAATCCTAATGTGATTTCTTTATAAAGGGTGTGTTCCTTATCTTATCCTAGTGTCTAATCTCTTCTCCATGGCTGGACCCCCAAATAATATTCCTTTTCGCGCTAAGGGGTATCTACAGAGTGGGATAGGTTTAATAACTACCCTAACCCTAAGGCGTACCCTAACCCTAACCCCTACCCTAACCCTAACACGTACCCTAATCCTAACCAGTAACCTAAACCGAGCCCTAACCCTAAAACTAACCCTAACCCTAACCCTAACCCATGCCCTACACCGTACCCGAACCCGTACCCTAAGCCGTAACCTAACCATAGCCCTAACCCTAACCCTAAGCTACCCTTGACTGCTTTTGCCACCAAGAGATTTCCTAAGCACTAGTGATTTAAGGAACAGGTGAAAAAGAGAATCCTAATGTGATTTCTTTATAATGGGTGTGTTCCTTATCTTATCCTAATGTCTAAACTCTTCTCCATGGCTGGACCCCCAAATAATATTCCTTTACGTCCTAAGGGGTATCTAGAGAGTGAGATAGGTTTAATAACTACCCTAACCCTAACGCATACCCTAACCCTAACCCTTACCCTAACCCTAACACGGACCCTAATCCTAAATCGTACCCTAAACCGAGCCCTAACCGTAAAACTAACCGTAACCCTAACCCTAACCCATAACCTGCGCCATACCCGAACCCGTACCCGAACCCGTACGCTAAGCCGTACGCTTACCCTAAACCTAACCCTAAACTACCCTTGACTTCTTCTGCCTCCAATAGATTTCCTAAGCACTAGTGTTTTAAGGAACAGGTTAAAAAGAGAATCCTAATGTGATTTCTATATAATGGGTGTCTTCCTTATCTCATCCTAGTGTCTAAACTCTTCTCCATGGCTGGACCCCCAAATAATATTCCTTTACGTCCTAAGGGGTATCTAGAGAGTGAGATAGGTTTAATAACTACCCTAACCCTAACGCGTACCCTAACGCTAACCCCTACCCTAACCCTAACACGTACCCTAATCCCAACCCGTACCCTAAACCGAGCCCTTACCCTAAAACTAACCCTAACCCTAACCCTAACACATACCCTTCGCCGTACCCGAACCTGTACCCGAACCCGTACCCTAAGCCGTATCCTAAACCTAACCCTAACCCTAACCCTAACCCTAAGCTACCCTTGACTGCTTCTTCCTCCAATAGATTTCCTAAGCACTAGTGTTTTAAGGAACAGGTTAAAAAGAGAATCCTAATGTGATTTCTTTATAATGGGTGTGTTCTTTATCTTATCCTAGTGTCTAAACTCTTCTCCATGGCTAGACCCCAAATACTATTCCTTTACGTGCTAAGGGGTATCTAGAGAGTGGGATAGGTTTAATAACTACCCTAAGCCTAACGCGTACCCTAACGATAACTCCTACTCTAACACTAACACATACCCTAATCCTAAACCATAACCTAAACCGAGCCCTAACCCTAAAACTAACCCTAACCCTAACCCTAACCCATACCCTACGCCGTATCCGAACCTGTATCCGAACCCGTACCCTAAGCCATACCCTAACCCTAACCCTAACCCTAACCCTAAGCTACCCTTGACTGCTTCTGCCTCCAATAGATTTCCTGAGCACTATTGTTTTAAGGAACAGGTTAAAAAGACAATCCTAATATAATTTCTTTATAATGGGTGTGTTCCTTATCATATCCTAGTGTCTAAACATTTCTCCATGGCTGGACCCCCCAAAAAATATTCCTTTACGTGCTAATGGGTATCTAGAGAGTGGGATAGGTTTAGTAACTACCCTACCCCTAACGCGTACCCTAACCCTAACATGTAACCTAATCCTAAACCGTACCCTAAACCGAGCCCTAACCCTAACACTAACCCTAACCCTAACCCTAACCCATATCCTACGCCGTATCCGAACCCCTACCCAAACCCGTACCCTAAGCCATACCCTAACACTAACCCTAACCCTAACCCTAACCCTAAGCTACCCTTGACTGCTTTTGCCACCAAGAGATTTCCTAAACACTAGTGTTTTGAGGAACAGGTTAAAAAGAGAATCCTAATGTGATTTCTTTATAATGGGTGTGTTCCTTATCTTATCCTAATGTCTAAACTCTTCTCCATGGCTGGACCCCCAAATAATATTCCTTTACGTCCTAAGGGGTATCTAGAGAGTGAGATAGGTTTAATAACTAACCTAACACTAACGCGTACCCTAACGCTAACCCCTACCCTAACCCTAACACGTACCCTAATCCTAACCCGTACCCTAAACCAAGCCCTTACCCTAAAACTAACCCTAACCCTAACCCTAACACATACCCTACGCCGTACGCGAACCCGTACCCGAACCCGTATCCTAAGCCGTACCCTAACCCTAACCCTAACCCTAACCCTAAGCTACCCTTGACTGCTTCTGCCTCCAATAGATTTCCTAAGCACTAGTGTTTTAAGGAACAGGTTAAAAAGAGAATCCTAATGTGATTTCTTTTAATGGGTGTGTTCCTTATCTTATCCTAGTGTCTAAATTCTTCTCCATGGCTAGACCACAAATACTATTCCTTTACGTGCTAAGGCGTATCTAGAGAGTGGGATAGGTTTAATAACTACCCTAACCCTAACGTGTACCCTAACCATAACCCCTACTCTAACCCTATCACGTACCCTAATCCTAAACCATAACCTAAACCGAGCCCTAACCCTAAAACTAACCCTAACCCTAACCCATACCCTACGCCGTACCTGAACCCGTATCCGAACCCGTACCCTAAGCCATACCCTAACCCTAATCCTAACCCTAACCCTAAGCTACCCTTGACTGCTTCTGCCTCCAATAGATTTCCTGAGCACTATTGTTTTAAGGAACAGGTTAAAAAGAGAATCCTAATGTGATTTCTTTATAATGGGTGTGTTCCTTATCATATCCTAGTGTCTAAACTCTTCTCCATGGCTGGACCCCCAAAACACATTCCTTTACGTGCTAATGGGTATCTAGAGAGTGGGATCGGTTTAGTAAGTACCCTACCCCTAACGTGTACCCTAACCCTAACATGTAACCTAATCCTAAGCCGTACCCTAAACCGAGCCCTAACCCTAACACTAAACCTGACCCTAATCCTAACCCATACCCTAGGCTGTATCCGTTCCCCTACCCGAACCCGTACTCTAAGACATACCCTAACCCTAACCCTAACCCTAAGCTACCCTTGACTGCTTCTGCCTCCAATAGATTTCCTAAGCACTAGTGTTTTAAGGAACAGGTTAAAAAGAGAATCCTAATGTGATTTCTTTATAAAGGGTGTGTTCCTTATCTTATCCTAGTGTCTAATCTCTTCTCCATGGCTGGACCCCCAAATAATATTCCTTTTCGCGCTAAGGGGTATCTACAGAGTGGGATAGGTTTAATAACTACCCTAACCCTAAGGCGTACCCTAACCCTAACCCCTACCCTAACCCTAACACGTACCCTAATCCTAACCAGTAACCTAAACCGAGCCCTAACCCTAAAACTAACCCTAACCCTAACCCTAACCCATGCCCTACACCGTACCCGAACTCGTACCCGAACCCGTACCCTAAGCCGTAACCTAACCATAGCCCTAACCCTAACCCTAAGCTACCCTTGACTGCTTTTGCCACCAAGAGATTTCCTAAGCACTAGTGATTTAAGGAACAGGTGAAAAAGAGAATCCTAATGTGATTTCTTTATAATGGGTGTGTTCCTTATCTTATCCTAATGTCTAAACTCTTCTCCATGGCTGGACCCCCAAATAATATTCCTTTACGTCCTAAGGGGTATCTAGAGAGTGAGATAGGTTTAATAACTACCCTAACCCTAACGCGTACCCTAACCCTAACCCTTACCCTAACCCTAACACGGACCCTAATCCTAAATCGTACCCTAAACCGAGCCCTAACCGTAAAACTAACCGTAACCCTAACCCTAACCCATAACCTGCGCCATACCCGAACCCGTACCCGAACCCGTACGCTAAGCCGTACGCTTACCCTAAACCTAACCCTAAACTACCCTTGACTTCTTCTGCCTCCAATAGAATTCCTAAGCACTAGTGTTTTAAGGAACAGGTTAAAAAGAGAATCCTAATGTGATTTCTATATAATGGGTGTCTTCCTTATCTCATCCTAGTGTCTAAACTCTTCTCCATGGCTGGACCCCCAAATAATATTCCTTTACGTCCTAAGGGGTATCTAGAGAGTGAGATAGGTTTAATAACTACCCTAACCCTAACGCGTACCCTAACGCTAACCCCTACCCTAACCCTAACACGTACCCTAATCCCAACCCGTACCCTAAACCGAGCCCTTACCCTAAAACTAACCCTAACCCTAACCCTAACACATACCCTTCGCCGTACCCGAACCTGTACCCGAACCCGTACCCTAAGCCGTATCCTAAACCTAACCCTAACCCTAACCCTAACCCTAAGCTACCCTTGACTGCTTCTTCCTCCAATAGATTTCCTAAGCACTAGTGTTTTAAGGAACAGGTTAAAAAGAGAATCCTAATGTGATTTCTTTATAATGGGTGTGTTCTTTATCTTATCCTAGTGTCTAAACTCTTCTCCATGGCTAGACCCCAAATACTATTCCTTTACGTGCTAAGGGGTATCTAGAGAGTGGGATAGGTTTAATAACTACCCTAAGCCTAACGCGTACCCTAACGATAACTCCTACTCTAACACTAACACATACCCTAATCCTAAACCATAACCTAAACCGAGCCCTAACCCTAAAACTAACCCTAACCCTAACCCTAACCCATACCCTACGCCGTATCCGAACCTGTATCCGAACCCGTACCCTAAGCCATACCCTAACCCTAACCCTAACCCTAACCCTAAGCTACCCTTGACTGCTTCTGCCTCCAATAGATTTCCTGAGCACTATTGTTTTAAGGAACAGGTTAAAAAGACAATCCTAATATAATTTCTTTATAATGGGTGTGTTCCTTATCATATCCTAGTGTCTAAACATTTCTCCATGGCTGGACCCCCAAAAAATATTCCCTTACGTGCTAATGGGTATCTAGAGAGTGGGATAGGTTTAGTAACTACCCTACCCCTAACGCGTATCCTAACCCTAACATGTAACCTAATCCTAAACCGTACCCTAAACCGAGCCCTAACCCTAACCCTAACCCTAACCCTAACCCTAACCCATATCCTACGCCGTATCCGAACCCCTACCCAAACCCGTACCCTAAGCCATACCCTAACACTAACCCTAACCCTAACCCTAACCCTAAGCTACCCTTGACTGCTTTTGCCACCAAGAGATTTCCTAAACACTAGTGTTTTAAGGAACAGGTTAAAAAGAGAATCCTAATGTGATTTCTTTATAATGGGTGTGTTCCTTATCTTATCCTAATGTCTAAACTCTTCTCCATGGCTGGACCCCCAAATAATATTCCTTTACGTCCTAAGGGGTATCTAGAGAGTGAGATAGGTTTAATAACTAACCTAACACTAACGCGTACCCTAACGCTAACCCCTACCCTAACCCTAACACGTACCCTAATCCTAACCCGTACCCTAAACCGAGCCCTTACCCTAAAACTAACCCTAACCCTAACCCTAACACATACCCTACGCCGTACGCGAACCCGTACCCGAACCCGTATCCTAAGCCGTACCCTAACCCTAACCCTAACCCTAACCCTAAGCTACCCTTGACTGCTTCTGCCTCCAATAGATTTCCTAAGCACTAGTGTTTTAAGGAACAGGTTAAAAAGAGAATCCTAATGTGATTTCTTTTAATGGGTGTGTTCCTTATCTTATCCTAGTGTCTAAATTCTTCTCCATGGCTAGACCACAAATACTATTCCTTTACGTGCTAAGGCGTATCTAGAGAGTGGGATAGGTTTAATAACTACCCTAACCCTAACGTGTACCCTAACCATAACCCCTACTCTAACCCTATCACGTACCCTAATCCTAAACCATAACCTAAACCGAGCCCTAACCCTAAAACTAACCCTAACCCTAACCCATACTCTACGCCGTACCTGAACCCGTATCCGAACCCGTACCCTAAGCCATACCCTAACCCTAATCCTAACCCTAACCCTAAGCTACCCTTGACTGCTTCTGCCTCCAATAGATTTCCTGAGCACTATTGTTTTAAGGAACAGGTTAAAAAGAGAATCCTAATGTGATTTCTTTATAATGGGTGTGTTCCTTATCATATCCTAGTGTCTAAAATCTTCTCCATGGCTGGACCCCCAAAACACATTCCTTTACGTGCTAATGGGTATCTAGAGAGTGGGATCGGTTTAGTAAGTACCCTACCCCTAACGTGTACCCTAACCCTAACATGTAACCTAATCCTAAGCCGTACCCTAAACCGAGCCCTAACCCTAACACTAAACCTGACCCTAATCCTAACCCATACCCTAGGCTGTATCCGTTCCCCTACCCGAACCCGTACTCTAAGACATACCCTAACCCTAACCCTAACCCTAAGCTACCCTTGACTGCTTCTGCCTCCAATAGATTTCCTAAGCACTAGTGTTTTAAGGAACAGGTTAAAAAGAGAATCCTAATGTGATTTCTTTATAAAGGGTGTGTTCCTTATCTTATCCTAGTGTCTAATCTCTTCTCCATGGCTGGACCCCCAAATAATATTCCTTTTCGCGCTAAGGGGTATCTACAGAGTGGGATAGGTTTAATAACTACCCTAACCCTAACCCCTACCCTAACCCTAACACGTACCCTAATCCTAACCAGTAACCTAAACCGAGCCCTAACCCTAAAACTAACCCTAACCCTAACCCTAACCCATGCCCTACACCGTACCCGAACCCGTACCCGAACCCGTACCCTAAGCCGTAACCTTACCATAGCCCTAACCCTAACCCTAAGCTACCCTTGACTGCTTTTGCCACCAAGAGATTTCCTAAGCACTAGTGATTTAAGGAACAGGTGAAAAAGAGAATCCTAATGTGATTTCTTTATAATGGGTGTGTTCCTTATCTTATCCTAATGTCTAAACTCTTCTCCATGGCTGGACCCCCAAATAATATTCCTTTACGTCCTAAGGGGTATCTAGAGAGTGAGATAGGTTTAATAACTACCCTAACCCTAACGCATACCCTAACCCTAACCCTTACCCTAACCCTAACACGGACCCTAATCCTAAATCGTACCCTAAACCGAGCCCTAACCGTAAAACTAACCGTAACCCTAACCCTAACCCATAACCTGCGCCATACCCGAACCCGTACCCGAACCCGTACGCTAAGCCGTACGCTTACCCTAAACCTAACCCTAAACTACCCTTGACTTCTTCTGCCTCCAATAGATTTCCTAAGCACTAGTGTTTTAAGGAACAGGTTAAAAAGAGAATCCTAATGTGATTTCTATATAATGGGTGTCTTCCTTATCTCATCCTAGTGTCTAAACTCTTCTCCATGGCTGGACCCCCAAATAATATTCCTTTACGTCCTAAGGGGTATCTAGAGAGTGAGATAGGTTTAATAACTACCCTAACCCTAACGCGTACCCTAACGCTAACCCCTACCCTAACCCTAACACGTACCCTAATCCCAACCCGTACCCTAAACCGAGCCCTTACCCTAAAACTAACCCTAACCCTAACCCTAACACATACCCTTCGCCGTACCCGAACCTGTACCCGAACCCGTACCCTAAGCCGTATCCTAAACCTAACCCTAACCCTAACCCTAACCCTAAGCTACCCTTGACTGCTTCTTCCTCCAATAGATTTCCTAAGCACTAGTGTTTTAAGGAACAGGTTAAAAAGAGAATCCTAATGTGATTTCTTTATAATGGGTGTGTTCTTTATCTTATCCTAGTGTCTAAACTCTTCTCCATGGCTAGACCCCAAATACTATTCCTTTACGTGCTAAGGGGTATCTAGAGAGTGGGATATGTTTAATAACTACCCTAAGCCTAACGCGTACCCTAACGATAACTCCTACTCTAACACTAACACATACCCTAATCCTAAACCATAACCTAAACCGAGCCCTAACCCTAAAACTAACCCTAACCCTAACCCTAACCCATACCCTACGCCGTATCCGAACCTGTATCCGAACCCGTACCCTAAGCCATACCCTAACCCTAACCCTAACCCTAACCCTAAGCTACCCTTGACTGCTTCTGCCTCCAATAGATTTCCTGAGCACTATTGTTTTAAGGAACAGGTTAAAAAGACAATCCTAATATAATTTCTTTATAATGGGTGTGTTCCTTATCATATCCTAGTGTCTAAACATTTCTCCATGGCTGGACCCCCAAAAAATATTCCTTTACGTGCTAATGGGTATCTAGAGAGTGGGATAGGTTTAGTAACTACCCTACCCCTAACGCGTATCCTAACCCTAACATGTAACCTAATCCTAAACCGTACCCTAAACCGAGCCCTAACCCTAACCCTAACCCTAACCCTAACCCTAACCCATATCCTACGCCGTATCCGAACCCCTACCCAAACCCGTACCCTAAGCCATACCCTAACACTAACCCTAACCCTAACCCTAACCCTAAGCTACCCTTGACTGCTTTTGCCACCAAGAGATTTCCTAAACACTAGTGTTTTAAGGAACAGGTTAAAAAGAGAATCCTAATATGATTTCTTTATAATGGGTGTGTTCCTTATCTTATCCTAATGTCTAAACTCTTCTCCATGGCTGGACCCCCAAATAATATTCCTTTACGTCCTAAGGGGTATCTAGAGAGTGAGATAGGTTTAATAACTAACCTAACACTAACGCGTACCCTAACGCTAACCCCTACCCTAACCCTAACACGTACCCTAATCCTAACCCGTACCCTAAACCGAGCCCTTACCCTAAAACTAACCCTAACCCTAACCCTAACACATACCCTACGCCGTACGCGAACCCGTACCCGAACCCGTATCCTAAGCCGTACCCTAACCCTAACCCTAACCCTAACCCTAAGCTACCCTTGACTGCTTCTGCCTCCAATAGATTTCCTAAGCACTAGTGTTTTAAGGAACAGGTTAAAAAGAGAATCCTAATGTGATTTCTTTTAATGGGTGTGTTCCTTATCTTATCCTAGTGTCTAAATTCTTCTCCATGGCTAGACCACAAATACTATTCCTTTACGTGCTAAGGCGTATCTAGAGAGTGGGATAGGTTTAATAACTACCCTAACCCTAACGTGTACCCTAACCATAACCCCTACTCTAACCCTATCACGTACCCTAATCCTAAACCATAACCTAAACCGAGCCCTAACCCTAAAACTAACCCTAACCCTAACCCATACCCTACGCCGTACCTGAACCCGTATCCGAACCCGTACCCTAAGCCATACCCTAACCCTAATCCTAACCCTAACCCTAAGCTACCCTTGACTGCTTCTGCCTCCAATAGATTTCCTGAGCACTATTGTTTTAAGGAACAGGTTAAAAAGAGAATCCTAATGTGATTTCTTTATAATGGGTGTGTTCCTTATCATATCCTAGTGTCTAAACTCTTCTCCATGGCTGGACCCCCAAAACACATTCCTTTACGTGCTAATGGGTATCTAGAGAGTGGGATAGGTTTAGTAAGTACCCTACCCCTAACGTGTACCCTAACCCTAACATGTAACCTAATCCTAAGCCGTACCCTAAACCGAGCCCTAACCCTAACACTAAACCTGACCCTAATCCTAACCCATACCCTAGGCTGTATCCGTTCCCCTACCCGAACCCGTACTCTAAGACATACCCTAACCCTAACCCTAACCCTAAGCTACCCTTGACTGCTTCTGCCTCCAATAGATTTCCTAAGCACTAGTGTTTTAAGGAACAGGTTAAAAAGAGAATCCTAATGTGATTTCTTTATAAAGGGTGTGTTCCTTATCTTATCCTAGTGTCTAATCTCTTCTCCATGGCTGGACCCCCAAATAATATTCCTTTTCGCGCTAAGGGGTATCTACAGAGTGGGATAGGTTTAATAACTACCCTAACCCTAACCCCTACCCTAACCCTAACACGTACCCTAATCCTAACCAGTAACCTAAACCGAGCCCTAACCCTAAAACTAACCCTAACCCTAACCCTAACCCATGCCCTACACCGTACCCGAACCCGTACCCGAACCCGTACCCTAAGCCGTAACCTTACCATAGCCCTAACCCTAACCCTAAGCTACCCTTGACTGCTTTTGCCACCAAGAGATTTCCTAAGCACTAGTGATTTAAGGAACAGGTGAAAAAGAGAATCCTAATGTGATTTCTTTATAATGGGTGTGTTCCTTATCTTATCCTAATGTCTAAACTCTTCTCCATGGCTGGACCCCCAAATAATATTCCTTTACGTCCTAAGGGGTATCTAGAGAGTGAGATAGGTTTAATAACTACCCTAACCCTAACGCATACCCTAACCCTAACCCTTACCCTAACCCTAACACGGACCCTAATCCTAAATCGTACCCTAAACCGAGCCCTAACCGTAAAACTAACCGTAACCCTAACCCTAACCCATAACCTGCGCCATACCCGAACCCGTACCCGAACCCGTACGCTAAGCCGTACGCTTACCCTAAACCTAACCCTAAACTACCCTTGACTTCTTCTGCCTCCAATAGATTTCCTAAGCACTAGTGTTTTAAGGAACAGGTTAAAAAGAGAATCCTAATGTGATTTCTATATAATGGGTGTCTTCCTTATCTCATCCTAGTGTCTAAACTCTTCTCCATGGCTGGACCCCCAAATAATATTCCTTTACGTCCTAAGGGGTATCTAGAGAGTGAGATAGGTTTAATAACTACCCTAACCCTAACGCGTACCCTAACGCTAACCCCTACCCTAACCCTAACACGTACCCTAATCCCAACCCGTACCCTAAACCGAGCCCTTACCCTAAAACTAACCCTAACCCTAACCCTAACACATACCCTTCGCCGTACCCGAACCTGTACCCGAACCCGTACCCTAAGCCGTATCCTAAACCTAACCCTAACCCTAACCCTAACCCTAAGCTACCCTTGACTGCTTCTTCCTCCAATAGATTTCCTAAGCACTAGTGTTTTAAGGAACAGGTTAAAAAGAGAATCCTAATGTGATTTCTTTATAATGGGTGTGTTCTTTATCTTATCCTAGTGTCTAAACTCTTCTCCATGGCTAGACCCCAAATACTATTCCTTTACGTGCTAAGGGGTATCTAGAGAGTGGGATAGGTTTAATAACTACCCTAAGCCTAACGCGTACCCTAACGATAACTCCTACTCTAACACTAACACATACCCTAATCCTAAACCATAACCTAAACCGAGCCCTAACCCTAAAACTAACCCTAACCCTAACCCTAACCCATACCCTACGCCGTATCCGAACCTGTATCCGAACCCGTACCCTAAGCCATACCCTAACCCTAACCCTAACCCTAACCCTAAGCTACCCTTGACTGCTTCTGCCTCCAATAGATTTCCTGAGCACTATTGTTTTAAGGAACAGGTTAAAAAGACAATCCTAATATAATTTCTTTATAATGGGTGTGTTCCTTATCATATCCTAGTGTCTAAACATTTCTCCATGGCTGGACCCCCAAAAAATATTCCTTTACGTGCTAATGGGTATCTAGAGAGTGGGATAGGTTTAGTAACTACCCTACCCCTAACGCGTATCCTAACCCTAACATGTAACCTAATCCTAAACCGTACCCTAAACCGAGCCCTAACCCTAACCCTAACCCTAACCCTAACCCTAACCCATATCCTACGCCGTATCCGAACCCCTACCCAAACCCGTACCCTAAGCCATACCCTAACACTAACCCTAACCCTAACCCTAACCCTAAGCTACCCTTGACTGCTTTTGCCACCAAGAGATTTCCTAAACACTAGTGTTTTAAGGAACAGGTTAAAAAGAGAATCCTAATGTGATTTCTTTATAATGGGTGTGTTCCTTATCTTATCCTAATGTCTAAACTCTTCTCCATGGCTGGACCCCCAAATAATATTCCTTTACGTCCTAAGGGGTATCTAGAGAGTGAGATAGGTTTAATAACTAACCTAACACTAACGCGTACCCTAACGCTAACCCCTACCCTAACCCTAACACGTACCCTAATCCTAACCCGTACCCTAAACCGAGCCCTTACCCTAAAACTAACCCTAACCCTAACCCTAACACATACCCTACGCCGTACGCGAACCCGTACCCGAACCCGTATCCTAAGCCGTACCCTAACCCTAACCCTAACCCTAACCCTAAGCTACCCTTGACTGCTTCTGCCTCCAATAGATTTCCTAAGCACTAGTGTTTTAAGGAACAGGTTAAAAAGAGAATCCTAATGTGATTTCTTTTAATGGGTGTGTTCCTTATCTTATCCTAGTGTCTAAATTCTTCTCCATGGCTAGACCACAAATACTATTCCTTTACGTGCTAAGGCGTATCTAGAGAGTGGGATAGGTTTAATAACTACCCTAACCCTAACGTGTACCCTAACCATAACCCCTACTCTAACCCTATCACGTACCCTAATCCTAAACCATAACCTAAACCGAGCCCTAACCCTAAAACTAACCCTAACCCTAACCCATACTCTACGCCGTACCTGAACCCGTATCCGAACCCGTACCCTAAGCCATACCCTAACCCTAATCCTAACCCTAACCCTAAGCTACCCTTGACTGCTTCTGCCTCCAATAGATTTCCTGAGCACTATTGTTTTAAGGAACAGTTTAAAAAGAGAATCCTAATGTGATTTCTTTATAATGGGTGTGTTCCTTATCATATCCTAGTGTCTAAAATCTTCTCCATGGCTGGACCCCCAAAACACATTCCTTTACGTGCTAATGGGTATCTAGAGAGTGGGATCGGTTTAGTAAGTACCCTACCCCTAACGTGTACCCTAACCCTAACATGTAACCTAATCCTAAGCCGTACCCTAAACCGAGCCCTAACCCTAACACTAAACCTGACCCTAATCCTAACCCATACCCTAGGCTGTATCCGTTCCCCTACCCGAACCCGTACTCTAAGACATACCCTAACCCTAACCCTAACCCTAAGCTACCCTTGACTGCTTCTGCCTCCAATAGATTTCCTAAGCACTAGTGTTTTAAGGAACAGGTTAAAAAGAGAATCCTAATGTGATTTCTTTATAAAGGGTGTGTTCCTTATCTTATCCTAGTGTCTAATCTCTTCTCCATGGCTGGACCCCCAAATAATATTCCTTTTCGCGCTAAGGGGTATCTACAGAGTGGGATAGGTTTAATAACTACCCTAACCCTAACCCCTACCCTAACCCTAACACGTACCCTAATCCTAACCAGTAACCTAAACCGAGCCCTAACCCTAAAACTAACCCTAACCCTAACCCTAACCCATGCCCTACACCGTACCCGAACCCGTACCCGAACCCGTACCCTAAGCCGTAACCTTACCATAGCCCTAACCCTAACCCTAAGCTACCCTTGACTGCTTTTGCCACCAAGAGATTTCCTAAGCACTAGTGATTTAAGGAACAGGTGAAAAAGAGAATCCTAATGTGATTTCTTTATAATGGGTGTGTTCCTTATCTTATCCTAATGTCTAAACTCTTCTCCATGGCTGGACCCCCAAATAATATTCCTTTACGTCCTAAGGGGTATCTAGAGAGTGAGATAGGTTTAATAACTACCCTAACCCTAACGCATACCCTAACCCTAACCCTTACCCTAACCCTAACACGGACCCTAATCCTAAATCGTACCCTAAACCGAGCCCTAACCGTAAAACTAACCGTAACCCTAACCCTAACCCATAACCTGCGCCATACCCGAACCCGTACCCGAACCCGTACGCTAAGCCGTACGCTTACCCTAAACCTAACCCTAAACTACCCTTGACTTCTTCTGCCTCCAATAGATTTCCTAAGCACTAGTGTTTTAAGGAACAGGTTAAAAAGAGAATCCTAATGTGATTTCTATATAATGGGTGTCTTCCTTATCTCATCCTAGTGTCTAAACTCTTCTCCATGGCTGGACCCCCAAATAATATTCCTTTACGTCCTAAGGGGTATCTAGAGAGTGAGATAGGTTTAATAACTACCCTAACCCTAACGCGTACCCTAACGCTAACCCCTACCCTAACCCTAACACGTACCCTAATCCCAACCCGTACCCTAAACCGAGCCCTTACCCTAAAACTAACCCTAACCCTAACCCTAACACATACCCTTCGCCGTACCCGAACCTGTACCCGAACCCGTACCCTAAGCCGTATCCTAAACCTAACCCTAACCCTAACCCTAACCCTAAGCTACCCTTGACTGCTTCTTCCTCCAATAGATTTCCTAAGCACTAGTGTTTTAAGGAACAGGTTAAAAAGAGAATCCTAATGTGATTTCTTTATAATGGGTGTGTTCTTTATCTTATCCTAGTGTCTAAACTCTTCTCCATGGCTAGACCCCAAATACTATTCCTTTACGTGCTAAGGGGTATCTAGAGAGTGGGATAGGTTTAATAACTACCCTAAGCCTAACGCGTACCCTAACGATAACTCCTACTCTAACACTAACACATACCCTAATCCTAAACCATAACCTAAACCGAGCCCTAACCCTAAAACTAACCCTAACCCTAACCCTAACCCATACCCTACGCCGTATCCGAACCTGTATCCGAACCCGTACCCTAAGCCATACCCTAACCCTAACCCTAACCCTAACCCTAAGCTACCCTTGACTGCTTCTGCCTCCAATAGATTTCCTGAGCACTATTGTTTTAAGGAACAGGTTAAAAAGACAATCCTAATATAATTTCTTTATAATGGGTGTGTTCCTTATCATATCCTAGTGTCTAAACATTTCTCCATGGCTGGACCCCCAAAAAATATTCCTTTACGTGCTAATGGGTATCTAGAGAGTGGGATAGGTTTAGTAACTACCCTACCCCTAACGCGTATCCTAACCCTAACATGTAACCTAATCCTAAACCGTACCCTAAACCGAGCCCTAACCCTAACCCTAACCCTAACCCTAACCCTAACCCATATCCTACGCCGTATCCGAACCCCTACCCAAACCCGTACCCTAAGCCATACCCTAACACTAACCCTAACCCTAACCCTAACCCTAAGCTACCCTTGACTGCTTTTGCCACCAAGAGATTTCCTAAACACTAGTGTTTTAAGGAACAGGTTAAAAAGAGAATCCTAATGTGATTTCTTTATAATGGGTGTGTTCCTTATCTTATCCTAATGTCTAAACTCTTCTCCATGGCTGGACCCCCAAATAATATTCCTTTACGTCCTAAGGGGTATCTAGAGAGTGAGATAGGTTTAATAACTAACCTAACACTAACGCGTACCCTAACGCTAACCCCTACCCTAACCCTAACACGTACCCTAATCCTAACCCGTACCCTAAACCGAGCCCTTACCCTAAAACTAACCCTAACCCTAACCCTAACACATACCCTACGCCGTACGCGAACCCGTACCCGAACCCGTATCCTAAGCCGTACCCTAACCCTAACCCTAACCCTAACCCTAAGCTACCCTTGACTGCTTCTGCCTCCAATAGATTTCCTAAGCACTAGTGTTTTAAGGAACAGGTTAAAAAGAGAATCCTAATGTGATTTCTTTTAATGGGTGTGTTCCTTATCTTATCCTAGTGTCTAAATTCTTCTCCATGGCTAGACCACAAATACTATTCCTTTACGTGCTAAGGCGTATCTAGAGAGTGGGATAGGTTTAATAACTACCCTAACCCTAACGTGTACCCTAACCATAACCCCTACTCTAACCCTATCACGTACCCTAATCCTAAACCATAACCTAAACCGAGCCCTAACCCTAAAACTAACCCTAACCCTAACCCATACCCTACGCCGTACCTGAACCCGTATCCGAACCCGTACCCTAAGCCATACCCTAACCCTAATCCTAACCCTAACCCTAAGCTACCCTTGACTGCTTCTGCCTCCAATAGATTTCCTGAGCACTATTGTTTTAAGGAACAGGTTAAAAAGAGAATCCTAATGTGATTTCTTTATAATGGGTGTGTTCCTTATCATATCCTAGTGTCTAAACTCTTCTCCATGGCTGGACCCCCAAAACACATTCCTTTACGTGCTAATGGGTATCTAGAGAGTGGGATAGGTTTAGTAAGTACCCTACCCCTAACGTGTACCCTAACCCTAACATGTAACCTAATCCTAAGCCGTACCCTAAACCGAGCCCTAACCCTAACACTAAACCTGACCCTAATCCTAACCCATACCCTAGGCTGTATCCGTTCCCCTACCCGAACCCGTACTCTAAGACATACCCTAACCCTAACCCTAACCCTAAGCTACCCTTGACTGCTTCTGCCTCCAATAGATTTCCTAAGCACTAGTGTTTTAAGGAACAGGTTAAAAAGAGAATCCTAATGTGATTTCTTTATAAAGGGTGTGTTCCTTATCTTATCCTAGTGTCTAATCTCTTCTCCATGGCTGGACCCCCAAATAATATTCCTTTTCGCGCTAAGGGGTATCTACAGAGTGGGATAGGTTTAATAACTACCCTAACCCTAACCCCTACCCTAACCCTAACACGTACCCTAATCCTAACCAGTAACCTAAACCGAGCCCTAACCCTAAAACTAACCCTAACCCTAACCCTAACCCATGCCCTACACCGTACCCGAACCCGTACCCGAACCCGTACCCTAAGCCGTAACCTTACCATAGCCCTAACCCTAACCCTAAGCTACCCTTGACTGCTTTTGCCACCAAGAGATTTCCTAAGCACTAGTGATTTAAGGAACAGGTGAAAAAGAGAATCCTAATGTGATTTCTTTATAATGGGTGTGTTCCTTATCTTATCCTAATGTCTAAACTCTTCTCCATGGCTGGACCCCCAAATAATATTCCTTTACGTCCTAAGGGGTATCTAGAGAGTGAGATAGGTTTAATAACTACCCTAACCCTAACGCATACCCTAACCCTAACCCTTACCCTAACCCTAACACGGACCCTAATCCTAAATCGTACCCTAAACCGAGCCCTAACCGTAAAACTAACCGTAACCCTAACCCTAACCCATAACCTGCGCCATACCCGAACCCGTACCCGAACCCGTACGCTAAGCCGTACGCTTACCCTAAACCTAACCCTAAACTACCCTTGACTTCTTCTGCCTCCAATAGATTTCCTAAGCACTAGTGTTTTAAGGAACAGGTTAAAAAGAGAATCCTAATGTGATTTCTATATAATGGGTGTCTTCCTTATCTCATCCTAGTGTCTAAACTCTTCTCCATGGCTGGACCCCCAAATAATATTCCTTTACGTCCTAAGGGGTATCTAGAGAGTGAGATAGGTTTAATAACTACCCTAACCCTAACGCGTACCCTAACGCTAACCCCTACCCTAACCCTAACACGTACCCTAATCCCAACCCGTACCCTAAACCGAGCCCTTACCCTAAAACTAACCCTAACCCTAACCCTAACACATACCCTTCGCCGTACCCGAACCTGTACCCGAACCCGTACCCTAAGCCGTATCCTAAACCTAACCCTAACCCTAACCCTAACCCTAAGCTACCCTTGACTGCTTCTTCCTCCAATAGATTTCCTAAGCACTAGTGTTTTAAGGAACAGGTTAAAAAGAGAATCCTAATGTGATTTCTTTATAATGGGTGTGTTCTTTATCTTATCCTAGTGTCTAAACTCTTCTCCATGGCTAGACCCCAAATACTATTCCTTTACGTGCTAAGGGGTATCTAGAGAGTGGGATATGTTTAATAACTACCCTAAGCCTAACGCGTACCCTAACGATAACTCCTACTCTAACACTAACACATACCCTAATCCTAAACCATAACCTAAACCGAGCCCTAACCCTAAAACTAACCCTAACCCTAACCCTAACCCATACCCTACGCCGTATCCGAACCTGTATCCGAACCCGTACCCTAAGCCATACCCTAACCCTAACCCTAACCCTAACCCTAAGCTACCCTTGACTGCTTCTGCCTCCAATAGATTTCCTGAGCACTATTGTTTTAAGGAACAGGTTAAAAAGACAATCCTAATATAATTTCTTTATAATGGGTGTGTTCCTTATCATATCCTAGTGTCTAAACATTTCTCCATGGCTGGACCCCCAAAAAATATTCCTTTACGTGCTAATGGGTATCTAGAGAGTGGGATAGGTTTAGTAACTACCCTACCCCTAACGCGTATCCTAACCCTAACATGTAACCTAATCCTAAACCGTACCCTAAACCGAGCCCTAACCCTAACCCTAACCCTAACCCTAACCCTAACCCATATCCTACGCCGTATCCGAACCCCTACCCAAACCCGTACCCTAAGCCATACCCTAACACTAACCCTAACCCTAACCCTAACCCTAAGCTACCCTTGACTGCTTTTGCCACCAAGAGATTTCCTAAACACTAGTGTTTTAAGGAACAGGTTAAAAAGAGAATCCTAATGTGATTTCTTTATAATGGGTGTGTTCCTTATCTTATCCTAATGTCTAAACTCTTCTCCATGGCTGGACCCCCAAATAATATTCCTTTACGTCCTAAGGGGTATCTAGAGAGTGAGATAGGTTTAATAACTAACCTAACACTAACGCGTACCCTAACGCTAACCCCTACCCTAACCCTAACACGTACCCTAATCCTAACCCGTACCCTAAACCGAGCCCTTACCCTAAAACTAACCCTAACCCTAACCCTAACACATACCCTACGCCGTACGCGAACCCGTACCCGAACCCGTATCCTAAGCCGTACCCTAACCCTAACCCTAACCCTAACCCTAAGCTACCCTTGACTGCTTCTGCCTCCAATAGATTTCCTAAGCACTAGTGTTTTAAGGAACAGGTTAAAAAGAGAATCCTAATGTGATTTCTTTTAATGGGTGTGTTCCTTATCTTATCCTAGTGTCTAAATTCTTCTCCATGGCTAGACCACAAATACTATTCCTTTACGTGCTAAGGCGTATCTAGAGAGTGGGATAGGTTTAATAACTACCCTAACCCTAACGTGTACCCTAACCATAACCCCTACTCTAACCCTATCACGTACCCTAATCCTAAACCATAACCTAAACCGAGCCCTAACCCTAAAACTAACCCTAACCCTAACCCATACCCTACGCCGTACCTGAACCCGTATCCGAACCCGTACCCTAAGCCATACCCTAACCCTAATCCTAACCCTAACCCTAAGCTACCCTTGACTGCTTCTGCCTCCAATAGATTTCCTGAGCACTATTGTTTTAAGGAACAGGTTAAAAAGAGAATCCTAATGTGATTTCTTTATAATGGGTGTGTTCCTTATCATATCCTAGTGTCTAAACTCTTCTCCATGGCTGGACCCCCAAAACACATTCCTTTACGTGCTAATGGGTATCTAGAGAGTGGGATAGGTTTAGTAAGTACCCTACCCCTAACGTGTACCCTAACCCTAACATGTAACCTAATCCTAAGCCGTACCCTAAACCGAGCCCTAACCCTAACACTAAACCTGACCCTAATCCTAACCCATACCCTAGGCTGTATCCGTTCCCCTACCCGAACCCGTACTCTAAGACATACCCTAACCCTAACCCTAACCCTAAGCTACCCTTGACTGCTTCTGCCTCCAATAGATTTCCTAAGCACTAGTGTTTTAAGGAACAGGTTAAAAAGAGAATCCTAATGTGATTTCTTTATAAAGGGTGTGTTCCTTATCTTATCCTAGTGTCTAATCTCTTCTCCATGGCTGGACCCCCAAATAATATTCCTTTTCGCGCTCAGGGGTATCTACAGAGTGGGATAGGTTTAATAACTACCCTAACCCTAAGGCGTACCCTAACCCTAACCCCTACCCTAACCCTAACACGTACCCTAATCCTAACCAGTAACCTAAACCGAGCCCTAACCCTAAAACTAACCCTAACCCTAACCCTAACCCATGCCCTACACCGTACCCGAACCCGTACCCGAACCCGTACCCTAAGCCGTAACCTAACCATAGCCCTAACCCTAACCCTAAGCTACCCTTGACTGCTTTTGCCACCAAGAGATTTCCTAAGCACTAGTGATTTAAGGAACAGGTGAAAAAGAGAATCCTAATGTGATTTCTTTATAATGGGTGTGTTCCTTATCTTATCCTAATGTCTAAACTCTTCTCCATGGCTGGACCCCCAAATAATATTCCTTTACGTCCTAAGGGGTATCTAGAGAGTGAGATAGGTTTAATAACTACCCTAACCCTAACGCATACCCTAACCCTAACCCTTACCCTAACCCTAACACGGACCCTAATCCTAAATCGTACCCTAAACCGAGCCCTAACCGTAAAACTAACCGTAACCCTAACCCTAACCCATAACCTGCGCCATACCCGAACCCGTACCCGAACCCGTACGCTAAGCCGTACGCTTACCCTAAACCTAACCCTAAACTACCCTTGACTTCTTCTGCCTCCAATAGATTTCCTAAGCACTAGTGTTTTAAGGAACAGGTTAAAAAGAGAATCCTAATGTGATTTCTATATAATGGGTGTCTTCCTTATCTCATCCTAGTGTCTAAACTCTTCTCCATGGCTGGACCCCCAAATAATATTCCTTTACGTCCTAAGGGGTATCTAGAGAGTGAGATAGGTTTAATAACTACCCTAACCCTAACGCGTACCCTAACGCTAACCCCTACCCTAACCCTAACACGTACCCTAATCCCAACCCGTACCCTAAACCGAGCCCTTACCCTAAAACTAACCCTAACCCTAACCCTAACACATACCCTTCGCCGTACCCGAACCTGTACCCGAACCCGTACCCTAAGCCGTATCCTAAACCTAACCCTAACCCTAACCCTAACCCTAAGCTACCCTTGACTGCTTCTTCCTCCAATAGATTTCCTAAGCACTAGTGTTTTAAGGAACAGGTTAAAAAGAGAATCCTAATGTGATTTCTTTATAATGGGTGTGTTCTTTATCTTATCCTAGTGTCTAAACTCTTCTCCATGGCTAGACCCCAAATACTATTCCTTTACGTGCTAAGGGGTATCTAGAGAGTGGGATATGTTTAATAACTACCCTAAGCCTAACGCGTACCCTAACGATAACTCCTACTCTAACACTAACACATACCCTAATCCTAAACCATAACCTAAACCGAGCCCTAACCCTAAAACTAACCCTAACCCTAACCCTAACCCATACCCTACGCCGTATCCGAACCTGTATCCGAACCCGTACCCTAAGCCATACCCTAACCCTAACCCTAACCCTAACCCTAAGCTACCCTTGACTGCTTCTGCCTCCAATAGATTTCCTGAGCACTATTGTTTTAAGGAACAGGTTAAAAAGACAATCCTAATATAATTTCTTTATAATGGGTGTGTTCCTTATCATATCCTAGTGTCTAAACATTTCTCCATGGCTGGACCCCCAAAAAATATTCCTTTACGTGCTAATGGGTATCTAGAGAGTGGGATAGGTTTAGTAACTACCCTACCCCTAACGCGTACCCTAACCCTAACATGTAACCTAATCCTAAACCGTACCCTAAACCGAGCCCTAACCCTAACACTAACCCTAACCCTAACCCTAACCCATATCCTACGCCGTATCCGAACCCCTACCCAAACCCGTAACCTAAGCCATACCCTAACACTAACCCTAACCCTAACCCTAACCCTAAGCTACCCTTGACTGCTTTTGCCACCAAGAGATTTCCTAAACACTAGTGTTTTAAGGAACAGGTTAAAAAGAGAATCCTAATGTGATTTCTTTATAATGGGTGTGTTCCTTATCTTATCCTAATGTCTAAACTCTTCTCCATGGCTGGACCCCCAAATAATATTCCTTTACGTCCTAAGGGGTATCTAGAGAGTGAGATAGGTTTAATAACTAACCTAACACTAACGCGTACCCTAACGCTAACCCCTACCCTAACCCTAACACGTACCCTAATCCTAACCCGTACCCTAAACCGAGCCCTTACCCTAAAACTAACCCTAACCCTAACCCTAACACATACCCTACGCCGTACGCGAACCCGTACCCGAACCCGTATCCTAAGCCGTACCCTAACCCTAACCCTAACCCTAACCCTAAGCTACCCTTGACTGCTTCTGCCTCCAATAGATTTCCTAAGCACTAGTGTTTTAAGGAACAGGTTAAAAAGAGAATCCTAATGTGATTTCTTTTAATGGGTGTGTTCCTTATCTTATCCTAGTGTCTAAATTCTTCTCCATGGCTAGACCACAAATACTATTCCTTTACGTGCTAAGGCGTATCTAGAGAGTGGGATAGGTTTAATAACTACCCTAACCCTAACGTGTACCCTAACCATAACCCCTACTCTAACCCTATCACGTACCCTAATCCTAAACCATAACCTAAACCGAGCCCTAACCCTAAAACTAACCCTAACCCTAACCCATACCCTACGCCGTACCTGAACCCGTATCCGAACCCGTACCCTAAGCCATACCCTAACCCTAATCCTAACCCTAACCCTAAGCTACCCTTGACTGCTTCTGCCTCCAATAGATTTCCTGAGCACTATTGTTTTAAGGAACAGGTTAAAAAGAGAATCCTAATGTGATTTCTTTATAATGGGTGTGTTCCTTATCATATCCTAGTGTCTAAACTCTTCTCCATGGCTGGACCCCCAAAACACATTCCTTTACGTGCTAATGGGTATCTAGAGAGTGGGATCGGTTTAGTAAGTACCCTACCCCTAACGTGTACCCTAACCCTAACATGTAACCTAATCCTAAGCCGTACCCTAAACCGAGCCCTAACCCTAACACTAAACCTGACCCTAATCCTAACCCATACCCTAGGCTGTATCCGTTCCCCTACCCGAACCCGTACTCTAAGACATACCCTAACCCTAACCCTAACCCTAAGCTACCCTTGACTGCTTCTGCCTCCAATAGATTTCCTAAGCACTAGTGTTTTAAGGAACAGGTTAAAAAGAGAATCCTAATGTGATTTCTTTATAAAGGGTGTGTTCCTTATCTTATCCTAGTGTCTAATCTCTTCTCCATGGCTGGACCCCCAAATAATATTCCTTTTCGCGCTAAGGGGTATCTACAGAGTGGGATAGGTTTAATAACTACCCTAACCCTAAGGCGTACCCTAACCCTAACCCCTACCCTAACCCTAACACGTACCCTAATCCTAACCAGTAACCTAAACCGAGCCCTAACCCTAAAACTAACCCTAACCCTAACCCTAACCCATGCCCTACACCGTACCCGAACCCGTACCCGAACCCGTACCCTAAGCCGTAACCTAACCATAGCCCTAACCCTAACCCTAAGCTACCCTTGACTGCTTTTGCCACCAAGAGATTTCCTAAGCACTAGTGATTTAAGGAACAGGTGAAAAAGAGAATCCTAATGTGATTTCTTTATAATGGGTGTGTTCCTTATCTTATCCTAATGTCTAAACTCTTCTCCATGGCTGGACCCCCAAATAATATTCCTTTACGTCCTAAGGGGTATCTAGAGAGTGAGATAGGTTTAATAACTACCCTAACCCTAACGCATACCCTAACCCTAACCCTTACCCTAACCCTAACACGGACCCTAATCCTAAATCGTACCCTAAACCGAGCCCTAACCGTAAAACTAACCGTAACCCTAACCCTAACCCATAACCTGCGCCATACCCGAACCCGTACCCGAACCCGTACGCTAAGCCGTACGCTTACCCTAAACCTAACCCTAAACTACCCTTGACTTCTTCTGCCTCCAATAGATTTCCTAAGCACTAGTGTTTTAAGGAACAGGTTAAAAAGAGAATCCTAATGTGATTTCTATATAATGGGTGTCTTCCTTATCTCATCCTAGTGTCTAAACTCTTCTCCATGGCTGGACCCCCAAATAATATTCCTTTACGTCCTAAGGGGTATCTAGAGAGTGAGATAGGTTTAATAACTACCCTAACCCTAACGCGTACCCTAACGCTAACCCCTACCCTAACCCTAACACGTACCCTAATCCCAACCCGTACCCTAAACCGAGCCCTTACCCTAAAACTAACCCTAACCCTAACCCTAACACATACCCTTCGCCGTACCCGAACCTGTACCCGAACCCGTACCCTAAGCCGTATCCTAAACCTAACCCTAACCCTAACCCTAACCCTAAGCTACCCTTGACTGCTTCTTCCTCCAATAGATTTCCTAAGCACTAGTGTTTTAAGGAACAGGTTAAAAAGAGAATCCTAATGTGATTTCTTTATAATGGGTGTGTTCTTTATCTTATCCTAGTGTCTAAACTCTTCTCCATGGCTAGACCCCAAATACTATTCCTTTACGTGCTAAGGGGTATCTAGAGAGTGGGATAGGTTTAATAACTACCCTAAGCCTAACGCGTACCCTAACGATAACTCCTACTCTAACACTAACACATACCCTAATCCTAAACCATAACCTAAACCGAGCCCTAACCCTAAAACTAACCCTAACCCTAACCCTAACCCATACCCTACGCCGTATCCGAACCTGTATCCGAACCCGTACCCTAAGCCATACCCTAACCCTAACCCTAACCCTAACCCTAAGCTACCCTTGACTGCTTCTGCCTCCAATAGATTTCCTGAGCACTATTGTTTTAAGGAACAGGTTAAAAAGACAATCCTAATATAATTTCTTTATAATGGGTGTGTTCCTTATCATATCCTAGTGTCTAAACATTTCTCCATGGCTGGACCCCCCAAAAAATATTCCTTTACGTGCTAATGGGTATCTAGAGAGTGGGATAGGTTTAGTAACTACCCTACCCCTAACGCGTACCCTAACCCTAACATGTAACCTAATCCTAAACCGTACCCTAAACCGAGCACTAACCCTAACACTAACCCTAACCCTAACCCTAACCCATATCCTACGCCGTATCCGAACCCCTACCCAAACCCGTACCCTAAGCCATACCCTAACACTAACCCTAACCCTAACCCTAACCCTAAGCTACCCTTGACTGCTTTTGCCACCAAGAGATTTCCTAAACACTAGTGTTTTGAGGAACAGGTTAAAAAGAGAATCCTAATGTGATTTCTTTATAATGGGTGTGTTCCTTATCTTATCCTAATGTCTAAACTCTTCTCCATGGCTGGACCCCCAAATAATATTCCTTTACGTCCTAAGGGGTATCTAGAGAGTGAGATAGGTTTAATAACTAACCTAACACTAACGCGTACCCTAACGCTAACCCCTACCCTAACCCTAACACGTACCCTAATCCTAACCCGTACCCTAAACCAAGCCCTTACCCTAAAACTAACCCTAACCCTAACCCTAACACATACCCTACGCCGTACGCGAACCCGTACCCGAACCCGTATCCTAAGCCGTACCCTAACCCTAACCCTAACCCTAACCCTAAGCTACCCTTGACTGCTTCTGCCTCCAATAGATTTCCTAAGCACTAGTGTTTTAAGGAACAGGTTAAAAAGAGAATCCTAATGTGATTTCTTTTAATGGGTGTGTTCCTTATCTTATCCTAGTGTCTAAATTCTTCTCCATGGCTAGACCACAAATACTATTCCTTTACGTGCTAAGGCGTATCTAGAGAGTGGGATAGGTTTAATAACTACCCTAACCCTAACGTGTACCCTAACCATAACCCCTACTCTAACCCTATCACGTACCCTAATCCTAAACCATAACCTAAACCGAGCCCTAACCCTAAAACTAACCCTAACCCTAACCCATACCCTACGCCGTACCTGAACCCGTATCCGAACCCGTACCCTAAGCCATACCCTAACCCTAATCCTAACCCTAACCCTAAGCTACCCTTGACTGCTTCTGCCTCCAATAGATTTCCTGAGCACTATTGTTTTAAGGAACAGGTTAAAAAGAGAATCCTAATGTGATTTCTTTATAATGGGTGTGTTCCTTATCATATCCTAGTGTCTAAACTCTTCTCCATGGCTGGACCCCCAAAACACATTCCTTTACGTGCTAATGGGTATCTAGAGAGTGGGATCGGTTTAGTAAGTACCCTACCCCTAACGTGTACCCTAACCCTAACATGTAACCTAATCCTAAGCCGTACCCTAAACCGAGCCCTAACCCTAACACTAAACCTGACCCTAATCCTAACCCATACCCTAGGCTGTATCCGTTCCCCTACCCGAACCCGTACTCTAAGACATACCCTAACCCTAACCCTAACCCTAAGCTACCCTTGACTGCTTCTGCCTCCAATAGATTTCCTAAGCACTAGTGTTTTAAGGAACAGGTTAAAAAGAGAATCCTAATGTGATTTCTTTATAAAGGGTGTGTTCCTTATCTTATCCTAGTGTCTAATCTCTTCTCCATGGCTGGACCCCCAAATAATATTCCTTTTCGCGCTAAGGGGTATCTACAGAGTGGGATAGGTTTAATAACTACCCTAACCCTAAGGCGTACCCTAACCCTAACCCCTACCCTAACCCTAACACGTACCCTAATCCTAACCAGTAACCTAAACCGAGCCCTAACCCTAAAACTAACCCTAACCCTAACCCTAACCCATGCCCTACACCGTACCCGAACTCGTACCCGAACCCGTACCCTAAGCCGTAACCTAACCATAGCCCTAACCCTAACCCTAAGCTACCCTTGACTGCTTTTGCCACCAAGAGATTTCCTAAGCACTAGTGATTTAAGGAACAGGTGAAAAAGAGAATCCTAATGTGATTTCTTTATAATGGGTGTGTTCCTTATCTTATCCTAATGTCTAAACTCTTCTCCATGGCTGGACCCCCAAATAATATTCCTTTACGTCCTAAGGGGTATCTAGAGAGTGAGATAGGTTTAATAACTACCCTAACCCTAACGCGTACCCTAACCCTAACCCTTACCCTAACCCTAACACGGACCCTAATCCTAAATCGTACCCTAAACCGAGCCCTAACCGTAAAACTAACCGTAACCCTAACCCTAACCCATAACCTGCGCCATACCCGAACCCGTACCCGAACCCGTACGCTAAGCCGTACGCTTACCCTAAACCTAACCCTAAACTACCCTTGACTTCTTCTGCCTCCAATAGAATTCCTAAGCACTAGTGTTTTAAGGAACAGGTTAAAAAGAGAATCCTAATGTGATTTCTATATAATGGGTGTCTTCCTTATCTCATCCTAGTGTCTAAACTCTTCTCCATGGCTGGACCCCCAAATAATATTCCTTTACGTCCTAAGGGGTATCTAGAGAGTGAGATAGGTTTAATAACTACCCTAACCCTAACGCGTACCCTAACGCTAACCCCTACCCTAACCCTAACACGTACCCTAATCCCAACCCGTACCCTAAACCGAGCCCTTACCCTAAAACTAACCCTAACCCTAACCCTAACACATACCCTTCGCCGTACCCGAACCTGTACCCGAACCCGTACCCTAAGCCGTATCCTAAACCTAACCCTAACCCTAACCCTAACCCTAAGCTACCCTTGACTGCTTCTTCCTCCAATAGATTTCCTAAGCACTAGTGTTTTAAGGAACAGGTTAAAAAGAGAATCCTAATGTGATTTCTTTATAATGGGTGTGTTCTTTATCTTATCCTAGTGTCTAAACTCTTCTCCATGGCTAGACCCCAAATACTATTCCTTTACGTGCTAAGGGGTATCTAGAGAGTGGGATAGGTTTAATAACTACCCTAAGCCTAACGCGTACCCTAACGATAACTCCTACTCTAACACTAACACATACCCTAATCCTAAACCATAACCTAAACCGAGCCCTAACCCTAAAACTAACCCTAACCCTAACCCTAACCCATACCCTACGCCGTATCCGAACCTGTATCCGAACCCGTACCCTAAGCCATACCCTAACCCTAACCCTAACCCTAACCCTAAGCTACCCTTGACTGCTTCTGCCTCCAATAGATTTCCTGAGCACTATTGTTTTAAGGAACAGGTTAAAAAGACAATCCTAATATAATTTCTTTATAATGGGTGTGTTCCTTATCATATCCTAGTGTCTAAACATTTCTCCATGGCTGGACCCCCAAAAAATATTCCTTTACGTGCTAATGGGTATCTAGAGAGTGGGATAGGTTTAGTAACTACCCTACCCCTAACGCGTATCCTAACCCTAACATGTAACCTAATCCTAAACCGTACCCTAAACCGAGCCCTAACCCTAACCCTAACCCTAACCCTAACCCTAACCCATATCCTACGCCGTATCCGAACCCCTACCCAAACCCGTACCCTAAGCCATACCCTAACACTAACCCTAACCCTAACCCTAACCCTAAGCTACCCTTGACTGCTTTTGCCACCAAGAGATTTCCTAAACACTAGTGTTTTAAGGAACAGGTTAAAAAGAGAATCCTAATGTGATTTCTTTATAATGGGTGTGTTCCTTATCTTATCCTAATGTCTAAACTCTTCTCCATGGCTGGACCCCCAAATAATATTCCTTTACGTCCTAAGGGGTATCTAGAGAGTGAGATAGGTTTAATAACTAACCTAACACTAACGCGTACCCTAACGCTAACCCCTACCCTAACCCTAACACGTACCCTAATCCTAACCCGTACCCTAAACCGAGCCCTTACCCTAAAACTAACCCTAACCCTAACCCTAACACATACCCTACGCCGTACGCGAACCCGTACCCGAACCCGTATCCTAAGCCGTACCCTAACCCTAACCCTAACCCTAACCCTAAGCTACCCTTGACTGCTTCTGCCTCCAATAGATTTCCTAAGCACTAGTGTTTTAAGGAACAGGTTAAAAAGAGAATCCTAATGTGATTTCTTTTAATGGGTGTGTTCCTTATCTTATCCTAGTGTCTAAATTCTTCTCCATGGCTAGACCACAAATACTATTCCTTTACGTGCTAAGGCGTATCTAGAGAGTGGGATAGGTTTAATAACTACCCTAACCCTAACGTGTACCCTAACCATAACCCCTACTCTAACCCTATCACGTACCCTAATCCTAAACCATAACCTAAACCGAGCCCTAACCCTAAAACTAACCCTAACCCTAACCCATACTCTACGCCGTACCTGAACCCGTATCCGAACCCGTACCCTAAGCCATACCCTAACCCTAATCCTAACCCTAACCCTAAGCTACCCTTGACTGCTTCTGCCTCCAATAGATTTCCTGAGCACTATTGTTTTAAGGAACAGGTTAAAAAGAGAATCCTAATGTGATTTCTTTATAATGGGTGTGTTCCTTATCATATCCTAGTGTCTAAAATCTTCTCCATGGCTGGACCCCCAAAACACATTCCTTTACGTGCTAATGGGTATCTAGAGAGTGGGATCGGTTTAGTAAGTACCCTACCCCTAACGTGTACCCTAACCCTAACATGTAACCTAATCCTAAGCCGTACCCTAAACCGAGCCCTAACCCTAACACTAAACCTGACCCTAATCCTAACCCATACCCTAGGCTGTATCCGTTCCCCTACCCGAACCCGTACTCTAAGACATACCCTAACCCTAACCCTAACCCTAAGCTACCCTTGACTGCTTCTGCCTCCAATAGATTTCCTAAGCACTAGTGTTTTAAGGAACAGGTTAAAAAGAGAATCCTAATGTGATTTCTTTATAAAGGGTGTGTTCCTTATCTTATCCTAGTGTCTAATCTCTTCTCCATGGCTGGACCCCCAAATAATATTCCTTTTCGCGCTAAGGGGTATCTACAGAGTGGGATAGGTTTAATAACTACCCTAACCCTAACCCCTACCCTAACCCTAACACGTACCCTAATCCTAACCAGTAACCTAAACCGAGCCCTAACCCTAAAACTAACCCTAACCCTAACCCTAACCCATGCCCTACACCGTACCCGAACCCGTACCCGAACCCGTACCCTAAGCCGTAACCTTACCATAGCCCTAACCCTAACCCTAAGCTACCCTTGACTGCTTTTGCCACCAAGAGATTTCCTAAGCACTAGTGATTTAAGGAACAGGTGAAAAAGAGAATCCTAATGTGATTTCTTTATAATGGGTGTGTTCCTTATCTTATCCTAATGTCTAAACTCTTCTCCATGGCTGGACCCCCAAATAATATTCCTTTACGTCCTAAGGGGTATCTAGAGAGTGAGATAGGTTTAATAACTACCCTAACCCTAACGCATACCCTAACCCTAACCCTTACCCTAACCCTAACACGGACCCTAATCCTAAATCGTACCCTAAACCGAGCCCTAACCGTAAAACTAACCGTAACCCTAACCCTAACCCATAACCTGCGCCATACCCGAACCCGTACCCGAACCCGTACGCTAAGCCGTACGCTTACCCTAAACCTAACCCTAAACTACCCTTGACTTCTTCTGCCTCCAATAGATTTCCTAAGCACTAGTGTTTTAAGGAACAGGTTAAAAAGAGAATCCTAATGTGATTTCTATATAATGGGTGTCTTCCTTATCTCATCCTAGTGTCTAAACTCTTCTCCATGGCTGGACCCCCAAATAATATTCCTTTACGTCCTAAGGGGTATCTAGAGAGTGAGATAGGTTTAATAACTACCCTAACCCTAACGCGTACCCTAACGCTAACCCCTACCCTAACCCTAACACGTACCCTAATCCCAACCCGTACCCTAAACCGAGCCCTTACCCTAAAACTAACCCTAACCCTAACCCTAACACATACCCTTCGCCGTACCCGAACCTGTACCCGAACCCGTACCCTAAGCCGTATCCTAAACCTAACCCTAACCCTAACCCTAACCCTAAGCTACCCTTGACTGCTTCTTCCTCCAATAGATTTCCTAAGCACTAGTGTTTTAAGGAACAGGTTAAAAAGAGAATCCTAATGTGATTTCTTTATAATGGGTGTGTTCTTTATCTTATCCTAGTGTCTAAACTCTTCTCCATGGCTAGACCCCAAATACTATTCCTTTACGTGCTAAGGGGTATCTAGAGAGTGGGATAGGTTTAATAACTACCCTAAGCCTAACGCGTACCCTAACGATAACTCCTACTCTAACACTAACACATACCCTAATCCTAAACCATAACCTAAACCGAGCCCTAACCCTAAAACTAACCCTAACCCTAACCCTAACCCATACCCTACGCCGTATCCGAACCTGTATCCGAACCCGTACCCTAAGCCATACCCTAACCCTAACCCTAACCCTAACCCTAAGCTACCCTTGACTGCTTCTGCCTCCAATAGATTTCCTGAGCACTATTGTTTTAAGGAACAGGTTAAAAAGACAATCCTAATATAATTTCTTTATAATGGGTGTGTTCCTTATCATATCCTAGTGTCTAAACATTTCTCCATGGCTGGACCCCCAAAAAATATTCCTTTACGTGCTAATGGGTATCTAGAGAGTGGGATAGGTTTAGTAACTACCCTACCCCTAACGCGTATCCTAACCCTAACATGTAACCTAATCCTAAACCGTACCCTAAACCGAGCCCTAACCCTAACCCTAACCCTAACCCTAACCCTAACCCATATCCTACGCCGTATCCGAACCCCTACCCAAACCCGTACCCTAAGCCATACCCTAACACTAACCCTAACCCTAACCCTAACCCTAAGCTACCCTTGACTGCTTTTGCCACCAAGAGATTTCCTAAACACTAGTGTTTTAAGGAACAGGTTAAAAAGAGAATCCTAATGTGATTTCTTTATAATGGGTGTGTTCCTTATCTTATCCTAATGTCTAAACTCTTCTCCATGGCTGGACCCCCAAATAATATTCCTTTACGTCCTAAGGGGTATCTAGAGAGTGAGATAGGTTTAATAACTAACCTAACACTAACGCGTACCCTAACGCTAACCCCTACCCTAACCCTAACACGTACCCTAATCCTAACCCGTACCCTAAACCGAGCCCTTACCCTAAAACTAACCCTAACCCTAACCCTAACACATACCCTACGCCGTACGCGAACCCGTACCCGAACCCGTATCCTAAGCCGTACCCTAACCCTAACCCTAACCCTAACCCTAAGCTACCCTTGACTGCTTCTGCCTCCAATAGATTTCCTAAGCACTAGTGTTTTAAGGAACAGGTTAAAAAGAGAATCCTAATGTGATTTCTTTTAATGGGTGTGTTCCTTATCTTATCCTAGTGTCTAAATTCTTCTCCATGGCTAGACCACAAATACTATTCCTTTACGTGCTAAGGCGTATCTAGAGAGTGGGATAGGTTTAATAACTACCCTAACCCTAACGTGTACCCTAACCATAACCCCTACTCTAACCCTATCACGTACCCTAATCCTAAACCATAACCTAAACCGAGCCCTAACCCTAAAACTAACCCTAACCCTAACCCATACCCTACGCCGTACCTGAACCCGTATCCGAACCCGTACCCTAAGCCATACCCTAACCCTAATCCTAACCCTAACCCTAAGCTACCCTTGACTGCTTCTGCCTCCAATAGATTTCCTGAGCACTATTGTTTTAAGGAACAGGTTAAAAAGAGAATCCTAATGTGATTTCTTTATAATGGGTGTGTTCCTTATCATATCCTAGTGTCTAAACTCTTCTCCATGGCTGGACCCCCAAAACACATTCCTTTACGTGCTAATGGGTATCTAGAGAGTGGGATAGGTTTAGTAAGTACCCTACCCCTAACGTGTACCCTAACCCTAACATGTAACCTAATCCTAAGCCGTACCCTAAACCGAGCCCTAACCCTAACACTAAACCTGACCCTAATCCTAACCCATACCCTAGGCTGTATCCGTTCCCCTACCCGAACCCGTACTCTAAGACATACCCTAACCCTAACCCTAACCCTAAGCTACCCTTGACTGCTTCTGCCTCCAATAGATTTCCTAAGCACTAGTGTTTTAAGGAACAGGTTAAAAAGAGAATCCTAATGTGATTTCTTTATAAAGGGTGTGTTCCTTATCTTATCCTAGTGTCTAATCTCTTCTCCATGGCTGGACCCCCAAATAATATTCCTTTTCGCGCTAAGGGGTATCTACAGAGTGGGATAGGTTTAATAACTACCCTAACCCTAAGGCGTACCCTAACCCTAACCCCTACCCTAACCCTAACACGTACCCTAATCCTAACCAGTAACCTAAACCGAGCCCTAACCCTAAAACTAACCCTAACCCTAACCCTAACCCATGCCCTACACCGTACCCGAACCCGTACCCGAACCCGTACCCTAAGCCGTAACCTAACCATAGCCCTAACCCTAACCCTAAGCTACCCTTGACTGCTTTTGCCACCAAGAGATTTCCTAAGCACTAGTGATTTAAGGAACAGGTGAAAAAGAGAATCCTAATGTGATTTCTTTATAATGGGTGTGTTCCTTATCTTATCCTAATGTCTAAACTCTTCTCCATGGCTGGACCCCCAAATAATATTCCTTTACGTCCTAAGGGGTATCTAGAGAGTGAGATAGGTTTAATAACTACCCTAACCCTAACGCATACCCTAACCCTAACCCTTACCCTAACCCTAACACGGACCCTAATCCTAAATCGTACCCTAAACCGAGCCCTAACCGTAAAACTAACCGTAACCCTAACCCTAACCCATAACCTGCGCCATACCCGAACCCGTACCCGAACCCGTACGCTAAGCCGTACGCTTACCCTAAACCTAACCCTAAACTACCCTTGACTTCTTCTGCCTCCAATAGATTTCCTAAGCACTAGTGTTTTAAGGAACAGGTTAAAAAGAGAATCCTAATGTGATTTCTATATAATGGGTGTCTTCCTTATCTCATCCTAGTGTCTAAACTCTTCTCCATGGCTGGACCCCCAAATAATATTCCTTTACGTCCTAAGGGGTATCTAGAGAGTGAGATAGGTTTAATAACTACCCTAACCCTAACGCGTACCCTAACGCTAACCCCTACCCTAACCCTAACACGTACCCTAATCCCAACCCGTACCCTAAACCGAGCCCTTACCCTAAAACTAACCCCAACCCTAACCCTAACACATACCCTTCGCCGTACCCGAACCTGTACCCGAACCCGTACCCTAAGCCGTATCCTAAACCTAACCCTAACCCTAACCCTAACCCTAAGCTACCCTTGACTGCTTCTTCCTCCAATAGATTTCCTAAGCACTAGTGTTTTAAGGAACAGGTTAAAAAGAGAATCCTAATGTGATTTCTTTATAATGGGTGTGTTCTTTATCTTATCCTAGTGTCTAAACTCTTCTCCATGGCTAGACCCCAAATACTATTCCTTTACGTGCTAAGGGGTATCTAGAGAGTGGGATAGGTTTAATAACTACCCTAAGCCTAACGCGTACCCTAACGATAACTCCTACTCTAACACTAACACATACCCTAATCCTAAACCATAACCTAAACCGAGCCCTAACCCTAAAACTAACCCTAACCCTAACCCTAACCCATACCCTACGCCGTATCCGAACCTGTATCCGAACCCGTACCCTAAGCCATACCCTAACCCTAACCCTAACCCTAACCCTAAGCTACCCTTGACTGCTTCTGCCTCCAATAGATTTCCTGAGCACTATTGTTTTAAGGAACAGGTTAAAAAGACAATCCTAATATAATTTCTTTATAATGGGTGTGTTCCTTATCATATCCTAGTGTCTAAACATTTCTCCATGGCTGGACCCCCCAAAAAATATTCCTTTACGTGCTAATGGGTATCTAGAGAGTGGGATAGGTTTAGTAACTACCCTACCCCTAACGCGTACCCTAACCCTAACATGTAACCTAATCCTAAACCGTACCCTAAACCGAGCCCTAACCCTAACACTAACCCTAACCCTAACCCTAACCCATATCCTACGCCGTATCCGAACCCCTACCCAAACCCGTACCCTAAGCCATACCCTAACACTAACCCTAACCCTAACCCTAACCCTAAGCTACCCTTGACTGCTTTTGCCACCAAGAGATTTCCTAAACACTAGTGTTTTGAGGAACAGGTTAAAAAGAGAATCCTAATGTGATTTCTTTATAATGGGTGTGTTCCTTATCTTATCCTAATGTCTAAACTCTTCTCCATGGCTGGACCCCCAAATAATATTCCTTTACGTCCTAAGGGGTATCTAGAGAGTGAGATAGGTTTAATAACTAACCTAACACTAACGCGTACCCTAACGCTAACCCCTACCCTAACCCTAACACGTACCCTAATCCTAACCCGTACCCTAAACCAAGCCCTTACCCTAAAACTAACCCTAACCCTAACCCTAACACATACCCTACGCCGTACGCGAACCCGTACCCGAACCCGTATCCTAAGCCGTACCCTAACCCTAACCCTAACCCTAACCCTAAGCTACCCTTGACTGCTTCTGCCTCCAATAGATTTCCTAAGCACTAGTGTTTTAAGGAACAGGTTAAAAAGAGAATCCTAATGTGATTTCTTTTAATGGGTGTGTTCCTTATCTTATCCTAGTGTCTAAATTCTTCTCCATGGCTAGACCACAAATACTATTCCTTTACGTGCTAAGGCGTATCTAGAGAGTGGGATAGGTTTAATAACTACCCTAACCCTAACGTGTACCCTAACCATAACCCCTACTCTAACCCTATCACGTACCCTAATCCTAAACCATAACCTAAACCGAGCCCTAACCCTAAAACTAACCCTAACCCTAACCCATACCCTACGCCGTACCTGAACCCGTATCCGAACCCGTACCCTAAGCCATACCCTAACCCTAATCCTAACCCTAACCCTAAGCTACCCTTGACTGCTTCTGCCTCCAATAGATTTCCTGAGCACTATTGTTTTAAGGAACAGGTTAAAAAGAGAATCCTAATGTGATTTCTTTATAATGGGTGTGTTCCTTATCATATCCTAGTGTCTAAACTCTTCTCCATGGCTGGACCCCCAAAACACATTCCTTTACGTGCTAATGGGTATCTAGAGAGTGGGATCGGTTTAGTAAGTACCCTACCCCTAACGTGTACCCTAACCCTAACATGTAACCTAATCCTAAGCCGTACCCTAAACCGAGCCCTAACCCTAACACTAAACCTGACCCTAATCCTAACCCATACCCTAGGCTGTATCCGTTCCCCTACCCGAACCCGTACTCTAAGACATACCCTAACCCTAACCCTAACCCTAAGCTACCCTTGACTGCTTCTGCCTCCAATAGATTTCCTAAGCACTAGTGTTTTAAGGAACAGGTTAAAAAGAGAATCCTAATGTGATTTCTTTATAAAGGGTGTGTTCCTTATCTTATCCTAGTGTCTAATCTCTTCTCCATGGCTGGACCCCCAAATAATATTCCTTTTCGCGCTAAGGGGTATCTACAGAGTGGGATAGGTTTAATAACTACCCTAACCCTAAGGCGTACCCTAACCCTAACCCCTACCCTAACCCTAACACGTACCCTAATCCTAACCAGTAACCTAAACCGAGCCCTAACCCTAAAACTAACCCTAACCCTAACCCTAACCCATGCCCTACACCGTACCCGAACCCGTACCCGAACCCGTACCCTAAGCCGTAACCTAACCATAGCCCTAACCCTAACCCTAAGCTACCCTTGACTGCTTTTGCCACCAAGAGATTTCCTAAGCACTAGTGATTTAAGGAACAGGTGAAAAAGAGAATCCTAATGTGATTTCTTTATAATGGGTGTGTTCCTTATCTTATCCTAATGTCTAAACTCTTCTCCATGGCTGGACCCCCAAATAATATTCCTTTACGTCCTAAGGGGTATCTAGAGAGTGAGATAGGTTTAATAACTACCCTAACCCTAACGCATACCCTAACCCTAACCCTTACCCTAACCCTAACACGGACCCTAATCCTAAATCGTACCCTAAACCGAGCCCTAACCGTAAAACTAACCGTAACCCTAACCCTAACCCATAACCTGCGCCATACCCGAACCCGTACCCGAACCCGTACGCTAAGCCGTACGCTTACCCTAAACCTAACCCTAAACTACCCTTGACTTCTTCTGCCTCCAATAGATTTCCTAAGCACTAGTGTTTTAAGGAACAGGTTAAAAAGAGAATCCTAATGTGATTTCTATATAATGGGTGTCTTCCTTATCTCATCCTAGTGTCTAAACTCTTCTCCATGGCTGGACCCCCAAATAATATTCCTTTACGTCCTAAGGGGTATCTAGAGAGTGAGATAGGTTTAATAACTACCCTAACCCTAACGCGTACCCTAACGCTAACCCCTACCCTAACCCTAACACGTACCCTAATCCCAACCCGTACCCTAAACCGAGCCCTTACCCTAAAACTAACCCTAACCCTAACCCTAACACATACCCTTCGCCGTACCCGAACCTGTACCCGAACCCGTACCCTAAGCCGTATCCTAAACCTAACCCTAACCCTAACCCTAACCCTAAGCTACCCTTGACTGCTTCTTCCTCCAATAGATTTCCTAAGCACTAGTGTTTTAAGGAACAGGTTAAAAAGAGAATCCTAATGTGATTTCTTTATAATGGGTGTGTTCTTTATCTTATCCTAGTGTCTAAACTCTTCTCCATGGCTAGACCCCAAATACTATTCCTTTACGTGCTAAGGGGTATCTAGAGAGTGGGATAGGTTTAATAACTACCCTAAGCCTAACGCGTACCCTAACGATAACTCCTACTCTAACACTAACACATACCCTAATCCTAAACCATAACCTAAACCGAGCCCTAACCCTAAAACTAACCCTAACCCTAACCCTAACCCATACCCTACGCCGTATCCGAACCTGTATCCGAACCCGTACCCTAAGCCATACCCTAACCCTAACCCTAACCCTAACCCTAAGCTACCCTTGACTGCTTCTGCCTCCAATAGATTTCCTGAGCACTATTGTTTTAAGGAACAGGTTAAAAAGACAATCCTAATATAATTTCTTTATAATGGGTGTGTTCCTTATCATATCCTAGTGTCTAAACATTTTTCCATGGCTGGACCCCCCAAAAAATATTCCTTTACGTGCTAATGGGTATCTAGAGAGTGGGATAGGTTTAGTAACTACCCTACCCCTAACGCGTACCCTAACCCTAACATGTAACCTAATCCTAAACCGTACCCTAAACCGAGCCCTAACCCTAACACTAACCCTAACCCTAACCCTAACCCATATCCTACGCCGTATCCGAACCCCTACCCAAACCCGTACCCTAAGCCATACCCTAACACTAACCCTAACCCTAACCCTAACCCTAAGCTACCCTTGACTGCTTTTGCCACCAAGAGATTTCCTAAACACTAGTGTTTTGAGGAACAGGTTAAAAAGAGAATCCTAATGTGATTTCTTTATAATGGGTGTGTTCCTTATCTTATCCTAATGTCTAAACTCTTCTCCATGGCTGGACCCCCAAATAATATTCCTTTACGTCCTAAGGGGTATCTAGAGAGTGAGATAGGTTTAATAACTAACCTAACACTAACGCGTACCCTAACGCTAACCCCTACCCTAACCCTAACACGTACCCTAATCCTAACCCGTACCCTAAACCAAGCCCTTACCCTAAAACTAACCCTAACCCTAACCCTAACACATACCCTACGCCGTACGCGAACCCGTACCCGAACCCGTATCCTAAGCCGTACCCTAACCCTAACCCTAACCCTAACCCTAAGCTACCCTTGACTGCTTCTGCCTCCAATAGATTTCCTAAGCACTAGTGTTTTAAGGAACAGGTTAAAAAGAGAATCCTAATGTGATTTCTTTTAATGGGTGTGTTCCTTATCTTATCCTAGTGTCTAAATTCTTCTCCATGGCTAGACCACAAATACTATTCCTTTACGTGCTAAGGCGTATCTAGAGAGTGGGATAGGTTTAATAACTACCCTAACCCTAACGTGTACCCTAACCATAACCCCTACTCTAACCCTATCACGTACCCTAATCCTAAACCATAACCTAAACCGAGCCCTAACCCTAAAACTAACCCTAACCCTAACCCATACCCTACGCCGTACCTGAACCCGTATCCGAACCCGTACCCTAAGCCATACCCTAACCCTAATCCTAACCCTAACCCTAAGCTACCCTTGACTGCTTCTGCCTCCAATAGATTTCCTGAGCACTATTGTTTTAAGGAACAGGTTAAAAAGAGAATCCTAATGTGATTTCTTTATAATGGGTGTGTTCCTTATCATATCCTAGTGTCTAAACTCTTCTCCATGGCTGGACCCCCAAAACACATTCCTTTACGTGCTAATGGGTATCTAGAGAGTGGGATCGGTTTAGTAAGTACCCTACCCCTAACGTGTACCCTAACCCTAACATGTAACCTAATCCTAAGCCGTACCCTAAACCGAGCCCTAACCCTAACACTAAACCTGACCCTAATCCTAACCCATACCCTAGGCTGTATCCGTTCCCCTACCCGAACCCGTACTCTAAGACATACCCTAACCCTAACCCTAACCCTAAGCTACCCTTGACTGCTTCTGCCTCCAATAGATTTCCTAAGCACTAGTGTTTTAAGGAACAGGTTAAAAAGAGAATCCTAATGTGATTTCTTTATAAAGGGTGTGTTCCTTATCTTATCCTAGTGTCTAATCTCTTCTCCATGGCTGGACCCCCAAATAATATTCCTTTTCGCGCTAAGGGGTATCTACAGAGTGGGATAGGTTTAATAACTACCCTAACCCTAAGGCGTACCCTAACCCTAACCCCTACCCTAACCCTAACACGTACCCTAATCCTAACCAGTAACCTAAACCGAGCCCTAACCCTAAAACTAACCCTAACCCTAACCCTAACCCATGCCCTACACCGTACCCGAACCCGTACCCGAACCCGTACCCTAAGCCGTAACCTAACCATAGCCCTAACCCTAACCCTAAGCTACCCTTGACTGCTTTTGCCACCAAGAGATTTCCTAAGCACTAGTGATTTAAGGAACAGGTGAAAAAGAGAATCCTAATGTGATTTCTTTATAATGGGTGTGTTCCTTATCTTATCCTAATGTCTAAACTCTTCTCCATGGCTGGACCCCCAAATAATATTCCTTTACGTCCTAAGGGGTATCTAGAGAGTGAGATAGGTTTAATAACTACCCTAACCCTAACGCATACCCTAACCCTAACCCTTACCCTAACCCTAACACGGACCCTAATCCTAAATCGTACCCTAAACCGAGCCCTAACCGTAAAACTAACCGTAACCCTAACCCTAACCCATAACCTGCGCCATACCCGAACCCGTACCCGAACCCGTACGCTAAGCCGTACGCTTACCCTAAACCTAACCCTAAACTACCCTTGACTTCTTCTGCCTCCAATAGATTTCCTAAGCACTAGTGTTTTAAGGAACAGGTTAAAAAGAGAATCCTAATGTGATTTCTATATAATGGGTGTCTTCCTTATCTCATCCTAGTGTCTAAACTCTTCTCCATGGCTGGACCCCCAAATAATATTCCTTTACGTCCTAAGGGGTATCTAGAGAGTGAGATAGGTTTAATAACTACCCTAACCCTAACGTGTACCCTAACCATAACCCCTACTCTAACCCTATCACGTACCCTAATCCTAAACCATAACCTAAACCGAGCCCTAACCCTAAAACTAACCCTAACCCTAACCCATACCCTACGCCGTACCTGAACCCGTATCCGAACCCGTACCCTAAGCCATACCCTAACCCTAATCCTAACCCTAACCCTAAGCTACCCTTGACTGCTTCTGCCTCCAATAGATTTCCTGAGCACTATTGTTTTAAGGAACAGGTTAAAAAGAGAATCCTAATGTGATTTCTTTATAATGGGTGTG
This sequence comes from Eschrichtius robustus, assembly GCF_028021215.1. Taxonomy (NCBI): domain Eukaryota; kingdom Metazoa; phylum Chordata; class Mammalia; order Artiodactyla; family Eschrichtiidae; genus Eschrichtius; species Eschrichtius robustus. The sequence goes on from NC_090839.1 coordinate 61,343,413, forward strand.
TTCCTTATCATATCCTAGTGTCTAAACTCTTCTCCATGGCTGGACCCCCAAAACACATTCCTTTACGTGCTAATGGGTATCTAGAGAGTGGGATCGATTTAGTAAGTACCCTACCCCTAACGTGTACCCTAACCCTAACATGTAACCTAATCCTAAGCCGTACCCTAAACCGAGCCCTAACCCTAACACTAAACCTGACCCTAATCCTAACCCATACCCTAGGCTGTATCCGTTCCCCTACCCGAACCCGTACTCTAAGACATACCCTAACCCTAACCCTAACCCTAAGCTACCCTTGACTGCTTCTGCCTCCAATAGATTTCCTAAGCACTAGTGTTTTAAGGAACAGGTTAAAAAGAGAATCCTAATGTGATTTCTTTATAAAGGGTGTGTTCCTTATCTTATCCTAGTGTCTAATCTCTTCTCCATGGCTGGACCCCCAAATAATATTCCTTTTCGCGCTAAGGGGTATCTACAGAGTGGGATAGGTTTAATAACTACCCTAACCCTAAGGCGTACCCTAACCCTAACCCCTACCCTAACCCTAACACGTACCCTAATCCTAACCAGTAACCTAAACCGAGCCCTAACCCTAAAACTAACCCTAACCCTAACCCTAACCCATGCCCTACACCGTACCCGAACCCGTACCCGAACCCGTACCCTAAGCCGTAACCTAACCATAGCCCTAACCCTAACCCTAAGCTACCCTTGACTGCTTTTGCCACCAAGAGATTTCCTAAGCACTAGTGATTTAAGGAACAGGTGAAAAAGAGAATCCTAATGTGATTTCTTTATAATGGGTGTGTTCCTTATCTTATCCTAATGTCTAAACTCTTCTCCATGGCTGGACCCCCAAATAATATTCCTTTACGTCCTAAGGGGTATCTAGAGAGTGAGATAGGTTTAATAACTACCCTAACCCTAACGCATACCCTAACCCTAACCCTTACCCTAACCCTAACACGGACCCTAATCCTAAATCGTACCCTAAACCGAGCCCTAACCGTAAAACTAACCGTAACCCTAACCCTAACCCATAACCTGCGCCATACCCGAACCCGTACCCGAACCCGTACGCTAAGCCGTACGCTTACCCTAAACCTAACCCTAAACTACCCTTGACTTCTTCTGCCTCCAATAGATTTCCTAAGCACTAGTGTTTTAAGGAACAGGTTAAAAAGAGAATCCTAATGTGATTTCTATATAATGGGTGTCTTCCTTATCTCATCCTAGTGTCTAAACTCTTCTCCATGGCTGGACCCCCAAATAATATTCCTTTACGTCCTAAGGGGTATCTAGAGAGTGAGATAGGTTTAATAACTACCCTAACCCTAACGCGTACCCTAACGCTAACCCCTACCCTAACCCTAACACGTACCCTAATCCCAACCCATACCCTAAACCGAGCCCTTACCCTAACACTAACCCTAACCCTAACCCTAACACATACCCTTCGCCGTACCCGAACCTGTACCCGAACCCGTACCCTAAGCCGTATCCTAAACCTAACCCTAACCCTAACCCTAACCCTAAGCTACCCTTGACTGCTTCTTCCTCCAATAGATTTCCTAAGCACTAGTGTTTTAAGGAACAGGTTAAAAAGAGAATCCTAATGTGATTTCTTTATAATGGGTGTGTTCTTTATCTTATCCTAGTGTCTAAACTCTTCTCCATGGCTAGACCCCAAATACTATTCCTTTACGTGCTAAGGGGTATCTAGAGAGTGGGATAGGTTTAATAACTACCCTAAGCCTAACGCGTACCCTAACGATAACTCCTACTCTAACACTAACACATACCCTAATCCTAAACCATAACCTAAACCGAGCCCTAACCCTAAAACTAACCCTAACCCTAACCCTAACCCATACCCTACGCCGTATCCGAACCTGTATCCGAACCCGTACCCTAAGCCATACCCTAACCCTAACCCTAACCCTAACCCTAAGCTACCCTTCACTGCTTCTGCCTCCAATAGATTTCCTGAGCACTATTGTTTTAAGGAACAGGTTAAAAAGACAATCCTAATATAATTTCTTTATAATGGGTGTGTTCCTTATCATATCCTAGTGTCTAAACATTTCTCCATGGCTGGACCCCCAAAAAATATTCCTTTACGTGCTAATGGGTATCTAGAGAGTGGGATAGGTTTAGTAACTACCCTACCCCTAACGCGTACCCTAACCCTAACATGTAACCTAATCCTAAACCGTACCCTAAACCGAGCCCTAACCCTAACACTAACCCTAACCCTAACCCTAACCCATATCCTACGCCGTATCCGAACCCCTACCCAAACCCGTACCCTAAGCCATACCCTAACACTAACCCTAACCCTAACCCTAACCCTAAGCTACCCTTGACTGCTTTTGCCACCAAGAGATTTCCTAAACACTAGTGTTTTAAGGAACAGGTTAAAAAGAGAATCCTAATGTGATTTCTTTATAATGGGTGTGTTCCTTATCTTATCCTAATGTCTAAACTCTTCTCCATGGCTGGACCCCCAAATAATATTCCTTTACGTCCTAAGGGGTATCTAGAGAGTGAGATAGGTTTAATAACTAACCTAACACTAACGCGTACCCTAACGCTAACGCCTACCCTAACACTAACACGTACCCTAATCCTAACCCGTACCCTAAACCGAGCCCTTACCCTAAAACTAACCCTAACCCTTACCCTAACACATACCCTACGCCGTACGCGAACCCGTACCCGAACCCGTATCCTAAGCCGTACCCTAACCCTAACCCTAACCCTAACCCTAAGCTACCCTTGACTGCTTCTGCCTCCAATAGATTTCCTAAGCACTAGTGTTTTAAGGAACAGGTTAAAAAGAGAATCCTAATGTGATTTCTTTTAATGGGTGTGTTCCTTATCTTATCCTAGTGTCTAAATTCTTCTCCATGGCTAGACCACAAATACTATTCCTTTACGTGCTAAGGCGTATCTAGAGAGTGGGATAGGTTTAATAACTACCCTAACCCTAACGTGTACCCTAACCATAACCCCTACTCTAACCCTATCACGTACCCTAATCCTAAACCATAACCTAAACCGAGCCCTAACCCTAAAACTAACCCTAACCCTAACCCATACCCTACGCCGTACCTGAACCCGTATCCGAACCCGTACCCTAAGCCATACCCTAACCCTAATCCTAACCCTAACCCTAAGCTACCCTTGACTGCTTCTGCCTCCAATAGATTTCCTGAGCACTATTGTTTTAAGGAACAGGTTAAAAAGAGAATCCTAATGTGATTTCTTTATAATGGGTGTGTTCCTTATCATATCCTAGTGTCTAAACTCTTCTCCATGGCTGGACCCCCAAAACACATTCCTTTACGTGCTAATGGGTATCTAGAGAGTGGGATAGGTTTAGTAAGTACCCTACCCCTAACGTGTACCCTAACCCTAACATGTAACCTAATCCTAAGCCGTACCCTAAACCGAGCCCTAACCCTAACACTAAACCTGACCCTAATCCTAACCCATACCCTAGGCTTTATCCGTTCCCCTACCCGAACCCGTACTCTAAGACATACCCTAACCCTAACCCTAACCCTAAGCTACCCTTGACTGCTTCTGCCTCCAATAGATTTCCTAAGCACTAGTGTTTTAAGGAACAGGTTAAAAAGAGAATCCTAATGTGATTTCTTTATAAAGGGTGTGTTCCTTATCTTATCCTAGTGTCTAATCTCTTCTCCATGGCTGGACCCCCAAATAATCTTCCTTTTCGCGCTAAGGGGTATCTACAGAGTGGGATAGGTTTAATAACTACCCTAACCCTAAGGCGTACCCTAACCCTAACCCCTACCCTAACCCTAACACGTACCCTAATCCTAACCAGTAACCTAAACCGAGCCCTAACCCTAAAACTAACCCTAACCCTAACCCTAACCCATGCCCTACACCGTACCCGAACCCGTACCCGAACCCGTACCCTAAGCCGTAACCTAACCATAGCCCTAACCCTAACCCTAAGCTACCCTTGACTGCTTTTGCCACCAAGAGATTTCCTAAGCACTAGTGATTTAAGGAACAGGTTAAAAAGAGAATCCTAATGTGATTTCTTTATAATGGGTGTGTTCCTTATCTTATCCTAATGTCTAAACTCTTCTCCATGGCTGGACCCCCAAATAATATTCCTTTACGTCCTAAGGGGTATCTAGAGAGTGAGATAGGTTTAATAACTACCCTAACCCTAACGCGTACCCTAACCCTAACCCTTACCCTAACCCTAACACGGACCCTAATCCTAAATCGTACCCTAAACCGAGCCCTAACCGTAAAACTAACCGTAACCCTAACCCTAACCCATAACCTGCGCCATACCCGAACCCGTACCCGAACCCGTACGCTAAGCCGTACGCTTACCCTAAACCTAACCCTAAACTACCCTTGACTTCTTCTGCCTCCAATAGATTTCCTAAGCACTAGTGTTTTAAGGAACAGGTTAAAAAGAGAATCCTAATGTGATTTCTATATAATGGGTGTCTTCCTTATCTCATCCTAGTGTCTAAACTCTTCTCCATGGCTGGACCCCCAAATAATATTCCTTTACGTCCTAAGGGGTATCTAGAGAGTGAGATAGGTTTAATAACTACCCTAACCCTAACGCGTACCCTAACGCTAACCCCTACCCTAACCCTAACACGTACCCTAATCCCAACCCGTACCCTAAACCGAGCCCTTACCCTAAAACTAACCCTAACCCTAACCCTAACACATACCCTTCGCCGTACCCGAACCTGTACCCGAACCCGTACCCTAAGCCGTATCCTAAACCTAACCCTAACCCTAACCCTAACCCTAAGCTACCCTTGACTGCTTCTTCCTCCAATAGATTTCCTAAGCACTAGTGTTTTAAGGAACAGGTTAAAAAGAGAATCCTAATGTGATTTCTTTATAATGGGTGTGTTCTTTATCTTATCCTAGTGTCTAAACTCTTCTCCATGGCTAGACCCCAAATACTATTCCTTTACGTGCTAAGGGGTATCTAGAGAGTGGGATAGGTTTAATAACTACCCTAAGCCTAACGCGTACCCTAACGATAACTCCTACTCTAACACTAACACATACCCTAATCCTAAACCATAACCTAAACCGAGCCCTAACCCTAAAACTAACCCTAACCCTAACCCTAACCCATACCCTACGCCGTATCCGAACCTGTATCCGAACCCGTACCCTAAGCCATACCCTAACCCTAACCCTAACCCTAACCCTAAGCTACCCTTCACTGCTTCTGCCTCCAATAGATTTCCTGAGCACTATTGTTTTAAGGAACAGGTTAAAAAGACAATCCTAATATAATTTCTTTATAATGGGTGTGTTCCTTATCATATCCTAGTGTCTAAACATTTCTCCATGGCTGGACCCCCCAAAAAATATTCCTTTACGTGCTAATGGGTATCTAGAGAGTGGGATAGGTTTAGTAACTACCCTACCCCTAACGCGTACCCTAACCCTAACATGTAACCTAATCCTAAACCGTACCCTAAACCGAGCCCTAACCCTAACCCTAACCCTAACCCTAACCCTAACCCATATCCTACGCCGTATCCGAACCCCTAACCAAACCCGTTCCCTAAGCCATACCCTAACACTAACCCTAACCCTAACCCTAACCCTAAGCTACCCTTGACTGCTTTTGCCACCAAGAGATTTCCTAAACACTAGTGTTTTAAGGAACAGGTTAAAAAGAGAATCCTAATGTGATTTCTTTATAATGGGTGTGTTCCTTATCTTATCCTAATGTCTAAACTCTTCTCCATGGCTGGACACCCAAATAATATTCCTTTACGTCCTAAGGGGTATCTAGAGAGTGAGATAGGTTTAATAACTAACCTAACACTAACGCGTACCCTAACGCTAACCCCTACCCTAACCCTAACACGTACCCTAATCCTAACCCGTACCCTAAACCGAGCCCTTACCCTAAAACTAACCCTAACCCTAACCCTAACACATACCCTACGCCGTACGCGAACCCGTACCCGAACCCGTATCCTAAGCCGTACCCTAACCCTAACCCTAACCCTAACCCTAAGCTACCCTTGACTGCTTCTGCCTCCAATAGATTTCCTAAGCACTAGTGTTTTAAGGAACAGGTTAAAAAGAGAATCCTAATGTGATTTCTTTTAATGGGTGTGTTCCTTATCTTATCCTAGTGTCTAAATTCTTCTCCATGGCTAGACCACAAATACTATTCCTTTACGTGCTAAGGGGTATCTAGAGAGTGGGATAGGTTTAATAACTACCCTAACCCTAACGTGTACCCTAACCATAACCCCTACTCTAACCCTATCACGTACCCTAATCCTAAACCATAACCTAAACCGAGCCCTAACCCTAAAACTAACCCTAACCCTAACCCATACCCTACGCCGTACCTGAACCCGTATCCGAACCCGTACCCTAAGCCATACCCTAACCCTAATCCTAACCCTAACCCTAAGCTACCCTTGACTGCTTCTGCCTCCAATAGATTTCCTGAGCACTATTGTTTTAAGGAACAGGTTAAAAAGAGAATCCTAATGTGATTTCTTTATAATGGGTGTGTTCCTTATCATATCCTAGTGTCTAAACTCTTCTCCATGGCTGGACCCCCAAAACACATTCCTTTACGTGCTAATGGGTATCTAGAGAGTGGGATCGGTTTAGTAAGTACCCTACCCCTAACGTGTACCCTAACCCTAACATGTAACCTAATCCTAAGCCGTACCCTAAACCGAGCCCTAACCCTAACACTAAACCTGACCCTAATCCTAACCCATACCCTAGGCTGTATCCGTTCCCCTACCCGAACCCGTACTCTAAGACATACCCTAACCCTAACCCTAACCCTAAGCTACCCTTGACTGCTTCTGCCTCCAATAGATTTCCTAAGCACTAGTGTTTTAAGGAACAGGTTAAAAAGAGAATCCTAATGTGATTTCTTTATAAAGGGTGTGTTCCTTATCTTATCCTAGTGTCTAATCTCTTCTCCATGGCTGGACCCCCAAATAATCTTCCTTTTCGCGCTAAGGGGTATCTACAGAGTGGGATAGGTTTAATAACTACCCTAACCCTAAGGCGTACCCTAACCCTAACCCCTACCCTAACCCTAACACGTACCCTAATCCTAACCAGTAACCTAAACCGAGCCCTAACCCTAAAACTAACCCTAACCCTAACCCTAACCCATGCCCTACACCGTACCCGAACCCGTACCCGAACCCGTACCCTAAGCCGTAACCTAACCATAGCCCTAACCCTAACCCTAAGCTACCCTTGACTGCTTTTGCCACCAAGAGATTTCCTAAGCACTAGTGATTTAAGGAACAGGTTAAAAAGAGAATCCTAATGTGATTTCTTTATAATGGGTGTGTTCCTTATCTTATCCTAATGTCTAAACTCTTCTCCATGGCTGGACCCCCAAATAATATTCCTTTACGTCCTAAGGGGTATCTAGAGAGTGAGATAGGTTTAATAACTACCCTAACCCTAACGCGTACCCTAACCCTAACCCTTACCCTAACCCTAACACGGACCCTAATCCTAAATCGTACCCTAAACCGAGCCCTAACCGTAAAACTAACCGTAACCCTAACCCTAACCCATAACCTGCGCCATACCCGAACCCGTACCCGAACCCGTACGCTAAGCCGTACGCTTACCCTAAACCTAACCCTAAACTACCCTTGACTTCTTCTGCCTCCAATAGATTTCCTAAGCACTAGTGTTTTAAGGAACAGGTTAAAAAGAGAATCCTAATGTGATTTCTATATAATGGGTGTCTTCCTTATCTCATCCTAGTGTCTAAACTCTTCTCCATGGCTGGACCCCCAAATAATATTCCTTTACGTCCTAAGGGGTATCTAGAGAGTGAGATAGGTTTAATAACTACCCTAACCCTAACGCGTACCCTAACGCTAACCCCTACCCTAACTCTACCACGTACCCTAATCCCAACCCGTACCCTAAACCGAGCCATTACCCTAAAACTAACCCTAACCCTAACCCTAACACATACCCTTCGCCGTACCCGAACCTGTACCCGAACCCGTACCCTAAGCCGTATCCTAAACCTAACCCTAACCCTAACCCTAACCCTAAGCTACCCTTGACTGCTTCTTCCTCCAATAGATTTCCTAAGCACTAGTGTTTTAAGGAACAGGTTAAAAAGAGAATCCTAATGTGATTTCTTTATAATGGGTGTGTTCTTTATCTTATCCTAGTGTCTAAACTCTTCTCCATGGCTAGACCCCAAATACTATTCCTTTACGTGCTAAGGGGTATCTAGAGAGTGGGATAGGTTTAATAACTACCCTAAGCCTAACGCGTACCCTAACGATAACTCCGACTCTAACACTAACACATACCCTAATCCTAAACCATAACCTAAACCGAGCCCTAACCCTAAAACTAACCCTAACCCTAACCCTAACCCATACCCTACGCCGTATCCGAACCTGTATCCGTACCCGTACCCTAAGCCATACCCTAACCCTAACCCTAAGCCTAACCCTAAGCTACCCTTGACTGCTTCTGCCTCCAATAGATTTCCTGAGCACTATTGTTTTAAGGAACAGGTTCAAAAGACAATCCTAATATAATTTCTTTATAATGGGTGTGTTCCTTATCATATCCTAGTGTCTAAACATTTCTCCATGGCTGGACCCCCAAAAAATATTCCTTTACGTGCTAATGGGTATCTAGAGAGTGGGATAGGTTTAGTAACTACCCTACCCCTAACGCGTACCCTAACCCTAACATGTAACCTAATCCTAAACCGTACCCTAAACCGAGCCCTAACCCTAACACTAACCCTAACCCTAACCCATATCCTACGCCGTATCCGAACCCCTACCCAAACCCGTACCCTAAGCCATACCCTAACACTAACCCTAACCCTAACCCTAACCCTAAGCTACCCTTGACTGCTTCTGCCTCCAATAGATTTCCTAAGCACTAGTGTTTTAAGGAACAGGTTAAAAAGAGAATCCTAATGTGATTTCTTTATAAAGGGTGTGTTCCTTATCTTATCCTAGTGTCTAATCTCTTCTCCATGGCTGGACCCCCAAATAATATTCCTTTTCGCGCTAAGGGGTATCTACAGAGTGGGATAGGTTTAATAACTACCCTAACCCTAAGGCGTACCCTAACCCTAACCCCTACCCTAACCCTAACACGTACCCTAATCCTAACCAGTAACCTAAACCGAGCCCTAACCCTAAAAATAACCCTAACCCTAACCCTAACCCATGCCCTACACCGTACCCGAACCCGTACCCGAACCCGTACCCTAAGCCGTAACCTAACCATAGCCCTAACCCTAACCCTAAGCTACCCTTGACTGCTTTTGCCACCAAGAGATTTCCTAAGCACTAGTGATTTAAGGAACAGGTGAAAAAGAGAATCCTAATGTGATTTCTTTATAATGGGTGTGTTCCTTATCTTATCCTAATGTCTAAACTCTTCTCCATGGCTGGACCCCCAAATAATATTCCTTTACGTCCTAAGGGGTATCTAGAGAGTGAGATAGGTTTAATAACTACCCTAACCCTAACGCATACCCTAACCCTAACCCTTACCCTAACCCTAACACGGACCCTAATCCTAAATCGTACCCTAAACCGAGCCCTAACCGTAAAACTAACCGTAACCCTAACCCTAACCCATAACCTGCGCCATACCCGAACCCGTACCCGAACCCGTACGCTAAGCCGTACGCTTACCCTAAACCTAACCCTAAACTACCCTTGACTTCTTCTGCCTCCAATAGATTTCCTAAGCACTAGTGTTTTAAGGAACAGGTTAAAAAGAGAATCCTAATGTGATTTCTATATAATGGGTGTCTTCCTTATCTCATCCTAGTGTCTAAACTCTTCTCCATGGCTGGACCCCCAAATAATATTCCTTTACGTCCTAAGGGGTATCTAGAGAGTGAGATAGGTTTAATAACTACCCTAACCCTAACGCGTACCCTAACGCTAACCCCTACCCTAACCCTAACACGTACCCTAATCCCAACCCGTACCCTAAACCGAGCCCTTACCCTAACACTAACCCTAACCCTAACCCTAACACATACCCTTCGCCGTACCCGAACCTGTACCCGAACCCGTACCCTAAGCCGTATCCTAAACCTAACCCTAACCCTAACCCTAACCCTAAGCTACCCTTGACTGCTTCTTCCTCCAATAGATTTCCTAAGCACTAGTGTTTTAAGGAACAGGTTAAAAAGAGAATCCTAATGTGATTTCTTTATAATGGGTGTGTTCTTTATCTTATCCTAGTGTCTAAACTCTTCTCCATGGCTAGACCCCAAATACTATTCCTTTACGTGCTAAGGGGTATCTAGAGAGTGGGATAGGTTTAATAACTACCCTAAGCCTAACGCGTACCCTAACGATAACTCCTACTCTAACACTAACACATACCCTAATCCTAAACCATAACCTAAACCGAGCCCTAACCCTAAAACTAACCCTAACCCTAACCCTAACCCATACCCTACGCCGTATCCGAACCTGTATCCGAACCCGTACCCTAAGCCATACCCTAACCCTAACCCTAACCCTAACCCTAAGCTACCCTTCACTGCTTCTGCCTCCAATAGATTTCCTGAGCACTATTGTTTTAAGGAACAGGTTAAAAAGACAATCCTAATATAATTTCTTTATAATGGGTGTGTTCCTTATCATATCCTGGTGTCTAAACATTTCTCCATGGCTGGACCCCCAAAAAATATTCCTTTACGTGCTAATGGGTATCTAGAGAGTGGGATAGGTTTAGTAACTACCCTACCCCTAACGCGTACCCTAACCCTAACATGTAACCTAATCCTAAACCGTACCCTAAACCGAGCCCTAACCCTAACACTAACCCTAACCCTAACCCTAACCCATATCCTACGCCGTATCCGAACCCCTACCCAAACCCGTACCCTAAGCCATACCCTAACACTAACCCTAACCCTAACCCTAACCCTAAGCTACCCTTGACTGCTTTTGCCACCAAGAGATTTCCTAAACACTAGTGTTTTAAGGAACAGGTTAAAAAGAGAATCCTAATGTGATTTCTTTATAATGGGTGTGTTCCTTATCTTATCCTAATGTCTAAACTCTTCTCCATGGCTGGACCCCCAAATAATATTCCTTTACGTCCTAAGGGGTATCTAGAGAGTGAGATAGGTTTAATAACTAACCTAACACTAACGCGTACCCTAACGCTAACGCCTACCCTAACACTAACACGTACCCTAATCCTAACCCGTACCCTAAACCGAGCCCTTACCCTAAAACTAACCCTAACCCTTACCCTAACACATACCCTACGCCGTACGCGAACCCGTACCCGAACCCGTATCCTAAGCCGTACCCTAACCCTAACCCTAAGCTACCCTTGACTGCTTCTGCCTCCAATAGATTTCCTAAGCACTAGTGTTTTAAGGAACAGGTTAAAAAGAGAATCCTAATGTGATTTCTTTTAATGGGTGTGTTCCTTATCTTATCCTAGTGTCTAAATTCTTCTCCATGGCTAGACCACAAATACTATTCCTTTACGTGCTAAGGCGTATCTAGAGAGTGGGATAGGTTTAATAACTACCCTAACCCTAACGTGTACCCTAACCATAACCCCTACTCTAACCCTATCACGTACCCTAATCCTAAACCATAACCTAAACCGAGCCCTAACCCTAAAACTAACCCTAACCCTAACCCATACCCTACGCCGTACCTGAACCCGTATCCGAACCCGTACCCTAAGCCATACCCTAACCCTAATCCTAACCCTAACCCTAAGCTACCCTTGACTGCTTCTGCCTCCAATAGATTTCCTGAGCACTATTGTTTTAAGGAACAGGTTAAAAAGAGAATCCTAATGTGATTTCTTTATAATGGGTGTGTTCCTTATCATATCCTAGTGTCTAAACTCTTCTCCATGGCTGGACCCCCAAAACACATTCCTTTACGTGCTAATGGGTATCTAGAGAGTGGGATCGGTTTAGTAAGTACCCTACCCCTAACGTGTACCCTAACCCTAACATGTAACCTAATCCTAAGCCGTACCCTAAACCGAGCCCTAACCCTAACACTAAACCTGACCCTAATCCTAACCCATACCCTAGGCTGTATCCGTTCCCCTACCCGAACCCGTACTCTAAGACATACCCTAACCCTAACCCTAACCCTAAGCTACCCTTGACTGCTTCTGCCTCCAATAGATTTCCTAAGCACTAGTGTTTTAAGGAACAGGTTAAAAAGAGAATCCTAATGTGATTTCTTTATAAAGGGTGTGTTCCTTATCTTATCCTAGTGTCTAATCTCTTCTCCATGGCTGGACCCCCAAATAATCTTCCTTTTCGCGCTAAGGGGTATCTACAGAGTGGGATAGGTTTAATAACTACCCTAACCCTAAGGCGTACCCTAACCCTAACCCCTACCCTAACCCTAACACGTACCCTAATCCTAACCAGTAACCTAAACCGAGCCCTAACCCTAAAACTAACCCTAACCCTAACCCTAACCCATGCCCTACACCGTACCCGAACCCGTACCCGAACCCGTACCCTAAGCCGTAACCTAACCATAGCCCTAACCCTAACCCTAAGCTACCCTTGACTGCTTTTGCCACCAAGAGATTTCCTAAGCACTAGTGATTTAAGGAACAGGTTAAAAAGAGAATCCTAATGTGATTTCTTTATAATGGGTGTGTTCCTTATCTTATCCTAATGTCTAAACTCTTCTCCATGGCTGGACCCCCAAATAATATTCCTTTACGTCCTAAGGGGTATCTAGAGAGTGAGATAGGTTTAATAACTACCCTAACCCTAACGCGTACCCTAACCCTAACCCTTACCCTAACCCTAACACGGACCCTAATCCTAAATCGTACCCTAAACCGAGCCCTAACCGTAAAACTAACCGTAACCCTAACCCTAACCCATAACCTGCGCCATACCCGAACCCGTACCCGAACCCGTACGCTAAGCCGTACGCTTACCCTAAACCTAACCCTAAACTACCCTTGACTTCTTCTGCCTCCAATAGATTTCCTAAGCACTAGTGTTTTAAGGAACAGGTTAAAAAGAGAATCCTAATGTGATTTCTATATAATGGGTGTCTTCCTTATCTCATCCTAGTGTCTAAACTCTTCTCCATGGCTGGACCCCCAAATAATATTCCTTTACGTCCTAAGGGGTATCTAGAGAGTGAGATAGGTTTAATAACTACCCTAACCCTAACGCGTACCCTAACGCTAACCCCTACCCTAACTCTACCACGTACCCTAATCCCAACCCGTACCCTAAACCGAGCCATTACCCTAAAACTAACCCTAACCCTAACCCTAACACATACCCTTCGCCGTACCCGAACCTGTACCCGAACCCGTACCCTAAGCCGTATCCTAAACCTAACCCTAACCCTAACCCTAACCCTAAGCTACCCTTGACTGCTTCTTCCTCCAATAGATTTCCTAAGCACTAGTGTTTTAAGGAACAGGTTAAAAAGAGAATCCTAATGTGATTTCTTTATAATGGGTGTGTTCTTTATCTTATCCTAGTGTCTAAACTCTTCTCCATGGCTAGACCCCAAATACTATTCCTTTACGTGCTAAGGGGTATCTAGAGAGTGGGATAGGTTTAATAACTACCCTAAGCCTAACGCGTACCCTAACGATAACTCCTACTCTAACACTAACACATACCCTAATCCTAAACCATAACCTAAACCGAGCCCTAACCCTAAAACTAACCCTAACCCTAACCCTAACCCATACCCTACGCCGTATCCGAACCTGTATCCGTACCCGTACCCTAAGCCATACCCTAACCCTAACCCTAAGCCTAACCCTAAGCTACCCTTGACTGCTTCTGCCTCCAATAGATTTCCTGAGCACTATTGTTTTAAGGAACAGGTTCAAAAGACAATCCTAATATAATTTCTTTATAATGGGTGTGTTCCTTATCATATCCTAGTGTCTAAACATTTCTCCATGGCTGGACCCCCAAAAAATATTCCTTTACGTGCTAATGGGTATCTAGAGAGTGGGATAGGTTTAGTAACTACCCTACCCCTAACGCGTACCCTAACCCTAACATGTAACCTAATCCTAAACCGTACCCTAAACCGAGCCCTAACCCTAACACTAACCCTAACCCTAACCCATATCCTACGCCGTATCCGAACCCCTACCCAAACCCGTACCCTAAGCCATACCCTAACACTAACCCTAACCCTAACCCTAACCCTAAGCTACCCTTGACTGCTTCTGCCTCCAATAGATTTCCTAAGCACTAGTGTTTTAAGGAACAGGTTAAAAAGAGAATCCTAATGTGATTTCTTTATAAAGGGTGTGTTCCTTATCTTATCCTAGTGTCTAATCTCTTCTCCATGGCTGGACCCCCAAATAATATTCCTTTTCGCGCTAAGGGGTATCTACAGAGTGGGATAGGTTTAATAACTACCCTAACCCTAAGGCGTACCCTAACCCTAACCCCTACCCTAACCCTAACACGTACCCTAATCCTAACCAGTAACCTAAACCGAGCCCTAACCCTAAAAATAACCCTAACCCTAACCCTAACCCATGCCCTACACCGTACCCGAACCCGTACCCGAACCCGTACCCTAAGCCGTAACCTAACCATAGCCCTAACCCTAACCCTAAGCTACCCTTGACTGCTTTTGCCACCAAGAGATTTCCTAAGCACTAGTGATTTAAGGAACAGGTGAAAAAGAGAATCCTAATGTGATTTCTTTATAATGGGTGTGTTCCTTATCTTATCCTAATGTCTAAACTCTTCTCCATGGCTGGACCCCCAAATAATATTCCTTTACGTCCTAAGGGGTATCTAGAGAGTGAGATAGGTTTAATAACTACCCTAACCCTAACGCATACCCTAACCCTAACCCTTACCCTAACCCTAACACGGACCCTAATCCTAAATCGTACCCTAAACCGAGCCCTAACCGTAAAACTAACCGTAACCCTAACCCTAACCCATAACCTGCGCCATACCCGAACCCGTACCCGAACCCGTACGCTAAGCCGTACGCTTACCCTAAACCTAACCCTAAACTACCCTTGACTTCTTCTGCCTCCAATAGATTTCCTAAGCACTAGTGTTTTAAGGAACAGGTTAAAAAGAGAATCCTAATGTGATTTCTATATAATGGGTGTCTTCCTTATCTCATCCTAGTGTCTAAACTCTTCTCCATGGCTGGACCCCCAAATAATATTCCTTTACGTCCTAAGGGGTATCTAGAGAGTGAGATAGGTTTAATAACTACCCTAACCCTAACGCGTACCCTAACGCTAACCCCTACCCTAACCCTAACACGTACCCTAATCCCAACCCGTACCCTAAACCGAGCCCTTACCCTAACACTAACCCTAACCCTAACCCTAACACATACCCTTCGCCGTACCCGAACCTGTACCCGAACCCGTACCCTAAGCCGTATCCTAAACCTAACCCTAACCCTAACCCTAACCCTAAGCTACCCTTGACTGCTTCTTCCTCCAATAGATTTCCTAAGCACTAGTGTTTTAAGGAACAGGTTAAAAAGAGAATCCTAATGTGATTTCTTTATAATGGGTGTGTTCTTTATCTTATCCTAGTGTCTAAACTCTTCTCCATGGCTAGACCCCAAATACTATTCCTTTACGTGCTAAGGGGTATCTAGAGAGTGGGATAGGTTTAATAACTACCCTAAGCCTAACGCGTACCCTAACGATAACTCCTACTCTAACACTAACACATACCCTAATCCTAAACCATAACCTAAACCGAGCCCTAACCCTAAAACTAACCCTAACCCTAACCCTAACCCATACCCTACGCCGTATCCGAACCTGTATCCGAACCCGTACCCTAAGCCATACCCTAACCCTAACCCTAACCCTAACCCTAAGCTACCCTTCACTGCTTCTGCCTCCAATAGATTTCCTGAGCACTATTGTTTTAAGGAACAGGTTCAAAAGACAATCCTAATATAATTTCTTTATAATGGGTGTGTTCCTTATCATATCCTGGTGTCTAAACATTTCTCCATGGCTGGACCCCCAAAAAATATTCCTTTACGTGCTAATGGGTATCTAGAGAGTGGGATAGGTTTAGTAACTACCCTACCCCTAACGCGTACCCTAACCCTAACATGTAACCTAATCCTAAACCGTACCCTAAACCGAGCCCTAACCCTAACACTAACCCTAACCCTAACCCTAACCCATATCCTACGCCGTATCCGAACCCCTACCCAAACCCGTACCCTAAGCCATACCCTAACACTAACCCTAACCCTAACCCTAACCCTAAGCTACCCTTGACTGCTTTTGCCACCAAGAGATTTCCTAAACACTAGTGTTTTAAGGAACAGGTTAAAAAGAGAATCCTAATGTGATTTCTTTATAATGGGTGTGTTCCTTATCTTATCCTAATGTCTAAACTCTTCTCCATGGCTGGACCCCCAAATAATATTCCTTTACGTCCTAAGGGGTATCTAGAGAGTGAGATAGGTTTAATAACTAACCTAACACTAACGCGTACCCTAACGCTAACGCCTACCCTAACACTAACACGTACCCTAATCCTAACCCGTACCCTAAACCGAGCCCTTACCCTAAAACTAACCCTAACCCTTACCCTAACACATACCCTACGCCGTACGCGAACCCGTACCCGAACCCGTATCCTAAGCCGTACCCTAACCCTAACCCTAAGCTACCCTTGACTGCTTCTGCCTCCAATAGATTTCCTAAGCACTAGTGTTTTAAGGAACAGGTTAAAAAGAGAATCCTAATGTGATTTCTTTTAATGGGTGTGTTCCTTATCTTATCCTAGTGTCTAAATTCTTCTCCATGGCTAGACCACAAATACTATTCCTTTACGTGCTAAGGCGTATCTAGAGAGTGGGATAGGTTTAATAACTACCCTAACCCTAACGTGTACCCTAACCATAACCCCTACTCTAACCCTATCACGTACCCTAATCCTAAACCATAACCTAAACCGAGCCCTAACCCTAAAACTAACCCTAACCCTAACCCATACCCTACGCCGTACCTGAACCCGTATCCGAACCCGTACCCTAAGCCATACCCTAACCCTAATCCTAACCCTAACCCTAAGCTACCCTTGACTGCTTCTGCCTCCAATAGATTTCCTGAGCACTATTGTTTTAAGGAACAGGTTAAAAAGAGAATCCTAATGTGATTTCTTTATAATGGGTGTGTTCCTTATCATATCCTAGTGTCTAAACTCTTCTCCATGGCTGGACCCCCAAAACACATTCCTTTACGTGCTAATGGGTATCTAGAGAGTGGGATCGGTTTAGTAAGTACCCTACCCCTAACGTGTACCCTAACCCTAACATGTAACCTAATCCTAAGCCGTACCCTAAACCGAGCCCTAACCCTAACACTAAACCTGACCCTAATCCTAACCCATACCCTAGGCTGTATCCGTTCCCCTACCCGAACCCGTACTCTAAGACATACCCTAACCCTAACCCTAACCCTAAGCTACCCTTGACTGCTTCTGCCTCCAATAGATTTCCTAAGCACTAGTGTTTTAAGGAACAGGTTAAAAAGAGAATCCTAATGTGATTTCTTTATAAAGGGTGTGTTCCTTATCTTATCCTAGTGTCTAATCTCTTCTCCATGGCTGGACCCCCAAATAATCTTCCTTTTCGCGCTAAGGGGTATCTACAGAGTGGGATAGGTTTAATAACTACCCTAACCCTAAGGCGTACCCTAACCCTAACCCCTACCCTAACCCTAACACGTACCCTAATCCTAACCAGTAACCTAAACCGAGCCCTAACCCTAAAACTAACCCTAACCCTAACCCTAACCCATGCCCTACACCGTACCCGAACCCGTACCCGAACCCGTACCCTAAGCCGTAACCTAACCATAGCCCTAACCCTAACCCTAAGCTACCCTTGACTGCTTTTGCCACCAAGAGATTTCCTAAGCACTAGTGATTTAAGGAACAGGTTAAAAAGAGAATCCTAATGTGATTTCTTTATAATGGGTGTGTTCCTTATCTTATCCTAATGTCTAAACTCTTCTCCATGGCTGGACCCCCAAATAATATTCCTTTACGTCCTAAGGGGTATCTAGAGAGTGAGATAGGTTTAATAACTACCCTAACCCTAACGCGTACCCTAACCCTAACCCTTACCCTAACCCTAACACGGACCCTAATCCTAAATCGTACCCTAAACCGAGCCCTAACCGTAAAACTAACCGTAACCCTAACCCTAACCCATAACCTGCGCCATACCCGAACCCGTACCCGAACCCGTACGCTAAGCCGTACGCTTACCCTAAACCTAACCCTAAACTACCCTTGACTTCTTCTGCCTCCAATAGATTTCCTAAGCACTAGTGTTTTAAGGAACAGGTTAAAAAGAGAATCCTAATGTGATTTCTATATAATGGGTGTCTTCCTTATCTCATCCTAGTGTCTAAACTCTTCTCCATGGCTGGACCCCCAAATAATATTCCTTTACGTCCTAAGGGGTATCTAGAGAGTGAGATAGGTTTAATAACTACCCTAACCCTAACGCGTACCCTAACGCTAACCCCTACCCTAACCCTAACACGTACCCTAATCCCAACCCGTACCCTAAACCGAGCCCTTACCCTAAAACTAACCCTAACCCTAACCCTAACACATACCCTTCGCCGTACCCGAACCTGTACCCGAACCCGTACCCTAAGCCGTATCCTAAACCTAACCCTAACCCTAACCCTAACCCTAAGCTACCCTTGACTGCTTCTTCCTCCAATAGATTTCCTAAGCACTAGTGTTTTAAGGAACAGGTTAAAAAGAGAATCCTAATGTGATTTCTTTATAATGGGTGTGTTCTTTATCTTATCCTAGTGTCTAAACTCTTCTCCATGGCTAGACCCCAAATACTATTCCTTTACGTGCTAAGGGGTATCTAGAGAGTGGGATAGGTTTAATAACTACCCTAAGCCTAACGCGTACCCTAACGATAACTCCTACTCTAACACTAACACATACCCTAATCCTAAACCATAACCTAAACCGAGCCCTAACCCTAAAACTAACCCTAACCCTAACCCTAACCCATACCCTACGCCGTATCCGAACCTGTATCCGAACCCGTACCCTAAGCCATACCCTAACCCTAACCCTAACCCTAACCCTAAGCTACCCTTCACTGCTTCTGCCTCCAATAGATTTCCTGAGCACTATTGTTTTAAGGAACAGGTTCAAAAGACAATCCTAATATAATTACTTTATAATGGGTGTGTTCCTTATCATATCCTAGTGTCTAAACATTTCTCCATGGCTGGACCCCCCAAAAAATATTCCTTTACGTGCTAATGGGTATCTAGAGAGTGGGATAGGTTTAGTAACTACCCTACCCCTAACGCGTACCCTAACCCTAACATGTAACCTAATCCTAAACCGTACCCTAAACCGAGCCCTAACCCTAACCCTAACCCTAACCCTAACCCTAACCCATATCCTACGCCGTATCCGAACCCCTAACCAAACCCGTTCCCTAAGCCATACCCTAACACTAACCCTAACCCTAACCCTAACCCTAAGCTACCCTTGACTGCTTTTGCCACCAAGAGATTTCCTAAACACTAGTGTTTTAAGGAACAGGTTAAAAAGAGAATCCTAATGTGATTTCTTTATAATGGGTGTGTTCCTTATCTTATCCTAATGTCTAAACTCTTCTCCATGGCTGGACACCCAAATAATATTCCTTTACGTCCTAAGGGGTATCTAGAGAGTGAGATAGGTTTAATAACTAACCTAACACTAACGCGTACCCTAACGCTAACCCCTACCCTAACCCTAACACGTACCCTAATCCTAACCCGTACCCTAAACCGAGCCCTTACCCTAAAACTAACCCTAACCCTAACCCTAACACATACCCTACGCCGTACGCGAACCCGTACCCGAACCCGTATCCTAAGCCGTACCCTAACCCTAACCCTAACCCTAACCCTAAGCTACCCTTGACTGCTTCTGCCTCCAATAGATTTCCTAAGCACTAGTGTTTTAAGGAACAGGTTAAAAAGAGAATCCTAATGTGATTTCTTTTAATGGGTGTGTTCCTTATCTTATCCTAGTGTCTAAATTCTTCTCCATGGCTAGACCACAAATACTATTCCTTTACGTGCTAAGGCGTATCTAGAGAGTGGGATAGGTTTAATAACTACCCTAACCCTAACGTGTACCCTAACCATAACCCCTACTCTAACCCTATCACGTACCCTAATCCTAAACCATAACCTAAACCGAGCCCTAACCCTAAAACTAACCCTAACCCTAACCCATACCCTACGCCGTACCTGAACCCGTATCCGAACCCGTACCCTAAGCCATACCCTAACCCTAATCCTAACCCTAACCCTAAGCTACCCTTGACTGCTTCTGCCTCCAATAGATTTCCTGAGCACTATTGTTTTAAGGAACAGGTTAAAAAGAGAATCCTAATGTGATTTCTTTATAATGGGTGTGTTCCTTATCATATCCTAGTGTCTAAACTCTTCTCCATGGCTGGACCCCCAAAACACATTCCTTTACGTGCTAATGGGTATCTAGAGAGTGGGATCGGTTTAGTAAGTACCCTACCCCTAACGTGTACCCTAACCCTAACATGTAACCTAATCCTAAGCCGTACCCTAAACCGAGCCCTAACCCTAACACTAAACCTGACCCTAATCCTAACCCATACCCTAGGCTGTATCCGTTCCCCTACCCGAACCCGTACTCTAAGACATACCCTAACCCTAACCCTAACCCTAAGCTACCCTTGACTGCTTCTGCCTCCAATAGATTTCCTAAGCACTAGTGTTTTAAGGAACAGGTTAAAAAGAGAATCCTAATGTGATTTCTTTATAAAGGGTGTGTTCCTTATCTTATCCTAGTGTCTAATCTCTTCTCCATGGCTGGACCCCCAAATAATATTCCTTTTCGCGCTAAGGGGTATCTACAGAGTGGGATAGGTTTAATAACTACCCTAACCCTAAGGCGTACCCTAACCCTAACCCCTACCCTAACCCTAACACGTACCCTAATCCTAACCAGTAACCTAAACCGAGCCCTAACCCTAAAACTAACCCTAACCCTAACCCTAACCCATGCCCTACACCGTACCCGAACCCGTACCCGAACCCGTACCCTAAGCCGTAACCTAACCATAGCCCTAACCCTAACCCTAAGCTACCCTTGACTGCTTTTGCCACCAAGAGATTTCCTAAGCACTAGTGATTTAAGGAACAGGTGAAAAAGAGAATCCTAATGTGATTTCTTTATAATGGGTGTGTTCCTTATCTTATCCTAATGTCTAAACTCTTCTCCATGGCTGGACCCCCAAATAATATTCCTTTACGTCCTAAGGGGTATCTAGAGAGTGAGATAGGTTTAATAACTACCCTAACCCTAACGCGTACCCTAACCCTAACCCTTACCCTAACCCTAACACGGACCCTAATCCTAAATCGTACCCTAAACCGAGCCCTAACCGTAAAACTAACCGTAACCCTAACCCTAACCCATAACCTGCGCCATACCCGAACCCGTACCCGAACCCGTACGCTAAGCCGTACGCTTACCCTAAACGAAACCCTAAACTACCCTTGACTTCTTCTGCCTCCAATAGATTTCCTAAGCACTAGTGTTTTAAGGAACAGGTTAAAAAGAGAATCCTAATGTGATTTCTATATAATGGGTGTCTTCCTTATCTCATCCTAGTGTCTAAACTCTTCTCCATGGCTGGACCCCCAAATAATATTCCTTTACGTCCTAAGGGGTATCTAGAGAGTGAGATAGGTTTAATAACTACCCTAACCCTAACGCGTACCCTAACGCTAACCCCTACCCTAACTCTACCACGTACCCTAATCCCAACCCGTACCCTAAACCGAGCCTTTACCCTAAAACTAACCCTAACCCTAACCCTAACACATACCCTTCGCCGTACCCGAACCTGTACCCGAACCCGTACCCTAAGCCGTATCCTAAACCTAACCCTAACCCTAACCCTAACCCTAAGCTACCCTTGACTGCTTCTTCCTCCAATAGATTTCCTAAGCACTAGTGTTTTAAGGAACAGGTTAAAAAGAGAATCCTAATGTGATTTCTTTATAATGGGTGTGTTCTTTATCTTATCCTAGTGTCTAAACTCTTCTCCATGGCTAGACCCCAAATACTATTCCTTTACGTGCTAAGGGGTATCTAGAGAGTGGGATAGGTTTAATAACTACCCTAAGCCTAACGCGTACCCTAACGATAACTCCTACTCTAACACTAACACATACCCTAATCCTAAACCATAACCTAAACCGAGCCCTAACCCTAAAACTAACCCTAACCCTAACCCTAACCCATACCCTACGCCGTATCCGAACCTGTATCCGTACCCGTACCCTAAGCCATACCCTAACCCTAACCCTAAGCCTAACCCTAAGCTACCCTTGACTGCTTCTGCCTCCAATAGATTTCCTGAGCACTATTGTTTTAAGGAACAGGTTCAAAAGACAATCCTAATATAATTTCTTTATAATGGGTGTGTTCCTTATCATATCCTAGTGTCTAAACATTTCTCCATGGCTGGACCCCCAAAAAATATTCCTTTACGTGCTAATGGGTATCTAGAGAGTGGGATAGGTTTAGTAACTACCCTACCCCTAACGCGTACCCTAACCCTAACATGTAACCTAATCCTAAACCGTACCCTAAACCGAGCCCTAACCCTAACACTAACCCTAACCCTAACCCATATCCTACGCCGTATCCGAACCCCTACCCAAACCCGTACCCTAAGCCATACCCTAACACTAACCCTAACCCTAACCCTAACCCTAAGCTACCCTTGACTGCTTTTGCCACCAAGAGATTTCCTAAACACTAGTGTTTTAAGGAACAGGTTAAAAAGAGAATCCTAATGTGATTTCTTTATAATGGGTGTGTTCCTTATCTTATCCTAATGTCTAAACTCTTCTCCATGGCTGGACCCCCAAATAATATTCCTTTACGTCCTAAGGGGTATCTAGAGAGTGAGATAGGTTTAATAACTAACCTAACACTAACGCGTACCCTAACGCTAACCCCTACCCTAAACCTAACACGTACCCTAATCCTAACCCGTACCCTAAACCGAGCCCTTACCCTAAAACTAACCCTAACCCTAACCCTAACACATACCCTACGCCGTACGCGAACCTGTACCCGAACCCGTATCCTAAGCCGTACCCTAACCCTAACCCTAACCCTAACCCTAAGCTACCCTTGACTGCTTCTGCCTCCAATAGATTTCCTAAGCACTAGTGTTTTAAGGAACAGGTTAAAAAGAGAATCCTAATGTGATTTCTTTTAATGGGTGTGTTCCTTATCTTATCCTAGTGTCTAAATTCTTCTCCATGGCTAGACCACAAATACTATTCCTTTACGTGCTAAGGCGTATCTAGAGAGTGGGATAGGTTTAATAACTACCCTAACCCTAACGTGTACCCTAACCATAACCCCTACTCTAACCCTATCACGTACCCTAATCCTAAACCATAACCTAAACCGAGCCCTAACCCTAAAACTAACCCTAACCCTAACCCATACCCTACGCCGTACCTGAACCCGTATCCGAACCCGTACCCTAAGCCATACCCTAACCCTAATCCTAACCCTAACCCTAAGCTACCCTTGACTGCTTCTGCCTCCAATAGATTTCCTGAGCACTATTGTTTTAAGGAACAGGTTAAAAAGAGAATCCTAATGTGATTTCTTTATAATGGGTGTGTTCCTTATCATATCCTAGTGTCTAAACTCTTCTCCATGGCTGGACCCCCAAAACACATTCCTTTACGTGCTAATGGGTATCTAGAGAGTGGGATCGGTTTAGTAAGTACCCTACCCCTAACGTGTACCCTAACCCTAACATGTAACCTAATCCTAAGCCGTACCCTAAACCGAGCCCTAACCCTAACACTAAACCTGACCCTAATCCTAACCCATACCCTAGGCTGTATCCGTTCCCCTACCCGAACCCGTACTCTAAGACATACCCTAACCCTAACCCTAACCCTAAGCTACCCTTGACTGCTTCTGCCTCCAATAGATTTCCTAAGCACTAGTGTTTTAAGGAACAGGTTAAAAAGAGAATCCTAATGTGATTTCTTTATAAAGGGTGTGTTCCTTATCTTATCCTAGTGTCTAATCTCTTCTCCATGGCTGGACCCCCAAATAATATTCCTTTTCGCGCTAAGGGGTATCTACAGAGTGGGATAGGTTTAATAACTACCCTAACCCTAAGGCGTACCCTAACCCTAACCCCTACCCTAACCCTAACACGTACCCTAATCCTAACCAGTAACCTAAACCGAGCCCTAACCCTAAAACTAACCCTAACCCTAACCCTAACCCATGCCCTACACCGTACCCGAACCCGTACCCGAACCCGTACCCTAAGCCGTAACCTAACCATAGCCCTAACCCTAACCCTAAGCTACCCTTGACTGCTTTTGCCACCAAGAGATTTCCTAAGCACTAGTGATTTAAGGAACAGGTGAAAAAGAGAATCCTAATGTGATTTCTTTATAATGGGTGTGTTCCTTATCTTATCCTAATGTCTAAACTCTTCTCCATGGCTGGACCCCCAAATAATATTCCTTTACGTCCTAAGGGGTATCTAGAGAGTGAGATAGGTTTAATAACTACCCTAACCCTAACGCGTACCCTAACCCTAACCCTTACCCTAACCCTAACACGGACCCTAATCCTAAATCGTACCCTAAACCGAGCCCTAACCGTAAAACTAACCGTAACCCTAACCCTAACCCATAACCTGCGCCATACCCGAACCCGTACCCGAACCCGTACGCTAAGCCGTACGCTTACCCTAAACGAAACCCTAAACTACCCTTGACTTCTTCTGCCTCCAATAGATTTCCTAAGCACTAGTGTTTTAAGGAACAGGTTAAAAAGAGAATCCTAATGTGATTTCTATATAATGGGTGTCTTCCTTATCTCATCCTAGTGTCTAAACTCTTCTCCATGGCTGGACCCCCAAATAATATTCCTTTACGTCCTAAGGGGTATCTAGAGAGTGAGATAGGTTTAATAACTACCCTAACCCTAACGCGTACCCTAACGCTAACCCCTACCCTAACTCTACCACGTACCCTAATCCCAACCCGTACCCTAAACCGAGCCCTTACCCTAAAACTAACCCTAACCCTAACCCTAACACATACCCTTCGCCGTACCCGAACCTGTACCCGAACCCGTACCCTAAGCCGTATCCTAAACCTAACCCTAACCCTAACCCTAACCCTAAGCTACCCTTGACTGCTTCTTCCTCCAATAGATTTCCTAAGCACTAGTGTTTTAAGGAACAGGTTAAAAAGAGAATCCTAATGTGATTTCTTTATAATGGGTGTGTTCTTTATCTTATCCTAGTGTCTAAACTCTTCTCCATGGCTAGACCCCAAATACTATTCCTTTACGTGCTAAGGCGTATCTAGAGAGTGGGATAGGTTTAATAACTACCCTAACCCTAACGTGTACCCTAACCATAACCCCTACTCTAACCCTATCACGTACCCTAATCCTAAACCATAACCTAAACCGAGCCCTAACCCTAAAACTAACCCTAACCCTAACCCATACCCTACGCCGTACCTGAACCCGTATCCGAACCCGTACCCTAAGCCATACCCTAACCCTAATCCTAACCCTAACCCTAAGCTACCCTTGACTGCTTCTGCCTCCAATAGATTTCCTGAGCACTATTGTTTTAAGGAACAGGTTAAAAAGAGAATCCTAATGTGATTTCTTTATAATGGGTGTGTTCCTTATCATATCCTAGTGTCTAAACTCTTCTCCATGGCTGGACCCCCAAAACACATTCCTTTACGTGCTAATGGGTATCTAGAGAGTGGGATCGGTTTAGTAAGTACCCTACCCCTAACGTGTACCCTAACCCTAACATGTAACCTAATCCTAAGCCGTACCCTAAACCGAGCCCTAACCCTAACACTAAACCTGACCCTAATCCTAACCCATACCCTAGGCTGTATCCGTTCCCCTACCCGAACCCGTACTCTAAGACATACCCTAACCCTAACCCTAACCCTAAGCTACCCTTGACTGCTTCTGCCTCCAATAGATTTCCTAAGCACTAGTGTTTTAAGGAACAGGTTAAAAAGAGAATCCTAATGTGATTTCTTTATAAAGGGTGTGTTCCTTATCTTATCCTAGTGTCTAATCTCTTCTCCATGGCTGGACCCCCAAATAATATTCCTTTTCGCGCTAAGGGGTATCTACAGAGTGGGATAGGTTTAATAACTACCCTAACCCTAAGGCGTACCCTAACCCTAACCCCTACCCTAACCCTAACACGTACCCTAATCCTAACCAGTAACCTAAACCGAGCCCTAACCCTAAAACTAACCCTAACCCTAACCCTAACCCATGCCCTACACCGTACCCGAACCCGTACCCGAACCCGTACCCTAAGCCGTAACCTAACCATAGCCCTAACCCTAACCCTAAGCTACCCTTGACTGCTTTTGCCACCAAGAGATTTCCTAAGCACTAGTGATTTAAGGAACAGGTGAAAAAGAGAATCCTAATGTGATTTCTTTATAATGGGTGTGTTCCTTATCTTATCCTAATGTCTAAACTCTTCTCCATGGCTGGACCCCCAAATAATATTCCTTTACGTCCTAAGGGGTATCTAGAGAGTGAGATAGGTTTAATAACTACCCTAACCCTAACGCGTACCCTAACCCTAACCCTTACCCTAACCCTAACACGGACCCTAATCCTAAATCGTACCCTAAACCGAGCCCTAACCGTAAAACTAACCGTAACCCTAACCCTAACCCATAACCTGCGCCATACCCGAACCCGTACCCGAACCCGTACGCTAAGCCGTACGCTTACCCTAAACGAAACCCTAAACTACCCTTGACTTCTTCTGCCTCCAATAGATTTCCTAAGCACTAGTGTTTTAAGGAACAGGTTAAAAAGAGAATCCTAATGTGATTTCTATATAATGGGTGTCTTCCTTATCTCATCCTAGTGTCTAAACTCTTCTCCATGGCTGGACCCCCAAATAATATTCCTTTACGTCCTAAGGGGTATCTAGAGAGTGAGATAGGTTTAATAACTACCCTAACCCTAACGCGTACCCTAACGCTAACCCCTACCCTAACTCTACCACGTACCCTAATCCCAACCCGTACCCTAAACCGAGCCCTTACCCTAAAACTAACCCTAACCCTAACCCTAACACATACCCTTCGCCGTACCCGAACCTGTACCCGAACCCGTACCCTAAGCCGTATCCTAAACCTAACCCTAACCCTAACCCTAACCCTAAGCTACCCTTGACTGCTTCTTCCTCCAATAGATTTCCTAAGCACTAGTGTTTTAAGGAACAGGTTAAAAAGAGAATCCTAATGTGATTTCTTTATAATGGGTGTGTTCTTTATCTTATCCTAGTGTCTAAACTCTTCTCCATGGCTAGACCCCAAATACTATTCCTTTACGTGCTAAGGGGTATCTAGAGAGTGGGATAGGTTTAATAACTACCCTAAGCCTAACGCGTACCCTAACGATAACTCCTACTCTAACACTAACACATACCCTAATCCTAAACCATAACCTAAACCGAGCCCTAACCCTAAAACTAACCCTAACCCTAACCCTAACCCATACCCTACGCCGTATCCGAACCTGTATCCGTACCCGTACCCTAAGCCATACCCTAACCCTAACCCTAAGCTACCCTTGACTGCTTCTGCCTCCAATAGATTTCCTGAGCACTATTGTTTTAAGGAACAGGTTAAAAAGACAATCCTAATAAAATTTCTTTATAATGGGTGTGTTCCTTATCATATCCTAGTATCTAAACATTTCTCCATGGCTGGACCCCCAAAAAATATTCCTTTACGTGCTAATGGGTATCTAGAGAGTGGGATAGGTTTAGTAACTACCCTACCCCTAACGCGTATCCTAACCCTAACATGTAACCTAATCCTAAACCGTACCCTAAACCGAGCCCTAACCCTAACCCTAACCCTAACCCTAACCCTAACCCATATCCTACGCCGTATCCGAACCCCTACCCAAACCCGTACCCTAAGCCATACCCTAACACTAACCCTAACCCTAACCCTAACCCTAAGCTACCCTTGACTGCTTTTGCCACCAAGAGATTTCCTAAACACTAGTGTTTTAAGGAACAGGTTAAAAAGAGAATCCTAATGTGATTTCTTTATAATGGGTGTGTTCCTTATCTTATCCTAATGTCTAAACTCTTCTCCATGGCTGGACCCCCAAATAATATTCCTTTACGTCCTAAGGGGTATCTAGAGAGTGAGATAGGTTTAATAACTAACCTAACACTAACGCGTACCCTAACGCTAACCCCTACCCTAACCCTAACACGTACCCTAATCCTAACCCGTACCCTAAACCGAGCCCTTACCCTAAAACTAACCCTAACCCTAACCCTAACACATACCCTACGCCGTACGCGAACCCGTACCCGAACCCGTATCCTAAGCCGTACCCTAACCCTAACCCTAACCCTAACCCTAAGCTACCCTTGACTGCTTCTGCCTCCAATAGATTTCCTAAGCACTAGTGTTTTAAGGAACAGGTTAAAAAGAGAATCCTAATGTGATTTCTTTTAATGGGTGTGTTCCTTATCTTATCCTAGTGTCTAAATTCTTCTCCATGGCTAGACCACAAATACTATTCCTTTACGTGCTAAGGGGTATCTAGAGAGTGGGATAGGTTTAATAACTACCCTAACCCTAACGTGTACCCTAACCATAACCCCTACTCTAACCCTATCACGTACCCTAATCCTAAACCATAACCTAAACCGAGCCCTAACCCTAAAACTAACCCTAACCCTAACCCATACCCTACGCCGTACCTGAACCCGTATCCGAACCCGTACCCTAAGCCATACCCTAACCCTAATCCTAACCCTAACCCTAAGCTACCCTTGACTGCTTCTGCCTCCAATAGATTTCCTGAGCACTATTGTTTTAAGGAACAGGTTAAAAAGAGAATCCTAATGTGATTTCTTTATAATGGGTGTGTTCCTTATCATATCCTAGTGTCTAAACTCTTCTCCATGGCTGGACCCCCAAAACACATTCCTTTACGTGCTAATGGGTATCTAGAGAGTGGGATCGGTTTAGTAAGTACCCTACCCCTAACGTGTACCCTAACCCTAACATGTAACCTAATCCTAAGCCGTACCCTAAACCGAGCCCTAACCCTAACACTAAACCTGACCCTAATCCTAACCCATACCCTAGGCTGTATCCGTTCCCCTACCCGAACCCGTACTCTAAGACATACCCTAACCCTAACCCTAACCCTAAGCTACCCTTGACTGCTTCTGCCTCCAATAGATTTCCTAAGCACTAGTGTTTTAAGGAACAGGTTAAAAAGAGAATCCTAATGTGATTTCTTTATAAAGGGTGTGTTCCTTATCTTATCCTAGTGTCTAATCTCTTCTCCATGGCTGGACCCCCAAATAATATTCCTTTTCGCGCTAAGGGGTATCTACAGAGTGGGATAGGTTTAATAACTACCCTAACCCTAAGGCGTACCCTAACCCTAACCCCTACCCTAACCCTAACACGTACCCTAATCCTAACCAGTAACCTAAACCGAGCCCTAACCCTAAAACTAACCCTAACCCTAACCCTAACCCATGCCCTACACCGTACCCGAACCCGTACCCGAACCCGTACCCTAAGCCGTAACCTAACCATAGCCCTAACCCTAACCCTAAGCTACCCTTGACTGCTTTTGCCACCAAGAGATTTCCTAAGCACTAGTGATTTAAGGAACAGGTGAAAAAGAGAATCCTAATGTGATTTCTTTATAATGGGTGTGTTCCTTATCTTATCCTAATGTCTAAACTCTTCTCCATGGCTGGACCCCCAAATAATATTCCTTTACGTCCTAAGGGGTATCTAGAGAGTGAGATAGGTTTAATAACTACCCTAACCCTAACGCGTACCCTAACCCTAACCCTTACCCTAACCCTAACACGGACCCTAATCCTAAATCGTACCCTAAACCGAGCCCTAACCGTAAAACTAACCGTAACCCTAACCCTAACCCATAACCTGCGCCATACCCGAACCCGTACCCGAACCCGTACGCTAAGCCGTACGCTTACCCTAAACCTAACCCTAAACTACCCTTGACTTCTTCTGCCTCCAATAGATTTCCTAAGCACTAGTGTTTTAAGGAACAGGTTAAAAAGAGAATCCTAATGTGATTTCTATATAATGGGTGTCTTCCTTATCTCATCCTAGTGTCTAAACTCTTCTCCATGGCTGGACCCCCAAATAATATTCCTTTACGTCCTAAGGGGTATCTAGAGAGTGAGATAGGTTTAATAACTACCCTAACCCTAACGCGTACCCTAACGCTAACCCCTACCCTAACCCTAACACGTACCCTAATCCCAACCCGTACCCTAAACCGAGCCCTTACCCTAAAACTAACCCTAACCCTAACCCTAACACATACCCTTCGCCGTACCCGAACCTGTACCCGAACCCGTACCCTAAGCCGTATCCTAAACCTAACCCTAACCCTAACCCTAACCCTAAGCTACCCTTGACTGCTTCTTCCTCCAATAGATTTCCTAAGCACTAGTGTTTTAAGGAACAGGTTAAAAAGAGAATCCTAATGTGATTTCTTTATAATGGGTGTGTTCTTTATCTTATCCTAGTGTCTAAACTCTTCTCCATGGCTAGACCCCAAATACTATTCCTTTACGTGCTAAGGGGTATCTAGAGAGTGGGATAGGTTTAATAACTACCCTAAGCCTAACGCGTACCCTAACGATAACTCCTACTCTAACACTAACACATACCCTAATCCTAAACCATAACCTAAACCGAGCCCTAACCCTAAAACTAACCCTAACCCTAACCCTAACCCATACCCTACGCCGTATCCGAACCTGTATCCGAACCCGTACCCTAAGCCATACCCTAACCCTAACCCTAACCCTAACCCTAAGCTACCCTTCACTGCTTCTGCCTCCAATAGATTTCCTGAGCACTATTGTTTTAAGGAACAGGTTAAAAAGACAATCCTAATATAATTTCTTTATAATGGGTGTGTTCCTTATCATATCCTAGTGTCTAAACATTTCTCCATGGCTGGACCCCCCAAAAAATATTCCTTTACGTGCTAATGGGTATCTAGAGAGTGGGATAGGTTTAGTAACTACCCTACCCCTAACGCGTACCCTAACCCTAACATGTAACCTAATCCTAAACCGTACCCTAAACCGAGCCCTAACCCTAACCCTAACCCTAACCCTAACCCTAACCCATATCCTACGCCGTATCCGAACCCCTACCCAAACCCGTTCCCTAAGCCATACCCTAACACTAACCCTAACCCTAACCCTAACCCTAAGCTACCCTTGACTGCTTTTGCCACCAAGAGATTTCCTAAACACTAGTGTTTTAAGGAACAGGTTAAAAAGAGAATCCTAATGTGATTTCTTTATAATGGGTGTGTTCCTTATCTTATCCTAATGTCTAAACTCTTCTCCATGGCTGGACCCCCAAATAATATTCCTTTACGTCCTAAGGGGTATCTAGAGAGTGAGATAGGTTTAATAACTAACCTAACACTAACGCGTACCCTAACGCTAACCCCTACCCTAACCCTAACACGTACCCTAATCCTAACCCGTACCCTAAACCGAGCCCTTACCCTAAAACTAACCCTAACACTAACCCTAACACATACCCTACGCCGTACGCGAACCTGTACCCGAACCCGTATCCTAAGCCGTACCCTAACCCTAACCCTAACCCTAACCCTAAGCTACCCTTGACTGCTTCTGCCTCCAATAGATTTCCTAAGCACTAGTGTTTTAAGGAACAGGTTAAAAAGAGAATCCTAATGTGATTTCTTTTAATGGGTGTGTTCCTTATCTTATCCTAGTGTCTAAATTCTTCTCCATGGCTAGACCACAAATACTATTCCTTTACGTGCTAAGGCGTATCTAGAGAGTGGGATAGGTTTAATAACTACCCTAACCCTAACGTGTACCCTAACCATAACCCCTACTCTAACCCTATCACGTACCCTAATCCTAAACCATAACCTAAACCGAGCCCTAACCCT
Organism: Eschrichtius robustus; assembly: GCF_028021215.1. Classification (NCBI taxonomy): domain Eukaryota; kingdom Metazoa; phylum Chordata; class Mammalia; order Artiodactyla; family Eschrichtiidae; genus Eschrichtius; species Eschrichtius robustus. The sequence goes on from NC_090839.1 coordinate 61,375,601, forward strand.
AAAACTAACCCTAACCCTAACCCATACCCTACGCCGTACCTGAACCCGTATCCGAACCCGTACCCTAAGCCATACCCTAACCCTAATCCTAACCCTAACCCTAAGCTACCCTTGACTGCTTCTGCCTCCAATAGATTTCCTGAGCACTATTGTTTTAAGGAACAGGTTAAAAAGAGAATCCTAATGTGATTTCTTTATAATGGGTGTGTTCCTTATCATATCCTAGTGTCTAAACTCTTCTCCATGGCTGGACCCCCAAAACACATTCCTTTACGTGCTAATGGGTATCTAGAGAGTGGGATCGGTTTAGTAAGTACCCTACCCCTAACGTGTACCCTAACCCTAACATGTAACCTAATCCTAAGCCGTACCCTAAACCGAGCCCTAACCCTAACACTAAACCTGACCCTAATCCTAACCCATACCCTAGGCTGTATCCGTTCCCCTACCCGAACCCGTACTCTAAGACATACCCTAACCCTAACCCTAACCCTAAGCTACCCTTGACTGCTTCTGCCTCCAATAGATTTCCTAAGCACTAGTGTTTTAAGGAACAGGTTAAAAAGAGAATCCTAATGTGATTTCTTTATAAAGGGTGTGTTCCTTATCTTATCCTAGTGTCTAATCTCTTCTCCATGGCTGGACCCCCAAATAATATTCCTTTTCGCGCTAAGGGGTATCTACAGAGTGGGATAGGTTTAATAACTACCCTAACCCTAAGGCGTACCCTAACCCTAACCCCTACCCTAACCCTAACACGTACCCTAATCCTAACCAGTAACCTAAACCGAGCCCTAACCCTAAAACTAACCCTAACCCTAACCCTAACCCATGCCCTACACCGTACCCGAACCCGTACCCGAACCCGTACCCTAAGCCGTAACCTAACCATAGCCCTAACCCTAACCCTAAGCTACCCTTGACTGCTTTTGCCACCAAGAGATTTCCTAAGCACTAGTGATTTAAGGAACAGGTGAAAAAGAGAATCCTAATGTGATTTCTTTATAATGGGTGTGTTCCTTATCTTATCCTAATGTCTAAACTCTTCTCCATGGCTGGACCCCCAAATAATATTCCTTTACGTCCTAAGGGGTATCTAGAGAGTGAGATAGGTTTAATAACTACCCTAACCCTAACGCGTACCCTAACCCTAACCCTTACCCTAACCCTAACACGGACCCTAATCCTAAATCGTACCCTAAACCGAGCCCTAACCGTAAAACTAACCGTAACCCTAACCGTAACCCATAACCTGCGCCATACCCGAACCCGTACCCGAACCCGTACGCTAAGCCGTACGCTTACCCTAAACCTAACCCTAAACTACCCTTGACTTCTTCTGCCTCCAATAGATTTCCTAAGCACTAGTGTTTTAAGGAACAGGTTAAAAAGAGAATCCTAATGTGATTTCTATATAATGGGTGTCTTCCTTATCTCATCCTAGTGTCTAAACTCTTCTCCATGGCTGGACCCCCAAATAATATTCCTTTACGTCCTAAGGGGTATCTAGAGAGTGAGATAGGTTTAATAACTACCCTAACCCTAACGCGTACCCTAACGCTAACCCCTACCCTAACTCTACCACGTACCCTAATCCCAACCCGTACCCTAAACCGAGCCCTTACCCTAAAACTAACCCTAACCCTAACCCTAACACATACCCTTCGCCGTACCCGAACCTGTACCCGAACCCGTACCCTAAGCCGTATCCTAAACCTAACCCTAACCCTAACCCTAACCCTAAGCTACCCTTGACTGCTTCTTCCTCCAATAGATTTCCTAAGCACTAGTGTTTTAAGGAACAGGTTAAAAAGAGAATCCTAATGTGATTTCTTTATAATGGGTGTGTTCTTTATCTTATCCTAGTGTCTAAACTCTTCTCCATGGCTAGACCCCAAATACTATTCCTTTACGTGCTAAGGGGTATCTAGAGAGTGGGATAGGTTTAATAACTACCCTAAGCCTAACGCGTACCCTAACGATAACTCCTACTCTAACACTAACACATACCCTAATCCTAAACCATAACCTAAACCGAGCCCTAACCCTAAAACTAACCCTAACCCTAACCCTAACCCATACCCTACGCCGTATCCGAACCTGTATCCGTACCCGTACCCTAAGCCATACCCTAACCCTAACCCTAAGCCTAACCCTAAGCTACCCTTGACTGCTTCTGCCTCCAATAGATTTCCTGAGCACTATTGTTTTAAGGAACAGGTTCAAAAGACAATCCTAATATAATTTCTTTATAATGGGTGTGTTCCTTATCATATCCTAGTGTCTAAACATTTCTCCATGGCTGGACCCCCAAAAAATATTCCTTTACGTGCTAATGGGTATCTAGAGAGTGGGATAGGTTTAGTAACTACCCTACCCCTAACGCGTACCCTAACCCTAACATGTAACCTAATCCTAAACCGTACCCTAAACCGAGCCCTAACCCTAACACTAACCCTAACCCTAACCCATATCCTACGCCGTATCCGAACCCCTACCCAAACCCGTACCCTAAGCCATACCCTAACACTAACCCTAACCCTAACCCTAACCCTAAGCTACCCTTGACTGCTTTTGCCACCAAGAGATTTCCTAAACACTAGTGTTTTAAGGAACAGGTTAAAAAGAGAATCCTAATGTGATTTCTTTATAATGGGTGTGTTCCTTATCTTATCCTAATGTCTAAACTCTTCTCCATGGCTGGACCCCCAAATAATATTCCTTTACGTCCTAAGGGGTATCTAGAGAGTGAGATAGGTTTAATAACTAACCTAACACTAACGCGTACCCTAACGCTAACCCCTACCCTAACCCTAACACGTACCCTAATCCTAACCCGTACCCTAAACCGAGCCCTTACCCTAAAACTAACCCTAACCCTAACCCTAACACATACCCTACGCCGTACGCGAACCCGTACCCGAACCCGTATCCTAAGCCGTACCCTAACCCTAACCCTAACCCTAACCCTAAGCTACCCTTGACTGCTTCTGCCTCCAATAGATTGCCTAAGCACTAGTGTTTTAAGGAACAGGTTAAAAAGAGAATCCTAATGTGATTTCTTTTAATGGGTGTGTTCCTTATCTTATCCTAGTGTCTAAATACTTCTCCATGGCTAGACCACAAATACTATTCCTTTACGTGCTAAGGGGTATCTAGAGAGTGGGATAGGTTTAATAACTACCCTAACCCTAACGTGTACCCTAACCATAACCCCTACTCTAACCCTATCACGTACCCTAATCCTAAACCATAACCTAAACCGAGCCCTAACCCTAAAACTAACCCTAACCCTAACCCATACCCTACGCCGTACCTGAACCCGTATCCGAACCCGTACCCTAAGCCATACCCTAACCCTAATCCTAACCCTAACCCTAAGCTACCCTTGACTGCTTCTGCCTCCAATAGATTTCCTGAGCACTATTGTTTTAAGGAACAGGTTAAAAAGAGAATCCTAATGTGATTTCTTTATAATGGGTGTGTTCCTTATCATATCCTAGTGTCTAAACTCTTCTCCATGGCTGGACCCCCAAAACACATTCCTTTACGTGCTAATGGGTATCTAGGGAGTGGGATAGGTTTAGTAAGTACCCTACCCCTAACGTGTACCCTAACCCTAACATGTAACCTAATCCTAAGCCGTACCCTAAACCGAGCCCTAACCCTAACACTAAACCTGACCCTAATCCTAACCCATACCCTAGGCTGTATCCGTTCCCCTACCCGAACCCATACTCTAAGACATACCCTAACCCTAACCCTAACCCTAAGCTACCCTTGACTGCTTCTGCCTCCAATAGATTTCCTAAGCACTAGTGTTTTAAGGAACAGGTTAAAAAGAGAATCCTAATGTGATTTCTTTATAAAGGGTGTGTTCCTTATCTTATCCTAGTGTCTAATCTCTTCTCCATGGCTGGACCCCCAAATAATATTCCTTTTCGCGCTAAGGGGTATCTACAGAGTGGGATAGGTTTAATAACTACCCTAACCCTAAGGCGTACCCTAACCCTAACCCCTACCCTAACCCTAACACGTACCCTAATCCTAACCAGTAACCTAAACCGAGCCCTAACCCTAAAACTAACCCTAACCCTAACCCTAACCCATGCCCTACACCGTACCCGAACCCGTACCCGAACCCGTACCCTAAGCCGTAACCTAACCATAGCCCTAACCCTAACCCTAAGCTACCCTTGACTGCTTTTGCCACCAAGAGATTTCCTAAGCACTAGTGATTTAAGGAACAGGTGAAAAAGAGAATCCTAATGTGATTTCTTTATAATAGGTGTGTTCCTTATCTTATCCTAATGTCTAAACTCTTCTCCATGGCTGGACCCCCAAATAATATTCCTTTACGTCCTAAGGGGTATCTAGAGAGTGAGATAGGTTTAATAACTACCCTAACCCTAACGCGTACCCTAACCCTAACCCTTACCCTAACCCTAACACGGACCCTAATCCTAAATCGTACCCTAAACCGAGCCCTAACCGTAAAACTAACCGTAACCCTAACCCTAACCCATAACCTGCGCCATACCCGAACCCATACCCGAACCCGTACGCTAAGCCGTACGCTTACCCTAAACCTAACCCTAAACTACCCTTGACTTCTTCTGCCTCCAATAGATTTCCTAAGCACTAGTGTTTTAAGGAACAGGTTAAAAAGAGAATCCTAATGTGATTTCTATATAATGGGTGTCTTCCTTATCTCATCCTAGTGTCTAAACTCTTCTCCATGGCTGGACCCCCAAATAATATTCCTTTACGTCCTAAGGGGTATCTAGAGAGTGAGATAGGTTTAATAACTACCCTAACCCTAACGCGTACCCTAACGCTAACCCCTACCCTAACCCTAACACGTACCCTAATCCCAACCCGTACCCTAAACCGAGCCCTTACCCTAAAACTAACCCTAACCCTAACCCTAACACATACCCTTCGCCGTACCCGAACCTGTACCCGAACCCGTACCCTAAGCCGTATCCTAAACCTAACCCTAACCCTAACCCTAACCCTAAGCTACCCTTGACTGCTTCTTCCTCCAATAGATTTCCTAAGCACTAGTGTTTTAAGGAACAGGTTAAAAAGAGAATCCTAATGTGATTTCTTTATAATGGGTGTGTTCTTTATCTTATCCTAGTGTCTAAACTCTTCTCCATGGCTAGACCCCAAATACTATTCCTTTACGTGCTAAGGGGTATCTAGAGAGTGGGATAGGTTTAATAACTACCCTAAGCCTAACGCGTACCCTAACGATAACTCCTACTCTAACACTAACACATACCCTAATCCTAAACCATAACCTAAACCGAGCCCTAACCCTAAAACTAACCCTAACCCTAACCCTAACCCATACCCTACGCCGTATCCGAACCTGTATCCGAACCCGTACCCTAAGCCATACCCTAACCCTAACCCTAAGCCTAACCCTAAGCTACCCTTGACTGCTTCTGCCTCCAATAGATTTCCTGAGCACTATTGTTTTAAGGAACAGGTTAAAAAGACAATCCTAATATAATTTCTTTATAATGGGTGTGTTCCTTATCATATCCTAGTGTCTAAACATTTCTCCATGGCTGGACCCCCAAAAAATATTCCTTTACGTGCTAATGGGTATCTAGAGAGTGGGATAGGTTTAGTAACTACCCTACCCCTAACGCGTACCCTAACCCTAACATGTAACCTAATCCTAAACCGTACCCTAAACCGAGCCCTAACCCTAACACTAACCCTAACCCTAACCCTAACCCATATCCTACGCCGTATCCGAACCCCTACCCAAACCCGTACCCTAAGCCATACCCTAACACTAACCCTAACCCTAACCCTAACCCTAAGCTACCCTTGACTGCTTTTGCCACCAAGAGATTTCCTAAACACTAGTGTTTTAAGGAACAGGTTAAAAAGAGAATCCTAATGTGATTTCTTTATAATGGGTGTGTTCCTTATCTTATCCTAATGTCTAAACTCTTCTCCATGGCTGGACCCCCAAATAATATTCCTTTACGTCCTAAGGGGTATCTAGAGAGTGAGATAGGTTTAATAACTAACCTAACACTAACGCGTACCCTAACGCTAACCCCTACCCTAACCCTAACACGTACCCTAATCCTCACCCGTACCCTAAACCGAGCCCTTACCCTAAAACTAACCCTAACCCTAACACATACCCTACGCCGTACGCGAACCCGTACCCGAACCCGTATCCTAAGCCGTACCCTAACCCTAAACCTAACCCTAACCCTAAGCTACCCTTGACTGCTTCTGCCTCCAATAGATTTCCTAAGCACTAGTGTTTTAAGGAACAGGTTAAAAAGAGAATCCTAATGTGATTTCTTTTAATGGGTGTGTTCCTTATCTTATCCTAGTGTCTAAATTCTTCTCCATGGCTAGACCACAAATACTATTCCTTTACGTGCTAAGGCGTATCTAGAGAGTGGGATAGGTTTAATAACTACCCTAACCCTAACGTGTACCCTAACCATAACCCCTACTCTAACCCTATCACGTACCCTAATCCTAAACCATAACCTAAACCGAGCCCTAACCCTAAAACTAACCCTAACCCTAACCCATACCCTACGCCGTACCTGAACCCGTATCCGAACCCGTACCCTAAGCCATACCCTAACCCTAATCCTAACCCTAACCCTAAGCTACCCTTGACTGCTTCTGCCTCCAATAGATTTCCTGAGCACTATTGTTTTAAGGAACAGGTTAAAAAGAGAATCCTAATGTGATTTCTTTATAATGGGTGTGTTCCTTATCATATCCTAGTGTCTAAACTCTTCTCCATGGCTGGACCCCCAAAACACATTCCTTTACGTGCTAATGGGTATCTAGAGAGTGGGATCGGTTTAGTAAGTACCCTACCCCTAACGTGTACCCTAACCCTAACATGTAACCTAATCCTAAGCCGTACCCTAAACCGAGCCCTAACCCTAACACTAAACCTGACCCTAATCCTAACCCATACCCTAGGCTGTATCCGTTCCCCTACCCGAACCCGTACTCTAAGACATACCCTAACCCTAACCCTAACCCTAAGCTACCCTTGACTGCTTCTGCCTCCAATAGATTTCCTAAGCACTAGTGTTTTAAGGAACAGGTTAAAAAGAGAATCCTAATGTGATTTCTTTATAAAGGGTGTGTTCCTTATCTTATCCTAGTGTCTAATCTCTTCTCCATGGCTGGACCCCCAAATAATATTCCTTTTCGCGCTAAGGGGTATCTACAGAGTGGGATAGGTTTAATAACTACCCTAACCCTAAGGCGTACCCTAACCCTAACCCCTACCCTAACCCTAACACGTACCCTAATCCTAACCAGTAACCTAAACCGAGCCCTAACCCTAAAACTAACCCTAACCCTAACCCTAACCCATGCCCTACACCGTACCCGAACCCGTACCCGAACCCGTACCCTAAGCCGTAACCTAACCATAGCCCTAACCCTAACCCTAAGCTACCCTTGACTGCTTTTGCCACCAAGAGATTTCCTAAGCACTAGTGATTTAAGGAACAGGTGAAAAAGAGAATCCTAATGTGATTTCTTTATAATGGGTGTGTTCCTTATCTTATCCTAATGTCTAAACTCTTCTCCATGGCTGGACCCCCAAATAATATTCCTTTACGTCCTAAGGGGTATCTAGAGAGTGAGATAGGTTTAATAACTACCCTAACCCTAACGCGTACCCTAACCCTAACCCTTACCCTAACCCTAACACGGACCCTAATCCTAAATCGTACCCTAAACCGAGCCCTAACCGTAAAACTAACCGTAACCCTAACCCTAACCCATAACCTGCGCCATACCCGAACCCGTACCCGAACCCGTACGCTAAGCCGTACGCTTACCCTAAACCTAACCCTAAACTACCCTTGACTTCTTCTGCCTCCAATAGATTTCCTAAGCACTAGTGTTTTAAGGAACAGGTTAAAAAGAGAATCCTAATGTGATTTCTATATAATGGGTGTCTTCCTTATCTCATCCTAGTGTCTAAACTCTTCTCCATGGCTGGACCCCCAAATAATATTCCTTTACGTCCTAAGGGGTATCTAGAGAGTGAGATAGGTTTAATAACTACCCTAACCCTAACGCGTACCCTAACGCTAACCCCTACCCTAACTCTACCACGTACCCTAATCCCAACCCGTACCCTAAACCGAGCCCTTACCCTAAAACTAACCCTAACCCTAACCCTAACACATACCCTTCGCCGTACCCGAACCTGTACCCGAACCCGTACCCTAAGCCGTATCCTAAACCTAACCCTAACCCTAACCCTAACCCTAAGCTACCCTTGACTGCTTCTTCCTCCAATAGATTTCCTAAGCACTAGTGTTTTAAGGAACAGGTTAAAAAGAGAATCCTAATGTGATTTCTTTATAATGGGTGTGTTCTTTATCTTATCCTAGTGTCTAAACTCTTCTCCATGGCTAGACCCCAAATACTATTCCTTTACGTGCTAAGGGGTATCTAGAGAGTGGGATAGGTTTAATAACTACCCTAAGCCTAACGCGTACCCTAACGATAACTCCTACTCTAACACTAACACATACCCTAATCCTAAACCATAACCTAAACCGAGCCCTAACCCTAAAACTAACCCTAACCCTAACCCTAACCCATACCCTACGCCGTATCCGAACCTGTATCCGTACCCGTACCCTAAGCCATACCCTAACCCTAACCCTAAGCCTAACCCTAAGCTACCCTTGACTGCTTCTGCCTCCAATAGATTTCCTGAGCACTATTGTTTTAAGGAACAGGTTAAAAAGACAATCCTAATATAATTTCTTTATAATGGGTGTGTTCCTTATCATATCCTAGTGTCTAAACATTTCTCCATGGCTGGACCCCCAAAAAATATTCCTTTACGTGCTAATGGGTATCTAGAGAGTGGGATAGGTTTAGTAACTACCCTACCCCTAACGCGTACCCTAACCCTAACATGTAACCTAATCCTAAACCGTACCCTAAACCGAGCCCTAACCCTAACACTAACCCTAACCCTAACCCATATCCTACGCCGTATCCGAACCCCTACCCAAACCCGTACCCTAAGCCATACCCTAACACTAACCCTAACCCTAACCCTAACCCTAAGCTACCCTTGACTGCTTTTGCCACCAAGAGATTTCCTAAACACTAGTGTTTTAAGGAACAGGTTAAAAAGAGAATCCTAATGTGATTTCTTTATAATGGGTGTGTTCCTTATCTTATCCTAATGTCTAAACTCTTCTCCATGGCTGGACCCCCAAATAATATTCCTTTACGTCCTAAGGGGTATCTAGAGAGTGAGATAGGTTTAATAACTAACCTAACACTAACGCGTACCCTAACGCTAACCCCTACCCTAACCCTAACACGTACCCTAATCCTAACCCGTACCCTAAACCGAGCCCTTACCCTAAAACTAACCCTAACCCTAACCCTAACACATACCCTACGCCGTACGCGAACCCGTACCCGAACCCGTATCCTAAGCCGTACCCTAACCCTAACCCTAACCCTAACCCTAAGCTACCCTTGACTGCTTCTGCCTCCAATAGATTTCCTAAGCACTAGTGTTTTAAGGAACAGGTTAAAAAGAGAATCCTAATGTGATTTCTTTTAATGGGTGTGTTCCTTATCTTATCCTAGTGTCTAAATTCTTCTCCATGGCTAGACCACAAATACTATTCCTTTACGTGCTAAGGCGTATCTAGAGAGTGGGATAGGTTTAATAACTACCCTAACCCTAACGTGTACCCTAACCATAACCCCTACTCTAACCCTATCACGTACCCTAATCCTAAACCATAACCTAAACCGAGCCCTAACCCTAAAACTAACCCTAACCCTAACCCATACCCTACGCCGTACCTGAACCCGTATCCGAACCCGTACCCTAAGCCATACCCTAACCCTAATCCTAACCCTAACCCTAAGCTACCCTTGACTGCTTCTGCCTCCAATAGATTTCCTGAGCACTATTGTTTTAAGGAACAGGTTAAAAAGAGAATCCTAATGTGATTTCTTTATAATGGGTGTGTTCCTTATCATATCCTAGTGTCTAAACTCTTCTCCATGGCTGGACCCCCAAAACACATTCCTTTACGTGCTAATGGGTATCTAGAGAGTGGGATAGGTTTAGTAAGTACCCTACCCCTAACGTGTACCCTAACCCTAACATGTAACCTAATCCTAAGCCGTACCCTAAACCGAGCCCTAACCCTAACACTAAACCTGACCCTAATCCTAACCCATACCCTAGGCTGTATCCGTTCCCCTACCCGAACCCGTACTCTAAGACATACCCTAACCCTAACCCTAACCCTAAGCTACCCTTGACTGCTTCTGCCTCCAATAGATTTCCTAAGCACTAGTGTTTTAAGGAACAGGTTAAAAAGAGAATCCTAATGTGATTTCTTTATAAAGGGTGTGTTCCTTATCTTATCCTAGTGTCTAATCTCTTCTCCATGGCTGGACCCCCAAATAATCTTCCTTTTCGCGCTAAGGGGTATCTACAGAGTGGGATAGGTTTAATAACTACCCTAACCCTAAGGCGTACCCTAACCCTAACCCCTACCCTAACCCTAACACGTACCCTAATCCTAACCAGTAACCTAAACCGAGCCCTAACCCTAAAACTAACCCTAACCCTAACCCTAACCCATGCCCTACACCGTACCCGAACCCGTACCCGAACCCGTACCCTAAGCCGTAACCTAACCATAGCCCTAACCCTAACCCTAAGCTACCCTTGACTGCTTTTGCCACCAAGAGATTTCCTAAGCACTAGTGATTTAAGGAACAGGTTAAAAAGAGAATCCTAATGTGATTTCTTTATAATGGGTGTGTTCCTTATCTTATCCTAATGTCTAAACTCTTCTCCATGGCTGGACCCCCAAATAATATTCCTTTACGTCCTAAGGGGTATCTAGAGAGTGAGATAGGTTTAATAACTACCCTAACCCTAACGCGTACCCTAACCCTAACCCTTACCCTAACCCTAACACGGACCCTAATCCTAAATCGTACCCTAAACCGAGCCCTAACCGTAAAACTAACTGTAACCCTAACCCTAACCCATAACCTGCGCCATACCCGAACCCGTACCCGAACCCGTACGCTAAGCCGTACGCTTACCCTAAACCTAACCCTAAACTACCCTTGACTTCTTCTGCCTCCAATAGATTTCCTAAGCACTAGTGTTTTAAGGAACAGGTTAAAAAGAGAATCCTAATGTGATTTCTATATAATGGGTGTCTTCCTTATCTCATCCTAGTGTCTAAACTCTTCTCCATGGCTGGACCCCCAAATAATATTCCTTTACGTCCTAAGGGGTATCTAGAGAGTGAGATAGGTTTAATAACTACCCTAACCCTAACGCGTACCCTAACGCTAACCCCTGCCCTAACTCTACCACGTACCCTAATCCCAACCCGTACCCTAAACCGAGCCCTTACCCTAAAACTAACCCTAACCCTAACCCTAACACATACCCTTCGCCGTACCCGAACCTGTACCCGAACCCGTACCCTAAGCCGTATCCTAAACCTAACCCTAACCCTAACCCTAACCCTAAGCTACCCTTGACTGCTTCTTCCTCCAATAGATTTCCTAAGCACTAGTGTTTTAAGGAACAGGTTAAAAAGAGAATCCTAATGTGATTTCTTTATAATGGGTGTGTTCCTTATCATATCCTAGTGTCTAAACTCTTCTCCATGGCTGGACCCCCAAAACACATTCCTTTACGTGCTAATGGGTATCTAGAGAGTGGGATAGGTTTAGTAAGTACCCTACCCCTAACGTGTACCCTAACCCTAACATGTAACCTAATCCTAAGCCGTACCCTAAACCGAGCCCTAACCCTAACACTAAACCTGACCCTAATCCTAACCCATACCCTAGGCTGTATCCGTTCCCCTACCCAAACCCGTACTCTAAGACATACCCTAACCCTAACCCTAACCCTAAGCTACCCTTGACTGCTTCTGCCTCCAATAGATTTCCTAAGCACTAGTGTTTTAAGGAACAGGTTAAAAAGAGAATCCTAATGTGATTTCTTTATAAAGGGTGTGTTCCTTATCTTATCCTAGTGTCTAATCTCTTCTCCATGGCTGGACCCCCAAATAATATTCCTTTTCGCGCTAAGGGGTATCTACAGAGTGGGATAGGTTTAATAACTACCCTAACCCTAAGGCGTACCCTAACCCTAACCCCTACCCTAACCCTAACACGTACCCTAATCCTAACCAGTAACCTAAACCGAGCCCTAACCCTAAAACTAACCCTAACCCTAACCCTAACCCATGCCCTACACCGTACCCTAACCCGTAGCCGAACCCGTACCCTAAGCCGTAACCTAACCATAGCCCTAACCCTAACCCTAAGCTACCCTTGACTGCTTTTGCCACCAAGAGATTTCCTAAGCACTAGTGATTTAAGGAACAGGTTAAAAAGAGAATCCTAATGTGATTTCTTTATAATGGGTGTGTTCCTTATCGTATCCTAATGTCAAAACTATTCTCCATGGCTGGACCCCCAAAAAATATTTCTTTACGTCCTAAGGGATATCTAGAGAGTGAGATAGGTTTAATAACTACCCTAACCCTAACGCGTACCCTAACCCTAACCCTTACCCTAACCCTAACACGGACCCTAATCCTAAATCGTACCCTAAACCGAGCCCTAACCGTAACCCTAACCCTAACCCATAACCTGCGCCATACCCGAACCCGTACCCGAACCCGTACGCTAAGCCGTACGCTTACCCTAAACCTAACCCTAAACTACCGTTGACTTCTTCTGCCTCCAATAGATTTCCTAAGCACTAGTGTTTTAAGGAACAGGTTAAAAAGAGAATCCTAATGTGATTTCTATATAATGGGTGTCTTCCTTATCTCATCCTAGTGTCTAAACTCTTCTCCATGGCTGGACCCCCAAATAATATTCCTTTACATCCTAAGGGGTATCTAGAGAGTGAGATAGGTTTAATAACTACCCTAACCCTAACGCGTACCCTAACGCTAACCCCTACCCTAACCCTAACACGTACCCTAATCCCAACCCGTACCCTAAACCGAGCCCTTACCCTAAAACTAACCCTAACCCTAACCCTAACACATACCCTTCGCCGTACCCGAACCTGTACCCGAACCCGTACCCTAAGCCGTATCCTAAACCTAACCCTAACCCTAACCCTAACCCTAAGCTACCCTTGACTGCTTCTTCCTCCAATAGATTTCCTAAGCACTAGTGTTTTAAGGAACAGGTTAAAAAGAGAATCCTAATGTGATTTCTTTATAATGGGTGTGTTCTTTATCTTATCCTAGTGTCTAAACTCTTCTCCATGGCTAGACCCCAAATACTATTCCTTTACGTGCTAAGGGGTATCTAGAGAGTGGGATAGGTTTAATAACTACCCTAAGCCTAACGCGTACCCTAACGATAACTCCTACTCTAACACTAACACATACCCTAATCCTAAACCATAACCTAAACCGAGCCCTAACCCTAAAACTAACCCTAACCCTAACCCTAACCCATACCCTACGCCGTATCCGAACCTGTATCCGAACCCGTACCCTAAGCCATACCCTAACCCTAACCCTAAGCCTAACCCTAAGCTACCCTTGACTGCTTCTGCCTCCAATAGATTTCCTGAGCACTATTGTTTTAAGGAACAGGTTAAAAAGACAATCCTAATATAATTTCTTTATAATGGGTGTTTTCCTTATCATATCCTAGTGTCTAAACATTTCTCCATGGCTGGACCCCCAAAAAATATTCCTTTACGTGCTAATGGGTATCTAGAGAGTGGGATAGGTTTAGTAACTACCCTAGCCCTAACGCGTACCCTAACCCTAACATGTAACCTAATCCTAAACCGTACCCTAAACCGAGCCCTAACCCTAACACTAACCCTAACCCTAACCCTAACCCATATCCTACGCCGTATCCGAACCCCTACCCAAACCCGTACCCTAAGCCATACCCTAACACTAACCCTAACCCTAACCCTAACCCTAAGCTACCCTTGACTGCTTTTGCCACCAAGAGATTTCCTAAACACTAGTGTTTTAAGGAACAGGTTAAAAAGAGAATCCTAATGTGATTTCTTTATAATGGGTGTGTTCCTTATCTTATCCTAATGTCTAAACTCTTCTCCATGGCTGGACCCCCAAATAATATTCCTTTACGTCCTAAGGGGTATCTAGAGAGTGAGATAGGTTTAATAACTAACCTAACACTAACGCGTACCCTAACGCTAACCCCTACCCTAACCCTAACACGTACCCTAATCCTCACCCGTACCCTAAACCGAGCCCTTACCCTAAAACTAACCCTAACCCTAACACATACCCTACGCCGTACGCGAACCCGTACCCGAACCCGTATCCTAAGCCGTACCCTAACCCTAACCCTAACCCTAACCCTAAGCTACCCTTGACTGCTTCTGCCTCCAATAGATTTCCTAAGCACTAGTGTTTTAAGGAACAGGTTAAAAAGAGAATCCTAATGTGATTTCTTTTAATGGGTGTGTTCCTTATCTTATCCTAGTGTCTAAATTCTTCTCCATGGCTAGACCACAAATACTATTCCTTTACGTGCTAAGGCGTATCTAGAGAGTGGGATAGGTTTAATAACTACCCTAACCCTAACGTGTACCCTAACCATAACCCCTACTCTAACCCTATCACGTACCCTAATCCTAAACCATAACCTAAACCGAGCCCTAACCCTAAAACTAACCCTAACCCTAACCCATACCCTACGCCGTACCTGAACCCGTATCCGAACCCGTACCCTAAGCCATACCCTAACCCTAATCCTAACCCTAACCCTAAGCTACCCTTGACTGCTTCTGCCTCCAATAGATTTCCTGAGCACTATTGTTTTAAGGAACAGGTTAAAAAGAGAATCCTAATGTGATTTCTTTATAATGGGTGTGTTCCTTATCATATCCTAGTGTCTAAACTCTTCTCCATGGCTGGACCCCCAAAACACATTCCTTTACGTGCTAATGGGTATCTAGAGAGTGGGATAGGTTTAGTAAGTACCCTACCCCTAACGTGTACCCTAACCCTAACATGTAACCTAATCCTAAGCCGTACCCTAAACCGAGCCCTAACCCTAACACTAAACCTGACCCTAATCCTAACCCATACCCTAGGCTGTATCCGTTCCCCTACCCGAACCCGTACTCTAAGACATACCCTAACCCTAACCCTAACCCTAAGCTACCCTTGACTGCTTCTGCCTCCAATAGATTTCCTAAGCACTAGTGTTTTAAGGAACAGGTTAAAAAGAGAATCCTAATGTGATTTCTTTATAAAGGGTGTGTTCCTTATCTTATCCTAGTGTCTAATCTCTTCTCCATGGCTGGACCCCCAAATAATCTTCCTTTTCGCGCTAAGGGGTATCTACAGAGTGGGATAGGTTTAATAACTACCCTAACCCTAAGGCGTACCCTAACCCTAACCCCTACCCTAACCCTAACACGTACCCTAATCCTAACCAGTAACCTAAACCGAGCCCTAACCCTAAAACTAACCCTAACCCTAACCCTAACCCATGCCCTACACCGTACCCGAACCCGTACCCGAACCCGTACCCTAAGCCGTAACCTAACCATAGCCCTAACCCTAACCCTAAGCTACCCTTGACTGCTTTTGCCACCAAGAGATTTCCTAAGCACTAGTGATTTAAGGAACAGGTTAAAAAGAGAATCCTAATGTGATTTCTTTATAATGGGTGTGTTCCTTATCTTATCCTAATGTCTAAACTCTTCTCCATGGCTGGACCCCCAAATAATATTCCTTTACGTCCTAAGGGGTATCTAGAGAGTGAGATAGGTTTAATAACTACCCTAACCCTAACGCGTACCCTAACCCTAACCCTTACCCTAACCCTAACACGGACCCTAATCCTAAATCGTACCCTAAACCGAGCCCTAACCGTAAAACTAACCGTAACCCTAACCCTAACCCATAACCTGCGCCATACCCGAACCCGTACCCGAACCCGTACGCTAAGCCGTACGCTTACCCTAAACCTAACCCTAAACTACCCTTGACTTCTTCTGCCTCCAATAGATTTCCTAAGCACTAGTGTTTTAAGGAACAGGTTAAAAAGAGAATCCTAATGTGATTTCTATATAATGGGTGTCTTCCTTATCTCATCCTAGTGTCTAAACTCTTCTCCATGGCTGGACCCCCAAATAATATTCCTTTACGTCCTAAGGGGTATCTAGAGAGTGAGATAGGTTTAATAACTACCCTAACCCTAACGCGTACCCTAACGCTAACCCCTACCCTAACTCTACCATGTACCCTAATCCCAACCCGTACCCTAAACCGAGCCCTTACCCTAAAACTAACCCTAACCCTAACCCTAACACATACCCTTCGCCGTACCCGAACCTGTACCCGAACCCGTACCCTAAGCCGTATCCTAAACCTAACCCTAACCCTAACCCTAACCCTAAGCTACCCTTGACTGCTTCTTCCTCCAATAGATTTCCTAAGCACTAGTGTTTTAAGGAACAGGTTAAAAAGAGAATCCTAATGTGATTTCTTTATAATGGGTGTGTTCCTTATCATATCCTAGTGTCTAAACTCTTCTCCATGGCTGGACCCCCAAAACACATTCCTTTACGTGCTAATGGGTATCTAGAGAGTGGGATAGGTTTAGTAAGTACCCTACCCCTAACGTGTACCCTAACCCTAACATGTAACCTAATCCTAAGCCGTACCCTAAACCGAGCCCTAACCCTAACACTAAACCTGACCCTAATCCTAACCCATACCCTAGGCTGTATCCGTTCCCCTACCCAAACCCGTACTCTAAGACATACCCTAACCCTAACCCTAACCCTAAGCTACCCTTGACTGCTTCTGCCTCCAATAGATTTCCTAAGCACTAGTGTTTTAAGGAACAGGTTAAAAAGAGAATCCTAATGTGATTTCTTTATAAAGGGTGTGTTCCTTATCTTATCCTAGTGTCTAATCTCTTCTCCATGGCTGGACCCCCAAATAATATTCCTTTTCGCGCTAAGGGGTATCTACAGAGTGGGATAGGTTTAATAACTACCCTAACCCTAAGGCGTACCCTAACCCTAACCCCTACCCTAACCCTAACACGTACCCTAATCCTAACCAGTAACCTAAACCGAGCCCTAACCCTAAAACTAACCCTAACCCTAACCCTAACCCATGCCCTACACCGTACCCTAACCCGTAGCCGAACCCGTACCCTAAGCCGTAACCTAACCATAGCCCTAACCCTAACCCTAAGCTACCCTTGACTGCTTTTGCCACCAAGAGATTTCCTAAGCACTAGTGATTTAAGGAACAGGTTAAAAAGAGAATCCTAATGTGATTTCTTTATAATGGGTGTGTTCCTTATCGTATCCTAATGTCAAAACTATTCTCCATGGCTGGACCCCCAAAAAATATTTCTTTACGTCCTAAGGGATATCTAGAGAGTGAGATAGGTTTAATAACTACCCTAACCCTAACGCGTACCCTAACCCTAACCCTTACCCTAACCCTAACACGGACCCTAATCCTAAATCGTACCCTAAACCGAGCCCTAACCGTAACCCTAACCCTAACCCATAACCTGCGCCATACCCGAACCCGTACCCGAACCCGTACGCTAAGCCGTACGCTTACCCTAAACCTAACCCTAAACTACCCTTGACTTCTTCTGCCTCCAATAGATTTCCTAAGCACTAGTGTTTTAAGGAACAGGTTAAAAAGAGAATCCTAATGTGATTTCTATATAATGGGTGTCTTCCTTATCTCATCCTAGTGTCTAAACTCTTCTCCATGGCTGGACCCCCAAATAATATTCCTTTACATCCTAAGGGGTATCTAGAGAGTGAGATAGGTTTAATAACTACCCTAACCCTAACGCGTACCCTAACGCTAACCCCTACCCTAACCCTAACACGTACCCTAATCCCAACCCGTACCCTAAACCGAGCCCTTACCCTAAAACTAACCCTAACCCTAACCCTAACACATACCCTTCGCCGTACCCGAACCTGTACCCGAACCCGTACCCTAAGCCGTATCCTAAACCTAACCCTAACCCTAACCCTAACCCTAAGCTACCCTTGACTGCTTCTTCCTCCAATAGATTTCCTAAGCACTAGTGTTTTAAGGAACAGGTTAAAAAGAGAATCCTAATGTGATTTCTTTATAATGGGTGTGTTCTTTATCTTATCCTAGTGTCTAAACTCTTCTCCATGGCTAGACCCCAAATACTATTCCTTTACGTGCTAAGGGGTATCTAGAAGAAGAGTGGGATAGGTTTAATAACTACCCTAAGCCTAACGCGTACCCTAACGATAACTCCTACTCTAACACTAACACATACCCTAATCCTAAACCATAACCTAAACCGAGCCCTAACCCTAAAACTAACCCTAACCGTAACCCTAACCCATACCCTACGCCGTATCCGAACCTGTATCCGAACCCGTACCCTAAGCCATACCCTAACCCTAACCCTAACCCTAACCCTAAGCTACCCTTGACTGCTTCTGCCTCCAATAGATTTCCTGAACACTATTGTTTTAAGGAACAGGTTAAAAAGACAATCCTAATATAATTTCTTTATAATGGGTGTGTTCCTCATCATATCCTAGTGTCTAAACATTTCTCCATGGCTGGACCCCAAAAAAATATTCCTTTACGTGCTAATGGGTATCTAGAGACTGGGATAGGTTTAGTAACTACCCTACCCCTAACGCGTACCCTAAACCTAACATGTAACCTAATCCTAAACCGTACCCTAAACCGAGCCCTAACCCTAACACTAACCCTAACCCTAACCCTAACCCATATCCTACGCCGTATCCGAACCCCTACCCAAACCCGTACCCTAAGCCATACCCTAACACTAACCCTAACCCTAACCCTAACCCTAAGCTACCCTTGACTGCTTTTGCCACCAAGAGATTTCCTAAACACTAGTGTTTTAAGGAACAGGTTAAAAAGAGATTCCTAATGTGATTTCTTTAAAATGGGTGTGTTCCTTATCTTATCCTAATGTCTAAACTCTTCTCCATGGCTGGACCCCCAAATAATATTCCTTTATGTCCTAAATCTAGAGAGTGAGATAGGTTTAATAACTAACCTAACACTAACGCGTACCCTAACGCTAACACCTACCCTAACCCTAACACGTACCCTAATCCTAACCCGTACCCTAAACCGAGCCCTTACCCTAAAACTAACCCTAACCCTAACCCTAACACATACCCTACGCCGTACACGAACCCGTACCCGAACCCGTACCCTAAGCCGTATCCTAAACCTAACCCTAACCCTAACCCTAACCCTAAGCTACCCTTGACTGCTTCTTCCTCCAATAGATTTCCTAAGCACTAGTGTTTTAAGGAACAGGTTAAAAAGAGAATCCTAATGTGATTTCTTTATAATGGGTGTGTTCCTTATCATATCCTAGTGTCTAAACTCTTCTCCATGGCTGGACCCCCAAAACACATTCCTTTACGTGCTAATGGGTATCTAGAGAGTGGGATAGGTTTAGTAAGTACCCTACCCCTAACGTGTACCCTAACCCTAACATGTAACCTAATCCTAAGCCGTACCCTAAACCGAGCCCTAACCCTAACACTAAACCTGACCCTAATCCTAACCCATACCCTAGGCTGTATCCGTTCCCCTACCCAAACCCGTACTCTAAGACATACCCTAACCCTAACCCTAACCCTAAGCTACCCTTGACTGCTTCTGCCTCCAATAGATTTCCTAAGCACTAGTGTTTTAAGGAACAGGTTAAAAAGAGAATCCTAATGTGATTTCTTTATAAAGGGTGTGTTCCTTATCTTATCCTAGTGTCTAATCTCTTCTCCATGGCTGGACCCCCAAATAATATTCCTTTTCGCGCTAAGGGGTATCTACAGAGTGGGATAGGTTTAATAACTACCCTAACCCTAAGGCGTACCCTAACCCTAACCCCTACCCTAACCCTAACACGTACCCTAATCCTAACCAGTAACCTAAACCGAGCCCTAACCCTAAAACTAACCCTAACCCTAACCCTAACCCATGCCCTACACCGTACCCTAACCCGTAGCCGAACCCGTACCCTAAGCCGTAACCTAACCATAGCCCTAACCCTAACCCTAAGCTACCCTTGACTGCTTTTGCCACCAAGAGATTTCCTAAGCACTAGTGATTTAAGGAACAGGTTAAAAGAGAATCCTAATGTGATTTCTTTATAATGGGTGTGTTCCTTATCGTATCCTAATGTCAAAACTATTCTCCATGGCTGGACCCCCAAAAAATATTTCTTTACGTCCTAAGGGATATCTAGAGAGTGAGATAGGTTTAATAACTACCCTAACCCTAACGCGTACCCTAACCCTAACCCTTACCCTAACCCTAACACGGACCCTAATCCTAAATCGTACCACTAAACCGAGCCCTAACCGTAACCCTAACCCTAACCCATAACCTGCGCCATACCCGAACCCGTACCCGAACCCGTACGCTAAGCCGTACGCTTACCCTAAACCTAACCCTAAACTACCGTTGACTTCTTCTGCCTCCAATAGATTTCCTAAGCACTAGTGTTTTAAGGAACAGGTTAAAAAGAGAATCCTAATGTGATTTCTATATAATGGGTGTCTTCCTTATCTCATCCTAGTGTCTAAACTCTTCTCCATGGCTGGACCCCCAAATAATATTCCTTTACATCCTAAGGGGTATCTAGAGAGTGAGATAGGTTTAATAACTACCCTAACCCTAACGCGTACCCTAACGCTAACCCCTACCCTAACCCTAACACGTACCCTAATCCCAACCCGTACCCTAAACCGAGCCCTTACCCTAAAACTAACCCTAACCCTAACCCTAACACATACCCTTCGCCGTACCCGAACCTGTACCCGAACCCGTACCCTAAGCCGTATCCTAAACCTAACCCTAACCCTAACCCTAACCCTAAGCTACCCTTGACTGCTTCTTCCTCCAATAGATTTCCTAAGCACTAGTGTTTTAAGGAACAGGTTAAAAAGAGAATCCTAATGTGATTTCTTTATAATGGGTGTGTTCTTTATCTTATCCTAGTGTCTAAACTCTTCTCCATGGCTAGACCCCAAATACTATTCCTTTACGTGCTAAGGGGTATCTAGAGAGTGGGATAGGTTTAATAACTACCCTAAGCCTAACGCGTACCCTAACGATAACTCCTACTCTAACACTAACACATACCCTAATCCTAAACCATAACCTAAACCGAGCCCTAACCCTAAAACTAACCCTAACCCTAACCCTAACCCATACCCTACGCCGTATCCGAACCTGTATCCGAACCCGTACCCTAAGCCATACCCTAACCCTAACCCTAAGCCTAACCCTAAGCTACCCTTGACTGCTTCTGCCTCCAATAGATTTCCTGAGCACTATTGTTTTAAGGAACAGGTTAAAAAGACAATCCTAATATAATTTCTTTATAATGGGTGTTTTCCTTATCATATCCTAGTGTCTAAACATTTCTCCATGGCTGGACCCCCAAAAAATATTCCTTTACGTGCTAATGGGTATCTAGAGAGTGGGATAGGTTTAGTAACTACCCTAGCCCTAACGCGTACCCTAACCCTAACATGTAACCTAATCCTAAACCGTACCCTAAACCGAGCCCTAACCCTAACACTAACCCTAACCCTAACCCTAACCCATATCCTACGCCGTATCCGAACCCCTACCCAAACCCGTACCCTAAGCCATACCCTAACACTAACCCTAACCCTAACCCTAACCCTAAGCTACCCTTGACTGCTTTTGCCACCAAGAGATTTCCTAAACACTAGTGTTTTAAGGAACAGGTTAAAAAGAGAATCCTAATGTGATTTCTTTATAATGGGTGTGTTCCTTATCTTATCCTAATGTCTAAACTCTTCTCCATGGCTGGACCCCCAAATAATATTCCTTTACGTCCTAAGGGGTATCTAGAGAGTGAGATAGGTTTAATAACTAACCTAACACTAACGCGTACCCTAACGCTAACCCCTACCCTAACCCTAACACGTACCCTAATCCTCACCCGTACCCTAAACCGAGCCCTTACCCTAAAACTAACCCTAACCCTAACACATACCCTACGCCGTACGCGAACCCGTACCCGAACCCGTATCCTAAGCCGTACCCTAACCCTAACCCTAACCCTAACCCTAAGCTACCCTTGACTGCTTCTGCCTCCAATAGATTTCCTAAGCACTAGTGTTTTAAGGAACAGGTTAAAAAGAGAATCCTAATGTGATTTCTTTTAATGGGTGTGTTCCTTATCTTATCCTAGTGTCTAAATTCTTCTCCATGGCTAGACCACAAATACTATTCCTTTACGTGCTAAGGCGTATCTAGAGAGTGGGATAGGTTTAATAACTACCCTAACCCTAACGTGTACCCTAACCATAACCCCTACTCTAACCCTATCACGTACCCTAATCCTAAACCATAACCTAAACCGAGCCCTAACCCTAAAACTAACCCTAACCCTAACCCATACCCTACGCCGTACCTGAACCCGTATCCGAACCCGTACCCTAAGCCATACCCTAACCCTAATCCTAACCCTAACCCTAAGCTACCCTTGACTGCTTCTGCCTCCAATAGATTTCCTGAGCACTATTGTTTTAAGGAACAGGTTAAAAAGAGAATCCTAATGTGATTTCTTTATAATGGGTGTGTTCCTTATCATATCCTAGTGTCTAAACTCTTCTCCATGGCTGGACCCCCAAAACACATTCCTTTACGTGCTAATGGGTATCTAGAGAGTGGGATAGGTTTAGTAAGTACCCTACCCCTAACGTGTACCCTAACCCTAACATGTAACCTAATCCTAAGCCGTACCCTAAACCGAGCCCTAACCCTAACACTAAACCTGACCCTAATCCTAACCCATACCCTAGGCTGTATCCGTTCCCCTACCCGAACCCGTACTCTAAGACATACCCTAACCCTAACCCTAACCCTAAGCTACCCTTGACTGCTTCTGCCTCCAATAGATTTCCTAAGCACTAGTGTTTTAAGGAACAGGTTAAAAAGAGAATCCTAATGTGATTTCTTTATAAAGGGTGTGTTCCTTATCTTATCCTAGTGTCTAATCTCTTCTCCATGGCTGGACCCCCAAATAATCTTCCTTTTCGCGCTAAGGGGTATCTACAGAGTGGGATAGGTTTAATAACTACCCTAACCCTAAGGCGTACCCTAACCCTAACCCCTACCCTAACCCTAACACGTACCCTAATCCTAACCAGTAACCTAAACCGAGCCCTAACCCTAAAACTAACCCTAACCCTAACCCTAACCCATGCCCTACACCGTACCCGAACCCGTACCCGAACCCGTACCCTAAGCCGTAACCTAACCATAGCCCTAACCCTAACCCTAAGCTACCCTTGACTGCTTTTGCCACCAAGAGATTTCCTAAGCACTAGTGATTTAAGGAACAGGTTAAAAAGAGAATCCTAATGTGATTTCTTTATAATGGGTGTGTTCCTTATCTTATCCTAATGTCTAAACTCTTCTCCATGGCTGGACCCCCAAATAATATTCCTTTACGTCCTAAGGGGTATCTAGAGAGTGAGATAGGTTTAATAACTACCCTAACCCTAACGCGTACCCTAACCCTAACCCTTACCCTAACCCTAACACGGACCCTAATCCTAAATCGTACCCTAAACCGAGCCCTAACCGTAAAACTAACCGTAACCCTAACCCTAACCCATAACCTGCGCCATACCCGAACCCGTACCCGAACCCGTACGCTAAGCCGTACGCTTACCCTAAACCTAACCCTAAACTACCCTTGACTTCTTCTGCCTCCAATAGATTTCCTAAGCACTAGTGTTTTAAGGAACAGGTTAAAAAGAGAATCCTAATGTGATTTCTATATAATGGGTGTCTTCCTTATCTCATCCTAGTGTCTAAACTCTTCTCCATGGCTGGACCCCCAAATAATATTCCTTTACGTCCTAAGGGGTATCTAGAGAGTGAGATAGGTTTAATAACTACCCTAACCCTAACGCGTACCCTAACGCTAACCCCTACCCTAACTCTACCATGTACCCTAATCCCAACCCGTACCCTAAACCGAGCCCTTACCCTAAAACTAACCCTAACCCTAACCCTAACACATACCCTTCGCCGTACCCGAACCTGTACCCGAACCCGTACCCTAAGCCGTATCCTAAACCTAACCCTAACCCTAACCCTAACCCTAAGCTACCCTTGACTGCTTCTTCCTCCAATAGATTTCCTAAGCACTAGTGTTTTAAGGAACAGGTTAAAAAGAGAATCCTAATGTGATTTCTTTATAATGGGTGTGTTCCTTATCATATCCTAGTGTCTAAACTCTTCTCCATGGCTGGACCCCCAAAACACATTCCTTTACGTGCTAATGGGTATCTAGAGAGTGGGATAGGTTTAGTAAGTACCCTACCCCTAACGTGTACCCTAACCCTAACATGTAACCTAATCCTAAGCCGTACCCTAAACCGAGCCCTAACCCTAACACTAAACCTGACCCTAATCCTAACCCATACCCTAGGCTGTATCCGTTCCCCTACCCAAACCCGTACTCTAAGACATACCCTAACCCTAACCCTAACCCTAAGCTACCCTTGACTGCTTCTGCCTCCAATAGATTTCCTAAGCACTAGTGTTTTAAGGAACAGGTTAAAAAGAGAATCCTAATGTGATTTCTTTATAAAGGGTGTGTTCCTTATCTTATCCTAGTGTCTAATCTCTTCTCCATGGCTGGACCCCCAAATAATATTCCTTTTCGCGCTAAGGGGTATCTACAGAGTGGGATAGGTTTAATAACTACCCTAACCCTAAGGCGTACCCTAACCCTAACCCCTACCCTAACCCTAACACGTACCCTAATCCTAACCAGTAACCTAAACCGAGCCCTAACCCTAAAACTAACCCTAACCCTAACCCTAACCCATGCCCTACACCGTACCCTAACCCGTAGCCGAACCCGTACCCTAAGCCGTAACCTAACCATAGCCCTAACCCTAACCCTAAGCTACCCTTGACTGCTTTTGCCACCAAGAGATTTCCTAAGCACTAGTGATTTAAGGAACAGGTTAAAAAGAGAATCCTAATGTGATTTCTTTATAATGGGTGTGTTCCTTATCGTATCCTAATGTCAAAACTATTCTCCATGGCTGGACCCCCAAAAAATATTTCTTTACGTCCTAAGGGATATCTAGAGAGTGAGATAGGTTTAATAACTACCCTAACCCTAACGCGTACCCTAACCCTAACCCTTACCCTAACCCTAACACGGACCCTAATCCTAAATCGTACCCTAAACCGAGCCCTAACCGTAACCCTAACCCTAACCCATAACCTGCGCCATACCCGAACCCGTACCCGAACCCGTACGCTAAGCCGTACGCTTACCCTAAACCTAACCCTAAACTACCCTTGACTTCTTCTGCCTCCAATAGATTTCCTAAGCACTAGTGTTTTAAGGAACAGGTTAAAAAGAGAATCCTAATGTGATTTCTATATAATGGGTGTCTTCCTTATCTCATCCTAGTGTCTAAACTCTTCTCCATGGCTGGACCCCCAAATAATATTCCTTTACATCCTAAGGGGTATCTAGAGAGTGAGATAGGTTTAATAACTACCCTAACCCTAACGCGTACCCTAACGCTAACCCCTACCCTAACCCTAACACGTACCCTAATCCCAACCCGTACCCTAAACCGAGCCCTTACCCTAAAACTAACCCTAACCCTAACCCTAACACATACCCTTCGCCGTACCCGAACCTGTACCCGAACCCGTACCCTAAGCCGTATCCTAAACCTAACCCTAACCCTAACCCTAACCCTAAGCTACCCTTGACTGCTTCTTCCTCCAATAGATTTCCTAAGCACTAGTGTTTTAAGGAACAGGTTAAAAAGAGAATCCTAATGTGATTTCTTTATAATGGGTGTGTTCTTTATCTTATCCTAGTGTCTAAACTCTTCTCCATGGCTAGACCCCAAATACTATTCCTTTACGTGCTAAGGGGTATCTAGAGAGTGGGATAGGTTTAATAACTACCCTAAGCCTAACGCGTACCCTAACGATAACTCCTACTCTAACACTAACACATACCCTAATCCTAAACCATAACCTAAACCGAGCCCTAACCCTAAAACTAACCCTAACCGTAACCCTAACCCATACCCTACGCCGTATCCGAACCTGTATCCGAACCCGTACCCTAAGCCATACCCTAACCCTAACCCTAACCCTAACCCTAAGCTACCCTTGACTGCTTCTGCCTCCAATAGATTTCCTGAACACTATTGTTTTAAGGAACAGGTTAAAAAGACAATCCTAATATAATTTCTTTATAATGGGTGTGTTCCTCATCATATCCTAGTGTCTAAACATTTCTCCATGGCTGGACCCCAAAAAAATATTCCTTTACGTGCTAATGGGTATCTAGAGACTGGGATAGGTTTAGTAACTACCCTACCCCTAACGCGTACCCTAAACCTAACATGTAACCTAATCCTAAACCGTACCCTAAACCGAACCCTAACCCTAACACTAACCCTAACCCTAACCCTAACCCATATCCTACGCCGTATCCGAACCCCTACCCAAACCCGTACCCTAAGCCATACCCTAACACTAACCCTAACCCTAACCCTAACCCTAAGCTACCCTTGACTGCTTTTGCCACCAAGAGATTTCCTAAACACTAGTGTTTTAAGGAACAGGTTAAAAAGAGATTCCTAATGTGATTTCTTTAAAATGGGTGTGTTCCTTATCTTATCCTAATGTCTAAACTCTTCTCCATGGCTGGACCCCCAAATAATATTCCTTTATGTCCTAAGGGGTATCTAGAGAGTGAGATAGGTTTAATAACTAACCTAACACTAACGCGTACCCTAACGCTAACACCTACCCTAACCCTAACACGTACCCTAATCCTAACCCGTACCCTAAACCGAGCCCTTACCCTAAAACTAACCCTAACCCTAACCCTAACACATACCCTACGCCGTACACGAACCCGTACCCGAACCCGTATCCTAAGCCGTACCCTAACCCTAACCCTAACCCTAACCCTAAGCTACCCTTGACTGCTTCTGCCTCCAATAGATTTCCTAAGCACTAGTGTTTTAAGGAACAGGTTAAAAAGAGAATCCTAATGTGATTTCTTTTAATGGGTGTGTTCCTTATCTTATCCTAGTGTCTAAATTCTTCTCCATGGCTAGACCACAAATACTATTCCTTTACGTGCTAAGGGGTATCTAGAGAGTGGGATAGGTTTAATAACTACCCTAACCCTAACGTGTACCCTAACCATAACCCCTACTCTAACCCTATCACGTACCCTAATCCTAAACCATAACCTAAACCGAGCCCTAACCCTAAAACTAACCCTAACCCTAACCCATACCCTACGCCGTACCTGAACCCGTATCCGAACCCGTACCCTAAGCCATACCCTAACCCTAATCCTAACCCTAACCCTAAGCTACCCTTGACTGCTTCTGCCTCCAATAGATTTCCTGAGCACTATTGTTTTAAGGAACAGGTTAAAAAGAGAATCCTAATGTGATTTCTTTATAATGGGTGTGTTCCTTATCATATCCTAGTGTCTAAACATTTCTCCATGGCTGGACCCCAAAAAAATATTCCTTTACGTGCTAATGGGTATCTAGAGAGTGGGATAGGTTTAGTAACTACCCTACCCCTAACGCGTTCCCTAACCCTAACATGTAACCTAATCCTAAACCGTACCCTAAACCGAGCCCTAACCCTAACACTAACCCTAACCCTAACACTAACCCATATCCTACGCCGTATCCGAACCCCTACCCAAACCCGTACCCTAAGCCATACCCTAACACTAACCCTAACCCTAAGCTACCCTTGACTGCTTTTGCCACCAATAGATTTCCTAAACACTAGTGTTTTAAAGAACAGGTTAAAAAGAGAATCCTAATGTGATTTCTTTATAATGGGTGTGTTCCTTATCTTATCCTAATGTCTAAACTCTTCTCCATGGCTGGACCCCCAAATAATATTCCTTTACGTCCTAAGGGGTATCTAGAGAGTGAGATAGGTTTAATAACTAACCTAACACTAACGCGTACCCTAACGCTAACCCCTACCCTAACCCTAACACGTACCCTAATCCTAACCCATACCCTAAACCGAGCCCTTACCCTAAAACTAACCCTAACCCTAACCCTAACACATACCCTACGCCGTACGCGAACCCGTACCCGAACCCGTATCCTAAGCCGTACCCTAACCCTAACCCTAACCCTAACCCTAAGCTACCCTTGACTGCTTCTGCCTCCAATAGATTTCCTAAGCACTAGTGTTTTAAGGAACAGGTTAAAAAGAGAATCCTAATGTGATTTCTTTTAATGGGTGTGTTCCTTATCTTATCCTAGTGTCTAAATTCTTCTCCATGGCTAGACCACAAATACTATTCCTTTACATTCTAAGGGGTATCTAGAGAGTGGGATAGGTTTAATAACTACCCTAACCCTAACGTGTACCCTAACCATAACCCCTACTCTAACCCTATCACGTACCCTAATCCTAAACCATAACCTAAACCGAGCCCTAACCCTAAAACTAACCCTAACCCTAACCCATACCCTACGCCGTACCTGAACCCGTATCCGAACCCGTACCCTAAGCCATACCCTAACCCTAATCCTAACCCTAACCCTAAGCTACCCTTGACTGCTTCTGCCTCCAATAGATTTCCTGAGCACTATTGTTTTAAGGAACAGGTTAAAAAGAGAATCCTAATGTGATTTCTTTATAATGGGTGTGTTCCTTATCATACCCTAGTGTCTAAACTCTTCTCCATGGCTGGACCGCCAAAACACATTCCTTTACGTGCTAATGGGTATCTAGAGAGTGGGATAGGTTTAGTAAGTACCCTACCCCTAACGTGTACCCTAACCCTAACATGTAACCTAATCCTAACCCATACCCTAAACCGAGCCCTAACCCTAACACTAAACCTGACCCTAATCCTAACCCATACCCTAGGCTGTATCCGTTCCCCTACCCGAACCCGTACTCTAAGACATACCCTAACCCTAACCCTAACCCTAAGCTACCCTTGACTGCTTCTGCCTCCAATAGATTTCCTAAGCACTAGTGTTTTAAGGAACAGGTTAAAAAGAGAATCCTAATGTGATTTCTTTATAAAGGGTGTGTTCCTTATCTTATCCTAGTGTCTAATCTCTTCTCCATGGCTGGACCCCCAAATAATATTCCTTTTCGCGCTAAGGGGTATCTACAGAGTGGGATAGGTTTAATAACTACCCTAACCCTAAGGCGTACCCTAACCCTAACCCCTACCCTAACCCTAACACGTACCCTAATCCTAACCAGTAACCTAAACCGAGCCCTAACCCTAAAACTAACCCTAACCCTAACCCTAACCCATGCCCTACACCGTACCCGAACCCGTACCCGAACCCGTACCCTAAGCCGTAACCTAACCATAGCCCTAACCCTAACCCTAAGCTACCCTTGACTGCTTTTGCCACCAAGAGATTTCCTAAGCACTAGTGATTTAAGGAACAGGTTAAAAAGAGAATCCTAATGTGATTTCTTTATAATGGGTGTGTTCCTTATCTTATCCTAATGTCTAAACTCTTCTCCATGGCTGGACCCCCAAATAATATTCCTTTACGTCCTAAGGGATATCTAGAGAGTGAGATAGGTTTAATAACTACCCTAACCCTAACGCGTACCCTAACCCTAACCCTTACCCTAACCCTAACACGGACCCTAATCCTAAATCGTACCCTACACCGAGCCCTAACCGTAAAACTAACCGTAACCCTAACCCTAACCCATAACCTGCGCCATACCCGAACCCGTACCCGAACCCGTACGCTAAGCCGTACGCTTACCCTAAACCTAACCCTAAACTACCCTTGACTTCTTCTGCCTCCAATAGATTTCCTAAGCACTAGTGTTTTAAGGAACAGATTAAAAAGAGAATCCTAATGTGATTTCTATATAATGGGTGTCTTCCTTATCTCATCCTAGTGTCTAAACTCTTCTCCATGGCTGGACCCCCAAATAATATTCCTTTACATCCTAAGGGGTATCTAGAGAGTGAGATAGGTTTAATAACTACCCTAACCCTAACGCGTACCCTAACGCTAACCCCTACCCTAACCCTAAAACGTACCCTAATCCCAACCCGTACCCTAAACCGAGCCCTTACCCTAAAACTAACCCTAACCCTAACCCTAACACATACCCTTCGCCGTACCCGAACCTGTACCCGAACCCGTACCCTAAGCCGTATCCTAAACCTAACCCTAACCCTAACCCTAACCCTAAGCTACCCTTGACTGCTTCTTCCTCCAATAGATTTCCTAAGCACTAGTGTTTTAAGGAACAGGTTAAAAAGAGAATCCTAATGTGATTTCTTTATAATGGGTGTGTTCTTTATCTTATCCTAGTGTCTAAACTCTTCTCCATGGCTAGACCCCAAATACTATTCCTTTACGTGCTAAGGGGTATCTAGAGAGTGGGATAGGTTTAATAACTACCCTAAGCCTAACGCGTACCCTAACGATAACTCCTACTCTAACACTAACACATACCCTAATCCTAAACCATAACCTAAACCGAGCCCTAACCCTAAAACTAACCCTAACCCTAACCCTAACCCATACCCTACGCCGTATCCGAACCTGTATCCGAACCCGTACCCTAAGCCATACCCTAACCCTAACCCTAACCCTAACCCTAAGCTACCCTTGACTGCTTCTGCCTCCAATAGATTTCCTGAGCACTATTGTTTTAAGGAACAGGTTAAAAAGACAATCCTAATATAATTTCTTTATAATGGGTGTGTTCCTTATCATATCCTAGTGTCTAAACATTTCTCCATGGCTGGACCCCAAAAAAATATTCCTTTACGTGCTAATGGGTATCTAGAGAGTGGGATAGGTTTAGTAACTACCCTACCCCTAACGCGTACCCTAACCCTAACATGTAACCTAATCCTAAACCGTACCCTAAACCGAGCCCTAACCCTAACACTAACCCTAACCCTAACCCTAACCCATATCCTACGCCGTATCCGAACCCCTACCCAAACCCGTACCCTAAGCCATACCCTAACACTAACCCTAACCCTAACCCTAACCCTAAGCTACCCTTGACTGCTTTTGCCACCAAGAGATTTCCTAAACACTAGTGTTTTAAGGAACAGGTTAAAAAGAGAATCCTAATGTGATTTCTTTATAATGGGTGTGTTCCTTATCTTATCCTAATGTCTAAACTCTTCTCCATGGCTGGACCCCCAAATAATATTCCTTTACATCCTAAGGGGTATCTAGAGAGTGAGATAGGTTTAATAACTAACCTAACACTAACGCGTACCCTAACGCTAACCCCTACCCTAACACTAACACGTACCCTAATCCTAACCCGTACCCTAAACCGAGCCCTTACCCTAAAACTAACCCTAACCCTAACCCTAACACATACCCTACGCTGTACGCGAACCCGTACCCAAACCCGTATCCTAAGCCGTAACCTAACCCTAACCCTAACCCTAACCCTAAGCTACCCTTGACTGCTTCTGCCTCCAATAGATTTCCTAAGCACTAGTGTTTTAAGGAACAGGTTAAAAAGAGAATCCTAATGTGATTTCTTTTAATGGGTGTGTTCCTTATCTTATTCTAGTGTCTAAATTCTTCTCCATGGCTAGACCACAAATACTATTCCTTTACGTGCTAAGGGGTATCTAGAGAGTGGGATAGGTTTAATAACTACCCTAACCCTAACGTGTACCCTAACCATAACCCCTACTCTAACCCTATCACGTACCCTAATCCTAAACCATAACCTAAACCGAGCCCTAACCCTAAAACTAACCCTAACCCTAACCCATACCCTACGCCGTACCTGAACCCGTATCCGAACCCGTACCCTAAGCCATACCCTAACCCTATTCCTAACCCTAACCCTAAGCTACCCTTGACTGCTTCTGCCTCCAATAGATTTCCTGAGCACTATTGTTTTAAGGAACAGGTTAAAAAGAGAATCCTAATGTGATTTCTTTATAATGGGTGTGTTCCTTATCATATCCTAGTGTCTAAACTCTTCTCCATGGCTGGACCCCCAAAACACATTCCTTTATGTGCTAATGGGTATCTAGAGAGTGGGATAGGTTTAGTAAGTACCCTACCCCTAACGTGTAACCTAACCCTAACATGTAACCTAATCCTAAGCCATACCCTAAACCGAGCCCTAACCCTAACACTAAACCTGACCCTAATCCTAACCCATACCCTAGGCTGTATCCGTTCCCCTACCCGAACCCGTACTCTAAGACATACCCTAACCCTAACCCTAACCCTAAGCTACCCTTGACTGCTTCTGCCTCCAATAGATTTCCTAAGCACTAGTGTTTTAAGGAACAGGTTAAAAAGAGAATCCTAATGTGATTTCTTTATAAAGGGTGTGTTCCTTATCTTATCCTAGTGTCTAATCTCTTCTCCAGGGCTGGACCCCCAAATAATATTCCTTTTCGCGCTAAGGGGTATCTACAGAGTGGGATAGGTTTAATAACTACCCTAACCCTAAGGCGTACCCTAACCCTAACCCCTACCCTAACCCTAACACGTACCCTAATCCTAACCAGTAACCTAAACCGAGCCCTAACCCTAAAACTAACCCTAACCCTAACCCTAACCCATGCCCTACACCGTACCCGAACCCGTACCCGAACCCGTACCCTAAGCCGTAACCTAACCATAGCCCTAACCCTAACCCTAAGCTACCCTTGACTGCTTTTGCCACCAAGAGATTTCCTAAGCACTAGTGATTTAAGGAACAGGTTAAAAAGAGAATCCTAATGTGATTTCTTTATAATGGGTGTGTTCCTTATCTTATCCTAATGTCTAAACTCTTCTCCATGGCTGGACCCCCAAATAATATTCCTTTACGTCCTAAGGGGTATCTAGAGAGTGAGATAGGTTTAATAACTACCCTAACCCTAACGCGTACCCTAACCCTAACCCTTACCCTAACCCTAACACGGACCCTAATCCTAAATCGTACCCTATACCGAGCCCTAACCGTAAAACTAACCGTAACCCTAACCCTAACCCATAACCTGCGCCATACCCGAACCCGTACCCGAACCCGTACGCTAAGCCGTACGCTTACCCTAAACCTAACCCTAAACTACCCTTGACTTCTTCTGCCTCCAATAGATTTCCTAAGCACTAGTGTTTTAAGGAACAGGTTAAAAAGAGAATCCTAATGTGATTTCTATATAATGGGTGTCTTCCTTATCTCATCCTAGTGTCTAAACTCTTCTCCATGGCTGGACCCCCAAATAATATTCCTTTACGTCCTAAGGGGTATCTAGAGAGTGAGATAGGTTTAATAACTACCCTAACCCTAACGCGTACCCTAACGCTAACCCCTACCCTAACCCTAACACGTACCCTAATCCCAACCCGTACCCTAAACCGAGCCCTTACCCTAAAACTAACCCTAACCCTAACCCTAACACATACCCTTCGCCGTTCCCGAACCTGTACCCGAACCCGTACCCTAAGCCGTATCCTAAACCTAACCCTAACCCTAACCCTAACCCTAAGCTACCCTTGACTGCTTCTTCCTCCAATAGATTTCCTAAGCACTAGTGTTTTAAGGAACAGGTTAAAAAGAGAATCCTAATGTGATTTCTTTATAATGGGTGTGTTCTTTATCTTATCCTAGTGTCTAAACTCTTCTCCATGGCTAGACCCCAAATACTATTCCTTTACGTGCTAAGGGGTATCTAGAGAGTGGGATAGGTTTAATAACTACCCTAAGCCTATCGCGTACCCTACCGATAACTCCTACTCTAACACTAACACATACCCTAATCCTAAACCATAACCTAAACCGAGCCCTAACCCTAAAACTAACCCTAACCCTAACACTAACCCATACCCTACGCCGTATCCGAACCTGTATCCGAACCCGTACCCTAAGCCATACCCTAACCCTAACCCTAACCCGAACCCTAAGCTACCCTTGACTGCTTCTGCCTCCAATAGATTTCCTGAGCACTATTGTTTTAAGGAACAGGTTAAAAAGACAATCCTAATATAATTTCTTTATAATGGGTGTGTTCCTTATCATATCCTAGTGTCTAAATATTTCTCCATGGCTGGACCCCCAAAAAATATTCCTTTACGTGCTAATGGGTATCTAGAGATTGGGATAGGTTTAGTAACTACCCTACCCCTAACGCGTACCCTAACCCTAACATGTAACCTAATCCTAAACCGTACCCTAAACCGAGCCCTAACCCTAACACTAACCCTAACCCTAACCCTAACCCATATCCTACGCCGTATCCGAACCCCTACCCAAACCCGTACCCTAAGCCATACCCTAACACTAACACTAATCCTAACCCTAACCCTAACCCTAAGATACCCTTGACTGCTTTTGCCACCAAGAGATTTCCTAAACACTAGTGTTTTAAGGAACAGGTTAAAAAGAGAATCCTAATGTGATTTCTTTATAATGGGTGTGTTCCTTATCTTATCCTAATGTCTAAACTCTTCTCCATGGCTGGACCCCCAAATAATATTCCTTTACGTCCTAAGGGGTATCTACAGAGTGAGATAGGTTTAATAACTAACCTAACACTAACGCGTACCCTAACGCTAACCCGTACCCTAACCCTAACACGTACCCTAATCCTAACCCGTACCCTAAACCGAGCCCTTACCCTAAAACTAACGCTAACCCTAACCCTAACACATACCCTACGCCGTAGGCGAACCCGTACCCGAACCCGTATCCTAAGCCGTACCCTAACCCTAACCCTAACCCTAACCCTAAGCTACCCTTGACTGCTTCTGCCTCCAATAGATTTCCTAAGCACTAGTGTTTTAAGGAACAGGTTAAAAAGAGAATCCTAATGTGATTTCTTTTAATGGGTGTGTTCCTTATCTTATCCTAGTGTCTAAATTCTTCTCCATGGCTAGACCACAAATACTATTCCTTTACGTGCTAAGGGGTATCTAGAGAGTGGGATAGGTTTAATAACTACCCTTACCCTAACGTGTACCCTAACCATAACCCCTACTCTAACCCTATCACGTACCCTAATCCTAAACCATAACCTAAACCGAGCCCTAACCCTAAAACTAACCCTAACCCTAACCCATACCCTACGCCGTACCTGAACCCGTATCCGAACCCGTACCCTAAGCCATACCCTAACCCTAATCCTAACCCTAACCCTAAGCTACCCTTGACTGCTTCTGCCTCCAATAGATTTCCTGAGCACTATTGTTTTAAGGAACAGGTTAAAAAGAGAATCCTAATGTGATTTCTTTATAATGGGTGTGTTCCTTATCATATCCTAGTGTCTAAACTCTTCTCCATGGCTGGACCCCCAAAACACATTCCTTTACGTGCTAATGGGTATCTAGAGAGTGGGATAGGTTTAGTAAGTACCCTACCCCTAACGTGTACCCTAACCCTAACATGTAACCTAATCCTAAGCCGTACCCTAAACCGAGCCCTAACCCTAACACTAAACCTGACCCTAATCCTAACCCATTCCCTAGGCTGTATCCGTTCCCCTACCCGAACCCGTACTCTAAGACATACCCTAACCCTAACCCTAACCCTAAGCTACCCTTGACTGCTTCTGCCTCCAATAGATTTCCTAAGCACTAGTGTTTTAAGGAACAGGTTAAAAAGAGAATCCTAATGTGATTTCTTTATAAAGGGTGTGTTCCTTATCTTATCCTAGTGTCTAATCTCTTCTCCATGGCTGGACCCCCAAATAATATTCCTTTTCGCGCTAAGGGGTATCTACAGAGTGGGATAGGTTTAATAACTACCCTAACCCTAAGGCGTACCCTAACCCTAACCCCTACCCTAACCCTAACACGTACCCTAATCCTAACCAGTAACCTAAACCGAGCCCTAACCCTAAAACTAACCCTAACCCTAACCCTAACCCATGCCCTACACCGTACCCGAACCCGTACCCGAACCCGTACCCTAAGCCGTAACCTAACCATAGCCCTAACCCTAACCCTAAGCTACCCTTGACTGCTTTTGCCACCAAGAGATTTCCTAAGCACTAGTGATTTAAGGAACAGGTTAAAAAGAGAATCCTAATGTGATTTCTTTATAATGGGTGTGTTCCTTATCTTATCCTAATGTCTAAACTCTTCTCCATGGCTGGACCCCCAAATAATATTCCTTTACGTCCTAAGGGGTATCTAGAGAGTGAGATAGGTTTAATAACTACCCTAACCCTAACGCGTACCCTAACCCTAACCCTTACCCTAACCCTAACACGGACCCTAATCCTAAATCGTACCCTAAACCGAGCCCTAACCGTAAAACTAACCGTAACCCTAACCCTAACCCATAACCTGCGCCATACCCGAACCCGTACCCGAACCCGTACGCTAAGCCGTACGCTTACCCTAAACCTAACCCTAAACTACCCTTGACTTCTTCTGCCTCCAATAGATTTCCTAAGCACTAGTGTTTTAAGGAACAGGTTAAAAAGAGAATCCTAATGTGATTTCTATATAATGGGTGTCTTCCTTATCTCATCCTAGTGTCTAAACTCTTCTCCATGGCTGGACCCCCAAATAATATTCCTTTACGTCCTAAGGGGTATCTAGAGAGTGAGATAGGTTTAATAACTACCCTAACCCTAACGCGTACCCTAACGCTAACCCCTACCCTAACCCTAACACGTACCCTAATCCCAACCCGTACCCTAAACCGAGCCCTTACCCTAAAACTAACCCTAACCCTAACCCTAACACATACCCTTCGCTGTACCCGAACCTGTACCCGAACCCGTACCCTAAGCCGTATCCTAAACCTAACCCTAACCCTAACCCTAACCCTAAGCTACCCTTGACTGCTTCTTCCTCCAATAGATTTCCTAAGCACTAGTGTTTTAAGGAACAGGTTAAAAAGAGAATCCTAATGTGATTTCTTTATAATGGGTGTGTTCTTTATCTTATCCTAGTGTCTAAACTCTTCTCCATGGCTAGACCCCAAATACTATTCCTTTACGTGCTAAGGGGTATCTAGAGAGTGGGATAGGTTTAATAACTACCCTAAGCCTAACGCGTACCCTAACGATAACTCCTACTCTAACACTAACACATACCCTAATCCTAAACCATAACCTAAACCGAGCCCTAACCCTAAAACTAACCCTAACCCTAACCCTAACCCATACCCTACGCCGTATCCGAACCTGTATCCGAACCCGTACCCTAAGCCATACCCTAACCCGAACCCTAAGCTACCCTTGACTGCTTCTGCCTCCAATAGATTTCCTGAGCACTAGTGTTTTAAGGAACAGGTTAAAAAGACAATCCTAATATAATTTCTTTATAATGGGTGTGTTCCTTATCATATCCTAGTGTCTAAACATTTCTCCATGGTTGGACCCCCAAAAAATATTCCTTTACGTGCTAATGGGTATCTAGAGAGTGGGATAGGTTTAGTAACTACCCTACCCCTAACGCGTACCCTAACCCTAACATGTAACCTAATCCTAAACCGTACCCTAAACCGAGCCCTAACCCTAACACTAACCCTAACCCTAACCCATATCCTATGCCGTATCCGAACCCCTACCCAAACCCGTACCCTAAGCCATACCCTAACACTAACACTAACCCTAACCCTAACCCTAACCCTAAGCTACCCTTGACTGCTTTTGCCACCAAGAGATTTCCTAAACACTAGTGTTTTAAGGAACAGGTTAAAAAGAGAATCCTAATGTGATTTCTTTATAATGGGTGTGTTCCTTATCTTATCCTAATGTCTAAACTCTTCTCCATGGCTGGACCCCCAAATAATATTCCTTTACGTCCTAAGGGGTATCTAGAGAGTGAGATAGGTTTAATAACTAACCTAACACTAACGCGTACCCTAACGCTAACCCCTACCCTAACCCTAACACGTACCCTAATCCTAACCCGTACCCTAAACCTAGCCCTTACCCTAAAACTAACGCTAACCCTAACCCTAACACATACCCTACGCCGTAGGCGAACCCGTACCCGAACCCGTATCCTAAGCCGTACCCTAACCCTAACCCTAACCCTAACCCTAAGCTACCCTTGACTGCTTCTGCCTCCAATAGATTTCCTAAGCACTAGTGTTTTAAGGAACAGGTTAAAAAGAGAATCCTAATGTGATTTCTTTTAATGGGTGTGTTCCTTATCTTATCCTAGTGTCTAAATTCTTCTCCATGGCTAGACCACAAATACTATTCCTTTACGTGCTAAGGGGTATCTAGAGAGTGGGATAGGTTTAATAACTACCCTAACCCTAACGTGTACCCTAACCATAACCCCTACTCTAACCCTATCACGTACCCTAATCCTAAACCATAACCTAAACCGAGCCCTAACCCTAAAACTAACCCTAACCCTAACCCATACCCTACGCCGTACCTGAACCCGTATCCGAACCCGTACCCTAAGCCATACCCTAACCCTAATCCTAACCCTAACCCTAAGCTACCCTTGACTGCTTCTGCCTCCAATAGATTTCCTGAGCACTATTGTTTTAAGGAACAGGTTAAAAAGAGAATCCTAATGTGATTTCTTTATAATGGGTGTGTTCCTTATCTTATCCTAATGTCTAAACTCTTCTCCATGGCTGGACCCCCAAATAATATTCCTTTACGTCCTAAGGGATATCTAGAGAGTGAGATAGGTTTAATAACTACCCTAACCCTAACGCGTACCCTAACCCTAACCCTTACCCTAACCCTAACATGGACCCTAATCCTAAATCGTACCCTAAACCGAGCCCTAACCGTAAAACTAACCGTAACCCTAACCCTAACCCATAACCTGCGCCATACCCGAACCCGTACCCGAACCCGTACGCTAAGCCGTACGCTTACCCTAAACCTAACCCTAAACTACCCTTGACTTCTTCTGCCTCCAATAGATTTCCTAAGCACTAGTGTTTTAAGGAACAGGTTAAAAAGAGAATCCTAATGTGATTTCTATATAATGGGTGTCTTCCTTATCTCATCCTAGTGTCTAAACTCTTCTCCATGGCTGGACCCCCAAATAATATTCCTTTACATCCTAAGGGGTATCTAGAGAGTGAGATAGGTTTAATAACTACCCTAACCCTAACGCGTACCCTAACGCTAACCCCTACCCTAACCCTAACACGTACCCTAATCCCAACCCGTACCCTAAACCGAGCCCTTACCCTAAAACTAACCCTAACCCTAACCCTAACACATACCCTTCGCCGTACCCGAACCTGTACCCGAACCCGTACCCTAAGCCGTATCCTAAACCTAACCCTAACCCTAACCCTAACCCTAAGCTACCCTTGACTGCTTCTTCCTCCAATAGATTTCCTAAGCACTAGTGTTTTAAGGAACAGGTTAAAAAGAGAATCCTAATGTGATTTCTTTATAATGGGTGTGTTCTTTATCTTATCCTAGTGTCTAAACTCTTCTCCATGGCTAGACCCCAAATACTATTCCTTTATGTGCTAAGGGGTATCTAGAGAGTGGGATAGGTTTAATAACTACCCTAAGCCTAACGCGTACCCTAACGATAACTCCTACTCTAACACTAACACATACCCTAATCCTAAACCATAACCTAAACCGAGCCCTAACCCTAAAACTAACCCTAATCCTAACCCTAACCCATACCCTACGCCGTATCCGAACCTGTATCCGAACCCGTACCCTAAGCCATACCCTAACCCTAACCCTAACCCTAACCCTAAGCTACCCTTGACTGCTTCTGCCTCCAATAGATTTCCTGAGCACTATTGTTTTAAGGAACAGGTTAAAAAGACAATCCTAATATAATTTCTTTATAATGGGTGTGTTCCTTATCATATCCTAGTGTCTAAACATTTCTCCATGGCTGGACCCCCAAAAAATATTCCTTTACGTGCTAATGGGTATCTAGAGAGTGGGATAGGTTTAGTAACTACCCTACCCCTAACGCGTACCCTAACCCTAACATGTAACCTAATCCTAAACCGTACCCTAAACCGAGCCCTAACCCTAACACTAACCCTAACCCTAACCCTAACCCATATCCTACGCCGTATCCGAACCCCTACCCAAACCCGTACCCTAAGCCATACCCTAACACTAACCCTAACCCTAACCCTAACCCTAAGCTACCCTTGACTGCTTTTGCCACCAATAGATTTCCTAAACACTAGTGTTTTAAAGAACAGGTTAAAAAGAGAATCCTAATGTGATTTCTTTATAATGGGTGTGTTCCTTATCTTATCCTAATGTCTAAACTCTTCTCCATGGCTGGACCCCCAAATAATATTCCTTTACGTCCTAAGGGGTATCTAGAGAGTGAGATAGGTTTAATAACTAACCTAACACTAACGCGTACCCTAACGCTAACCCCTACCCTAACCCTAACACGTACCCTAATCCTAACCCGTACCCTAAACCGAGCCCTTACCCTAAAACTAACCCTAACCCTAACCCTAACACATACCCTACGCCGTACGCGAACCCGTACCCGAACCCGTATCCTAAGCCGTACCCTAACCCTAACCCTAACCCTAACCCTAAGCTACCCTTGACTGCTTCTGCCTCCAATAGATTTCCTAAGCACTAGTGTTTTAAGGAACAGGTTAAAAAGAGAATCCTAATGTGATTTCTTTTAATGGGTGTGTTCCTTATCTTATCCTAGTGTCTAAATTCTTCTCCATGGCCAGACCACAAATACTATTCCTTTACATGCTAAGGGGTATCTAGAGAGTGGGATAGGTTTAATAACTACCCTAACCCTAACGTGTACCCTAACCATAACCCCTACTCTAACCCTATCACGTACCCTAATCCTAAACCATAACCTAAACCGAGCCCTAACCCTAAAACTAACCCTAACCCTAACCCATACCCTACGCCGTACCTGAACCCGTATCCGAACCCGTACCCTAAGCCATAACCTAACCCTAATCCTCACCCTAACCCTAAGCTACCCTTGACTGCTTCTGCCTCCAATAGATTTCCTGAGCACTATTGTTTTAAGGAACAGGTTAAAAAGAGAATCCTAATGTGATTTCTTTATAATGGGTGTGTTCCTTATCATATCCTAGTGTCTAAACTCTTCTCCATGGCTGGACCCCCAAAACACATTTCTTTACGTGGTAATGGGTATCTAGAGAGTGGGATAGGTTTAGTAAGTACCCTACCCCTAACGTGTACCCTAACCCTAACATGTAACCTAATCCTAAGCCGTACCCTAAACCGAGCCCTAACCCTAACACTAAACCTGACCCTAATCCTAACCCATACCCTAAGCTGTATCCGTTCCCCTACCCAAACCCGTACTCTAAGACATACCCTAACCCTAACCCTAACCCTAAGCTACCCTTGACTGCTTCTGCCTCCAATAGATTTCCTAAGCACTAGTGTTTTAAGGAACAGGTTAAAAAGAGAATCCTAATGTGATTTCTTTATAAAGGGTGTGTTCCTTATCTTATCCTAGTGTCTAATCTCTTCTCCATGGCTGGACCCCCAAATAATATTCCTTTTCGCGCTAAGGGGTATCTACAGAGTGGGATAGGTTTAATAACTACCCTAACCCTAAGGCGTACCCTAACCCTAACCCCTACCCTAACCCTAACACGTACCCTAATCCTAACCAGTAACCTAAACCGAGCCCTAACCCTAAAACTAACCCTAACCCTAACCCTAACCCATGCCCTACACCGTACCCGAACCCGTACCCGAACCCGTACCCTAAGCCGTAACCTAACCATAGCCCTAACCCTAACCCTAAGCTACCCTTGACTGCTTTTGCCACCAAGAGATTTCCTAAGCACTAGTGATTTAAGGAACAGGTTAAAAAGAGAATCCTAATGTGATTTCTTTATAATGGGTGTGTTCCTTATCTTATCCTAATGTCTAAACTCTTCTCCATGGCTGGACCCCCAAATAATATTCCTTTACGTCCTAAGGGATATCTAGAGAGTGAGATAGGTTTAATAACTACCCTAACCCTAACGCGTACCCTAACCCTAACCCTTACCCTAACCCTAACACGGACCCTAATCCTAAATCGTACCCTACACCGAGCCCTAACCGTAAAACTAACCGTAACCCTAACCGTAACCCATAACCTGCGCCATACCCGAACCCGTACCCGAACCCGTACGCTAAGCCGTACGCTTACCCTAAACCTAACCCTAAACTACCCTTGACTTCTTCTGCCTCCAATAGATTTCCTAAGCACTAGTGTTTTAAGGAACAGGTTAAAAAGAGAATCCTAATGTGATTTCTATATTATGGGTGTCTTCCTTATCTCATCCTAGTGTATAAACTCTTCTCCATGGCTGGACCCCCAAATAATATTCCTTTACATCCTAAGGGGTATCTAGAGAGTGAGATAGGTTTAATAACTACCCTAACCCTAACGTGTACCCTAACGCTAACCCCTACCCTAACCCTAACACGTACCCTAATCCCAACCCGTACCCTAAACCGAGCCCTTACCCTAAAACTAACCCTAACCCTAACCCTAACACATACCCTTCGCCGTACCCGAACCTGTACCCGAACCCGTACCCTAAGCCGTATCCTAAACCTAACCCTAACCCTAACCCTAACCCTAAGCTACCCTTGACTGCTTCTTCCTCCAATAGATTTCCTAAGCACTAGTGTTTTAAGGAACAGGTTAAAAAGAGAATCCTAATGTGATTTCTTTATAATGGGTGTGTTCTTTATCTTATCCTAGTGTCTAAACTCTTCTCCATGGCTAGACCCCAAATACTATTCCTTTATGTGCTAAGGGGTATCTAGAGAGTGGGATAGGTTTAATAACTACCCTAAGCCTAACGCGTACCCTAACGATAACTCCTACTCTAACACTAACACATACCCTAATCCTAAACCATAACCT
This sequence comes from Eschrichtius robustus, assembly GCF_028021215.1. Lineage (NCBI taxonomy): Eukaryota > Metazoa > Chordata > Mammalia > Artiodactyla > Eschrichtiidae > Eschrichtius > Eschrichtius robustus. The sequence continues at coordinate 61,418,586 of NC_090839.1, forward strand.
AAACCGAGCCCTAACCCTAAAACTAACCCTAATCCTAACCCTAACCCATACCCTACGCCGTATCCGAACCTGTATCCGAACCCGTACCCTAAGCCATACCCTAACCCTAACCCTAACCCTAACCCTAAGCTACCCTTGACTGCTTCTGCCTCCAATAGATTTCCTGAGCACTATTGTTTTAAGGAACAGGTTAAAAAGACAATCCTAATATAATTTCTTTATAATGGGTGTGTTCCTTATCATATCCTAGTGTCTAAACATTTCTCCATGGCTGGACCCCAAAAAAATATTCCTTTACGTGCTAATGGGTATCTAGAGAGTGGGATAGGTTTAGTAACTACCCTACCCCTAACGCGTACCCTAACCCTAACATGTAACCTAATCCTAAACCGTACCCTAAACCGAGCCCTAACCCTAACACTAACCCTAACCCTAACCCTAACCCATATCCTACGCCGTATCCGAACCCCTACCCAAACCCGTACCCTAAGCCATACCCTAACACTAACCCTAACCCTAACCCTAACCCTAAGCTACCCTTGACTGCTTTTGCCACCAAGAGATTTCCTAAACACTAGTGTTTTAAGGAACAGGTTAAAAAGAGAATCCTAATGTGATTTCTTTATAATGGGTGTGTTCCTTATCTTATCCTAATGTCTAAACTCTTCTCCATGGCTGGACCCCCAAATAATATTCCTTTACGTCCTAAGGGGTATCTAGAGAGTGAGATAGGTTTAATAACTAACCTAACACTAACGCGTACCCTAACGCTAACCCCTACCCTAACACTAACACGTACCCTAATCCTAACCCGTACCCTAAACCGAGCCCTTACCCTAAAACTAACCCTAACCCTAACCCTAACACATACCCTACGCTGTACGCGAACCCGTACCCAAACCCGTATCCTAAGCCGTAACCTAACCCTAACCCTAACCCTAACCCTAAGCTACCCTTGACTGCTTCTGCCTCCAATAGATTTCCTAAGCACTAGTGTTTTAAGGAACAGGTTAAAAAGAGAATCCTAATGTGATTTCTTTTAATGGGTGTGTTCCTTATCTTATCCTAGTGTCTAAATTCTTCTCCATGGCTAGACCACAAATACTATTCCTTTACGTGCTAAGGGGTATCTAGAGAGTGGGATAGGTTTAATAACTACCCTAACCCTAACGTGTACCCTAACCATAACCCCTACTCTAACCCTATCACGTACCCTAATCCTAAACCATAACCTAAACCGAGCCCTAACCCTAAAACTAACCCTAACCCTAACCCATACCCTACGCCGTACCTGAACCCGTATCCGAACCCGTACCCTAAGCCATACCCTAACCCTAATCCTAACCCTAACCCTAAGCTACCCTTGACTGCTTCTGCCTCCAATAGATTTCCTGAGCACTATTGTTTTAAGGAACAGGTTAAAAAGAGAATCCTAATGTGATTTCTTTATAATGGGTGTGTTCCTTATCATATCCTAGTGTCTAAACTCTTCTCCATGGCTGGACCCCCAAAACACATTCCTTTATGTGCTAATGGGTATCTAGAGAGTGGGATAGGTTTAGTAAGTACCCTACCCCTAACGTGTAACCTAACCCTAACATGTAACCTAATCCTAAATCGTACCCTAAACCGAGCCCTAACCGTAAAACTAACCGTAACCCTAACCCTAACCCATAACCTGCGCCATACCCGAACCCGTACCCGAACCCGTACGCTAAGCCGTACGCTTACCCTAAACCTAACCCTAAACTACCCTTGACTTCTTCTGCCTCCAATAGATTTCCTAAGCACTAGTGTTTTAAGGAACAGGTTAAAAAGAGAATCCTAATGTGATTTCTATATAATGGGTGTCTTCCTTATCTCATCCTAGTGTCTAAACTCTTCTCCATGGCTGGACCCCCAAATAATATTCCTTTACGTCCTAAGGGGTATCTAGAGAGTGAGATAGGTTTAATAACTACCCTAACCCTAACGCGTACCCTAACGCTAACCCCTACCCTAACCCTAACACGTACCCTAATCCCAACCCGTACCCTAAACCGAGCCCTTACCCTAAAACTAACCCTAACCCTAACCCTAACACATACCCTTCGCCGTACCCGAACCTGTACCCGAACCCGTACCCTAAGCCGTATCCTAAACCTAACCCTAACCCTAACCCTAACCCTAAGCTACCCTTGACTGCTTCTTCCTCCAATAGATTTCCTAAGCACTAGTGTTTTAAGGAACAGGTTAAAAAGAGAATCCTAATGTGATTTCTTTATAATGGGTGTGTTCTTTATCTTATCCTAGTGTCTAAACTCTTCTCCATGGCTAGACCCCAAATACTATTCCTTTACGTGCTAAGGGGTATCTAGAGAGTGGGATAGGTTTAATAACTACCCTAAGCCTAACGCGTACCCTAACGATAACTCCTACTCTAACACTAACACATACCCTAATCCTAAACCATAACCTAAACCGAGCCCTAACCCTAAAACTAACCCTAATCCTAACACTAACCCATACCCTACGCCGTATCCGAACCTGTATCCGAACCCGTACCCTAAGCCATACCCTAACCCTAACCCTAACCCGAACCCTAAGCTACCCTTGACTGCTTCTGCCTCCAATAGATTTCCTGAGCACTATTGTTTTAAGGAACAGGTTAAAAAGACAATCCTAATATAATTTCTTTATAATGGGTGTGTTCCTTATCATATCCTAGTGTCTAAACATTTCTCCATGGCTGGACCCCCAAAAAATATTCCTTTACGTGCTAATGGGTATCTAGAGATTGGGATAGGTTTAGTAACTACCCTACCCCTAACGCGTACCCTAACCCTAACATGTAACCTAATCCAAAACCGTACCCTAAACCGAGCCCTAACCCTAACACTAACCCTAACCCTAACCCTAACCCATATCCTACGCCGTATCCGAACCCCTACCCAAACCCGTACCCTAAGCCATACCCTAACACTAACACTAACCCTAACCCTAACCCTAACCCTAAGCTACCCTTGACTGCTTTTGCCACCGAGAGATTTCCTAAACACTAGTGTTTTAAGGAACAGGTTAAAAAGAGAATCCTAATGTGATTTCTTTATAATGGGTGTGTTCCTTATCTTATCCTAATGTCTAAACTCTTCTCCATGGCTGGACCCCCAAATAATATTCCTTTACGTCCTAAGGGGTATCTACAGAGTGAGATAGGTTTAATAACTAACCTAACACTAACGCGTACCCTAACGCTAACCCCTACCCTAACCCTAACACGTACCCTAATCCTAACCCGTACCCTAAACCGAGCCCTTACCCTAAAACTAACGCTAACCCTAACCCTAACACATACCCTACGCCGTAGGCGAACCCGTACCCGAACCCGTATCCTAAGCCGTACCCTAACCCTAACCCTAACCCTAACCCTAAGCTACCCTTGACTGCTTCTGCCTCCAATAGATTTCCTAAGCACTAGTGTTTTAAGGAACAGGTTAAAAAGAGAATCCTAATGTGATTTCTTTTAATGGGTGTGTTCCTTATCTTATCCTAGTGTCTAAATTCTTCTCCATGGCTAGACCACAAATACTATTCCTTTACGTGCTAAGGGGTATCTAGAGAGTGGGATAGTTTTAATAACTACCCTTACCCTAACGTGTACCCTAACCATAACCCCTACTCTAACCGTATCACGTACCCTAATCCTAAACCATAACCTAAACCGAGCCCTAACCCTAAAACTAACCCTAACCCTAACCCATACCCTACGCCGTACCTGAACCCGTATCCGAACCCGTACCCTAAGCCATACCCTAACCCTAATCCTAACCCTAACCCTAAGCTACCCTTGACTGCTTCTGCCTCCAATAGATTTCCTGAGCACTATTGTTTTAAGGAACAGGTTAAAAAGAGAATCCTAATGTGATTTCTTTATAATGGGTGTGTTCCTTATCATATCCTAGTGTCTAAACTCTTCTCCATGGCTGGACCCCCAAAACACATTCCTTTACGTGCTAATGGGTATCTAGAGAGTGGGATAGGTTTAGTAAGTACCCTACCCCTAACGTGTACCCTAACCCTAACATGTAACCTAATCCTAAGCCGTACCCTAAACCGAGCCCTAACCCTAACACTAAACCTGACCCTAATCCTAACCCATACCCTAGGCTGTATCCGTTCCCCTACCCGAACCCGTACTCTAAGACATACCCTAACCCTAACCCTAACCCTAAGCTACCCTTGACTGCTTCTGCCTCCAATAGATTTCCTAAGCACTAGTGTTTTAAGTAACAGGTTAAAAAGAGAATCCTAATGTGATTTCTTTATAAAGGGTGTGTTCCTTATCTTATCCTAGTGTCTAATCTCTTCTCCATGGCTGGACCCCCAAATAATATTCCTTTTCGCGCTAAGGGGTATCTACAGAGTGGGATAGGTTTAATAACTACCCTAACCCTAAGGCGTACCCTAACCCTAACCCCTACCCTAACCCTAACACGTACCCTAATCCTAACCAGTAACCTAAACCGAGCCCTAACCCTAAAACTAACCCTAACCCTAACCCTAACCCATGCCCTACACCGTACCCGAACCCGTACCCTAAGCCGTAACCTAACCATAGCCCTAAGCTACCCTTGACTGCTTTTGCCACCAAGAGATTTCCTAAGCACTAGTGATTTAAGGAACAGGTTAAAAAGAGAATCCTAATGTGATTTCTTTATAATGGGTGTGTTCCTTATCTTATCCTAATGTCTAAACTCTTCTCCATGGCTGGACCCCCAAATAATATTCCTTTACGTCCTAAGGGGTATCTAGAGAGTGAGATAGGTTTAATAACTACCCTAACCCTAACGCGTACCCTAACCCTAACCCTTACCCTAACCCTAACACGGACCCTAATCCTAAATCGTACCCTAAACCGAGCCCTAACCGTAAAACTAACCGTAACCCTAACCCTAACCCATAACCTGCGCCATACCCGAACCCGTACCCGAACCCGTACGCTAAGCCGTACGCTTACCCTAAACCTAACCCTAAACTACCCTTGACTTCTTCTGCCTCCAATAGATTTCCTAAGCACTAGTGTTTTAAGGAACAGGTTAAAAAGAGAATCCTAATGTGATTTCTATATAATGGGTGTCTTCCTTATCTCATCCTAGTGTCTAAACTCTTCTCCATAGCTGGACCCCCAAATAATATTCCTTTACGTCCTAAGGGGTATCTAGAGAGTGAGATAGGTTTAATAACTACCCTAACCCTAACGCGTACCCTAACGCTAACCCCTACCCTAACCCTAACACGTACCCTAATCCCAACCCGTACCCTAAACCGAGCCCTTACCCTAAAACTAACCCTAACCCTAACCCTAACACATACCCTTCGCCGTACCCGAACCTGTACCCGAACCCGTACCCTAAGCCGTATCCTAAACCTAACCCTAACCCTAACCCTAACCCTAAGCTACCCTTGACTGCTTCTTCCTCCAATAGATTTCCTAAGCACTAGTGTTTTAAGGAACAGGTTAAAAAGAGAATCCTAATGTGATTTCTTTATAATGGGTGTGTTCTTTATCTTATCCTAGTGTCTAAACTCTTCTCCATGGCTAGACCCCAAATACTATTCCTTTACGTGCTAAGGGGTATCTAGAGAGTGGGATAGGTTTAATAACTACCCTAAGCCTAACGCGTACCCTAACGATAACTCCTACTCTAACACTAACACATACCCTAATCCTAAACCATAACCTAAACCGAGCCCTAACCCTAAAACTAACCCTAACCCTAACCCTAACCCATACCCTACGCCGTATCCGAACCTGTATCCGAACCCGTACCCTAAGCCATACCCTAACCCTAACCCTAACCCGAACCCTAAGCTACCCTTGACTGCTTCTGCCTCCAATAGATTTCCTGAGCACTATTGTTTTAAGGAACAGGTTAAAAAGACAATCCTAATATAATTTCTTTATAATGGGTGTGTTCCTTATCATATCCTAGTGTCTAAACATTTCTCCATGGTTGGACCCCCAAAAAATATTCCTTTACGTGCTAATGGGTATCTAGAGAGTGGGATAGGTTTAGTAACTACCCTACCCCTAACGCGTACCCTAACCCTAACATGTAACCTAATCCTAAACCGTACCCTAAACCGAGCCCTAACCCTAACACTAACCCTAACCCTAACCCTAACCCATATCCTATGCCGTATCCGAACCCCTACCCAAACCCGTACCCTAAGCCATACCCTAACACTAATACTAACCCTAACCCTAACCCTAACCCTAAGCTACCCTTGACTGCTTTTGCCACCAAGAGATTTCCTAAACACTAGTGTTTTAAGGAACAGGTTAAAAAGAGAATCCTAATGTGATTTCTTTATCATGGGTGTGTTCCTTATCTTATCCTAATGTCTAAACTCTTCTCCATGGCTGGACCCCCAAATAATATTCCTTTACGTCCTAAGGGGTATCTAGAGAGTGAGATAGGTTTAATAACTAACCTAACACTAACGCGTACCCTAACGCTAACCCCTACCCTAACCCTAACACGGTCCCTAATCCTAACCCGTACCCTAAACCGAGCCCTTACCCTAAAACTAACGCTAACCCTAACCCTAACACATACCCTACGCCGTAGGCGAACCCGTACCCGAACCCGTATCCTAAGCCGTACCCTAACCCTAACCCTAACCCTAACCCTAAGCTACCCTTGACTGCTTCTGCCTCCAATAGATTTCCTAAGCACTAGTGTTTTAAGGAACAGGTTAAAAAGAGAATCCTAATGTGATTTCTTTTAATGGGTGTGTTCCTTATCTTATCCTAGTGTCTAAATTCTTCTCCATGGCTAGACCTCAAATACTATTCCTTTACGTGCTAAGGGGTATCTAGAGAGTGGGATAGGTTTAATAACTACCCTAACCCTAACGTGTACCCTAACCATAACCCCTACTCTAACCCTATCACGTACCCTAATCCTAAACCATAACCTAAACCGAGCCCTAACCCTAAAACTAACCCTAACCCTAACCCATACCCTACGCCGTACCTGAACCCGTATCCGAACCCGTACCCTAAGCCATACCCTAACCCTAATCCTAACCCTAACCCTAAGCTACCCTTGACTGCTTCTGCCTCCAATAGATTTCCTGAGCACTATTGTTTTAAGGAACAGGTTAAAAAGAGAATCCTAATGTGATTTCTTTATAATGGGTGTGTTCCTTATCATATCCTAGTGTCTAAACTCTTCTCCATGGCTGGACCCCCAAAACACATTCCTTTACGTGCTAATGGGTATCTAGAGAGTGGGATAGGTTTAGTAAGTACCCTACCCCTAACGTGTACCCTAACCCTAACATGTAACCTAATCCTAAGCCGTACCCTAAACCGAGCCCTAACCCTAACACTAAACCTGACCCTAATCCTAACCCATACCCTAGGCTGTATCCGTTCCCCTACCCGAACCCGTACTCTAAGACATACCCTAACCCTAACCCTAACCCTAACCCTAAGCTACCCTTGACTGCTTCTGCCTCCAATAGATTTCCTAAGCACTAGTGTTTTAAGGAACAGGTTAAAAAGAGAATCCTAAAGTGATTTCTTTATAAAGGGTGTGTTCCTTATCTTATCCTAGTGTCTAATCTCTTCTCCATGGCTGGACCCCCAAATAATATTCCTTTTCGCGCTAAGGGGTATCTACAGAGTGGGATAGGTTTAATAACTACCCTAACCCTAAGGCGTACCCTAACCCTAACCCCTACCCTAACCCTAACACGTACCCTAATCCTAACCAGTAACCTAAACCGAGCCCTAACCCTAAAACTAACCCTAACCCTAACCCTAACCCATGCCCTACACCGTACCCGAACCCGTACCCGAACCCGTACCCTAAGCCGTAACCTAACCATAGCCCTAACCCTAACCCTAAGCTACCCTTGACTGCTTTTGCCACCAAGAGATTTCCTAAGCACTAGTGATTTAAGGAACAGGTTAAAAAGAGAATCCTAATGTGATTTCTTTATAATGGGTGTGTTCCTTATCTTATCCTAATGTCTAAACTCTTCTCCATGGCTGGACCCCCAAATAATATTCCTTTACGTCCTAAGGGGTATCTAGAGAGTGAGATAGGTTTAATAACTACCCTAACCCTAACGCGTACCCTAACCCTAACCCTTACCCTAACCCTAACACGGACCCTAATCCTAAATCGTACCCTAAACCGAGCCCTAACCGTAAAACTAACCGTAACCCTAACCCTAACCCATAACCTGCGCCATACCCGAACCCGTACCCGAACCCGTAAGCTAAGCCGTACGCTTACCCTAAACCTAACCCTAAACTACCCTTGACTTCTTCTGCCTCCAATAGATTTCCTAAGCACTAGTGTTTTAAGGAACAGGTTAAAAAGAGAATCCTAATGTGATTTCTATATAATGGGTGTCTTCCTTATCTCATCCTAGTGTCTAAACTCTTCTCCATAGCTGGACCCCCAAATAATATTCCTTTACGTCCTAAGGGGTATCTAGAGAGTGAGATAGGTTTAATAACTACCCTAACCCTAACGCGTACCCTAACGCTAACCCCTACCCTAACCCTAACACGTACCCTAATCCCAACCCGTACCCTAAACCGAGCCCTTACCCTAAAACTAACCCTAACCCTAACCCTAACACATACCCTTCGCCGTACCCGAACCTGTACCCGAACCCGTACCCTAAGCCGTATCCTAAACCTAACCCTAACCCTAACCCTAACCCTAAGCTACCCTTGACTGCTTCTTCCTCCAATAGATTTCCTAAGCACTAGTGTTTTAAGGAACAGGTTAAAAAGAGAATCCTAATGTGATTTCTTTATAATGGGTGTGTTCTTTATCTTATCCTAGTGTCTAAACTCTTCTCCATGGCTAGACCCCAAATACTATTCCTTTACGTGCTAAGGGGTATCTAGAGAGTGGGATAGGTTTAATAACTACCCTAAGCCTAACGCGTACCCTAACGATAACTCCTAATCTAACACTAACACATACCCTAATCCTAAACCATAACCTAAACCGAGCCCTAACCCTAAAACTAACCCTAACCCTAACCCTAACCCATACCCTACGCCGTATCCGAACCTGTATCCGAACCCGTACCCTAAGCCATACCCTAACCCGAACCCTAAGCTACCCTTGACTGCTTCTGCCTCCAATAGATTTCCTGAGCACTATTGTTTTAAGGAACAGGTTAAAAAGACAATCCTAATATAATTTCTTTATAATGGGTGTGTTCCTTATCATATCCTAGTGTCTAAACATTTCTCCATGGTTGGACCCCCAAAAAATATTCCTTTACGTGCTAATGGGTATCTAGAGAGTGGGATAGGTTTAGTAACTACCCTACCCCTAACGCATACCCTAACCCTAACATGTAACCTAATCCTAAACCGTACCCTAAACCGAGCCCTAACCCTAACACTAACCCTAACCCTAACCCTAACCCATATCCTATGCCGTATCCGAACCCCTACCCAAACCCGTACCCTAAGCCATACCCTAACACTAACACTAACCCTAACCCTAACCCTAACCCTAAGCTACCCTTGACTGCTTTTGCCACCAAGAGATTTCCTAAACACTAGTGTTTTAAGGAACAGGTTAAAAAGAGAATCCTAATGTGATTTCTTTATAATGGGTGTGTTCCTTATCTTATCCTAATGTCTAAACTCTTCTCCATGGCTGGACCCCCAAATAATATTCCTTTACGTCCTAAGGGGTATCTAGAGAGTGAGATAGGTTTAATAACTAACCTAACACTAACGCGTACCCTAACGCTAACCCCTACCCTAACCCTAACACGTACCCTAATCCTAACCCGTACCCTAAACCGAGCCCTTACCCTAAAACTAACGCTAACCCTAACCCTAACACATACCCTACGCCGTACGCGAACCCGTACCCGAACCCGTATCCTAAGCCGTACCCTAACCCTAACCCTAACCCTAACCCTAAGCTACCCTTGACTGCTTCTGCCTCCAATAGATTTCCTAAGCACTAGTGTTTTAAGGAACAGGTTAAAAAGAGAATCCTAATGTGATTTCTTTTAATGGGTGTGTTCCTTATCTTATCCTAGTGTCTAAATTCTTCTCCATGGCTAGACCACAAATACTATTCCTTTACGTGCTAAGGGGTATCTAGAGAGTGGGATAGGTTTAATAACTACCCTAACCCTAACGTGTACCCTAACCATAACCGTTACTCTAACCCTATCACGTACCCTAATCCTAAACCATAACCTAAACCGAGCCCTAACCCTAAAACTAACCCTAACCCTAACCCATACCCTACGCCGTACCTGAACCCGTATCCGAACCCGTACCCTAAGCCATACCCTAACCCTAATCCTAACCCTAACCCTAAGCTACCCTTGACTGCTTCTGCCTCCAATAGATTTCCTGAGCACTATTGTTTTAAGGAACAGGTTAAAAAGAGAATCCTAATGTGATTTCTTTATAATGGGTGTGTTCCTTATCATATCCTAGTGTCTAAACTCTTCTCCATGGCTGGACCCCCAAAACACATTCCTTTACGTGCTAATGGGTATCTAGAGAGTGGGATAGGTTTAGTAAGTACCCTACCCCTAACGTGTACCCTAACCCTAACATGTAACCTAATCCTAAGCCGTACCCTAAACCGAGCCCTAACCCTAACACTAAACCTGACCCTAATCCTAACCCATACCCTAGGCTGTATCCGTTCCCCTACCCGAACCCGTACTCTAAGACATACCCTAACCCTAACCCTAACCCTAACCCTAAGCTACCCTTGACTGCTTCTGCCTCCAATAGATTTCCTAAGCACTAGTGTTTTAAGGAACAGGTTAAAAAGAGAATCCTAATGTGATTTCTTTATAAAGGGTGTGTTCCTTATCTTATCCTAGTGTCTAATCTCTTCTCCATGGCTGGACCCCCAAATAATATTCCTTTTCGCGCTAAGGGGTATCTACAGAGTGGGATAGGTTTAATAACTACCCTAACCCTAAGGCGTACCCTAACCCTAACCCCTACCCTAACCCTAACACGTACCCTAATCCTAACCAGTAACCTAAACCGAGCCCTAACCCTAAAACTAACCCTAACCCTAACCCTAACCCATGCCCTACACCGTACCCGAACCCGTACCCGAACCCGTACCCTAAGCCGTAACCTAACCATAGCCCTAACCCTAACCCTAAGCTACCCTTGACTGCTTTTGCCACCAAGAGATTTCCTAAGCACTAGTGATTTAAGGAACAGGTTAAAAAGAGAATCCTAATGTGATTTCTTTATAATGGGTGTGTTCCTTATCTTATCCTAATGTCTAAACTCTTCTCCATGGCTGGACCCCCAAATAATATTCCTTTACGTCCTAAGGGGTATCTAGAGAGTGAGATAGGTTTAATAACTACCCTAACCCTAACGCGTACCCTAACCCTAACCCTTACCCTAACCCTAACACGGACCCTAATCCTAAATCGTACCCTAAACCGAGCCCTAACCGTAAAACTAACCGTAACCCTAACCCTAACCCATAACCTGCGCCATACCCGAACCCGTACCCGAACCCGTACGCTAAGCCGTACGCTTACCCTAAACCTAACCCTAAACTACCCTTGACTTCTTCTGCCTCCAATAGATTTCCTAAGCACTAGTGTTTTAAGGAACAGGTTAAAAAGAGAATCCTAATGTGATTTCTATATAATGGGTGTCTTCCTTATCTCATCCTAGTGTCTAAACTCTTCTCCATAGCTGGACCCCCAAATAATATTCCTTTACGTCCTAAGGGGTATCTAGAGAGTGAGATAGGTTTAATAACTACCCTAACCCTAACGCGTACCCTAACGCTAACCCCTACCCTAACCCTAACACGTACCCTAATCCCAACCCGTACCCTAAACCGAGCCCTTACCCTAAAACTAACCCTAACCCTAACCCTAACACATACCCTTCGCCGTACCCGAACCTGTACCCGAACCCGTACCCTAAGCCGTATCCTAAACCTAACCCTAACCCTAACCCTAACCCTAAGCTACCCTTGACTGCTTCTTCCTCCAATAGATTTCCTAAGCACTAGTGTTTTAAGGAACAGGTTAAAAAGAGAATCCTAATGTGAGTTCTTTATAATGGGTGTGTTCTTTATCTTATCCTAGTGTCTAAACTCTTCTCCATGGCTAGACCCCAAATACTATTCCTTTACGTGCTAAGGGGTATCTAGAGAGTGGGATAGGTTTAATAACTACCCTAAGCCTAACGCGTACCCTAACGATAACTCCTACTCTAACACTAACACATACCCTAATCCTAAACCATAACCTAAACCGAGCCCTAACCCTAAAACTAACCCTAACCCTAACCCTAACCCATACCCTACGCCGTATCCGAACCTGTATCCGAACCCGTACCCTAAGCCATACCCTAACCCTAACCCTAACCCGAACCCTAAGCTACCCTTGACTGCTTCTGCCTCCAATAGATTTCCTGAGCACTATTGTTTTAAGGAACAGGTTAAAAAGACAATCCTAATATAATTTCTTTATAATGGGTGTGTTCCTTATCATATCCTAGTGTCTAAACATTTCTCCATGGCTGGACCCCCAAAAAATATTCCTTTACGTGCTAATGGGTATCTAGAGAGTGGGATAGGTTTAGTAACTACCCTACCCCTAACGCGTACCCTAACCCTAACATGTAACCTAATCCTAAACCGTACCCTAAACCGAGCCCTAACCCTAACACTAACCCTAACCCTAACCCTAACCCATATCCTACGCCGTATCCGAACCCCTACCCAAACCCGTACCCTAAGCCATACCCTAACACTAACCCTAACCCTAACCCTAACCCTAAGCTACCCTTGACTGCTTTTGCCACCAAGAGATTTCCTAAACACTAGTGTTTTAAGGAACAGGTTAAAAAGAGAATCCTAATGTGATTTCTTTATAATGGGTGTGTTCCTTATCTTATCCTAATGTCTAAACTCTTCTCCATGGCTGGACCCCCAAATAATATTCCTTTACGTCCTAAGGGGTATCTAGAGAGTGAGATAGGTTTAATAACTAACCTAACACTAACGCGTACCCTAACGCTAACCCCTACCCTAACCCTGACACGTGCCCTAATCCTAACCCGTACCCTAAACCGAGCCCTTACCCTAAAACTAACCCTAACCCTAACCCTAACACATACCCTACGCCGTACGTGAACCCGTACCCGAACCCGTATCCTAAGCCGTACCCTAACCGTAACCCTAACCCTAACCCTAACCCTAAGCTACCCTTGACTGCTTCTGCCTCCAATAGATTTCCTAAGCACTAGTGTTTTAAGGAACAGGTTAAAAAGAGAATCCTAATGTGATTTCTTTTAATGGGTGTGTTCCTTATCTTATCCTAGTGTCTAAATTCTTCTCCATGGCTAGACCACAAATACTATTCCTTTACGTGCTAAGGGGTATCTAGATAGTGGGATAGGTTTAATAACTACCCTAACCCTAACGTGTACCCTAACCATAACCCCTACTCTAACCCTATCACGTACCCTAATCCTAAACCATAACCTAAACCGAGCCCTAACCCTAAAACTAACCCTAACCCTAACCCATACCCTACGCCGTACCTGAACCCATATCCGAACCCGTACCCTAAGCCATACCCTAACCCTAATCCTAACCCTAACCCTAAGCTACCCTTGACTGCTTCTGCCTCCAATAGATTTCCTGAGCACTATTGTTTTAAGGAACAGGTTAAAAAGAGAATCCTAATGTGATTTCTTTATAATGGATGTGTTCCTTATCATATCCTAGTGTCTAAACTCTTCTCCATGGCTGGACCCCCAAAACACATTCCTTTACGTGCTAATGGGTATCTAGAGAGTGGGATAGGTTTAGTAAGTACCCTACCCCTAACGTGTACCCTAACCCTAACATGTAACCTAATCCTAAGCCGTACCCTAAACCGAGCCCTAACCCTAACACTAAACCTGACCCTAATCCTAACCCATACCCTAGGCTGTATCCGTTCCCCTACCCGAACCCGTACTCTAAGACATACCCTAACCCTAACCCTAACCCTAACCCTAAGCTACCCTTGACTGCTTCTGCCTCCAATAGATTTCCTAAGCACTAGTGTTTTAAGGAACAGGTTAAAAAGAGAATCCTAATGTGATTTCTTTATAAAGGGTGTGTTCCTTATCTTATCCTAGTGTCTAATCTCTTCTCCATGGCTGGACCCCCAAATAATATTCCTTTTCGCGCTAAGGGGTATCTACAGAGTGGGATAGGTTTAATAACTACCCTAACCCTAAGGCGTACCCTAACCCTAACCCCTACCCTAACCCTAACACGTACCCTAATCCTAACCAGTAACCTAAACCGAGCCCTAACCCTAAAACTAACCCTAACCCTAACCCTAACCCATGCCCTACACCGTACCCGAACCCGTACCCGAACCCGTACCCTAAGCCGTAACCTAACCATAGCCCTAACCCTAACCCTAAGCTACCCTTGACTGCTTTTGCCACCAAGAGATTTCCTAAGCACTAGTGATTTAAGGAACAGGTTAAAAAGAGAATCCTAATGTGATTTCTTTATAATGGGTGTGTTCCTTATCTTATCCTAATGTCTAAACTCTTCTCCATGGCTGGACCCCCAAATAATATTCCTTTACGTCCTAAGGGGTATCTAGAGAGTGAGATAGGTTTAATAACTACCCTAACCCTAACGCGTACCCTAACCCTAACCCTTACCCTAACCCTAACACGGACCCTAATCCTAAATCGTACCCTAAACCGAGCCCTAACCGTAAAACTAACCGTAACCCTAACCCTAACCCATAACCTGCCCCATACCCGAACCCGTACCCGAACCCGTACGCTAAGCCGTACGCTTACCCTAAACCTAACCCTAAACTACCCTTGACTTCTTCTGCCTCCAATAGATTTCCTAAGCACTAGTGTTTTAAGGAACAGGTTAAAAAGAGAATCCTAATGTGATTTCTATATAATGGGTGTCTTCCTTATCTCATCCTAGTGTCTAAACTCTTCTCCATAGCTGGACCCCCAAATAATATTCCTTTACGTCCTAAGGGGTATCTAGAGAGTGAGATAGGTTTAATAACTACCCTAACCCTAACGCGTACCCTAACGCTAACCCCTACCCTAACCCTAACACGTACCCTAATCCCAACCCGTACCCTAAACCGAGCCCTTACCCTAAAACTAACCCTAACCCTAACCCTAACACATACCCTTCGCCGTACCCGAACCTGTACCCGAACCCGTACCCTAAGCCGTATCCTAAACCTAACCCTAACCCTAACCCTAAACCTAAGCTACCCTTGACTGCTTCTTCCTCCAATAGATTTCCTAAGCACTAGTGTTTTAAGGAACAGGTTAAAAAGAGAATCCTAATGTGATTTCTTTATAATGGGTGTGTTCTTTATCTTATCCTAGTGTCTAAACTCTTCTCCATGGCTAGACCCCAAATACTATTCCTTTACGTGCTAAGGGGTATCTAGAGAGTGGGATAGGTTTAATAACTACCCTAAGCCTAACGCGTACCCTAACGATAACTCCTACTCTAACACTAACACATACCCTAATCCTAAACCATAACCTAAACCGAGCCCTAACCCTAAAACTAACCCTAACCCTAACCCTAACCCATACCCTACGCCGTATCCGAACCTGTATCCGAACCCGTACCCTAAGCCATACCCTAACCCTAACCCTAACCCGAACCCTAAGCTACCCTTGACTGCTTCTGCCTCCAATAGATTTCCTGAGCACTATTGTTTTAAGGAACAGGTTAAAAAGACAATCCTAATATAATTTCTTTATAATGGGTGTGTTCCTTATCATATCCTAGTGTCTAAACATTTCTCCATGGTTGGACCCCCAAAAAATATTCCTTTACGTGCTAATGGGTATCTAGAGAGTGGGATAGGTTTAGTAACTAACCTACCCCTAACGCGTACCCTAACCCTAACATGTAACCTAATCCTAAACCGTACCCTAAACCGAGCCCTAACCCTAACACTAACCCTAACCCTAACCCTAACCCATATCCTATGCCGTATCCGAACCCCTACCCAAACCCGTACCCTAAGCCATACCCTAACACTAACACTAACCCTAACCCTAACCCTAACCCTAAGCTACCCTTGACTGCTTTTGCCACCAAGAGATTTCCTAAACACTAGTGTTTTAAGGAACAGGTTAAAAAGAGAATCCTAATGTGATTTCTTTATAATGGGTGTGTTCCTTATCTTATCCTAATGTCTAAACTCTTCTCCATGGCTGGACCCCCAAATAATATTCCTTTACGTCCTAAGGGGTATCTAGAGAGTGAGATAGGTTTAATAACTAACCTAACACTAACGCGTACCCTAACGCTAACCCCTACCCTAACCCTAACACGTACCCTAATCCTAACCCGTACCCTAAACCGAGCCCTTACCCTAAAACTAACGCTAACCCTAACCCTAACACATACCCTACGCCGTACGCGAACCCGTACCCGAACCCGTATCCTAAGCCGTACCCTAACCCTAACCCTAACCCTAACCCTAAGCTACCCTTGACTGCTTCTGCCTCCAATAGATTTCCTAAGCACTAGTGTTTTAAGGAACAGGTTAAAAAGAGAATCCTAATGTGATTTCTTTTAATGGGTGTGTTCCTTATCTTATCCTAGTGTCTAAATTCTTCTCCATGGCTAGACCACAAATACTATTCCTTTACGTGCTAAGGGGTATCTAGAGAGTGGGATAGGTTTAATAACTACCCTAACCCTAACTTGTACCCTAACCATAACCCCTACTCTAACCCTATCACGTACCCTAATCCTAAACCATAACCTAAACCGAGCCCTAACCCTAAAACTAACCCTAACCCTAACCCATACCCTACGCCGTACCTGAACCCGTATCCGAACCCGTACCCTAAGCCATACCCTAACCCTAATCCTAACCCTAACCCTAAGCTACCCTTGACTGCTTCTGCCTCCAATAGATTTCCTGAGCACTATTGTTTTAAGGAACAGGTTAAAAAGACAATCCTAATGTGATTTCTTTATAATGGGTGTGTTCCTTATCATATCCTAGTGTCTAAACTCTTCTCCATGGCTGGACCCCCAAAACACATTCCTTTACGTGCTAATGGGTATCTAGAGAGTGGGATAGGTTTAGTAAGTACCCTACCCCTAACGTGTACCCTAACCCTAACATGTAACCTAATCCTAAGCCGTACCCTAAACCGAGCCCTAACCCTAACACTAAACCTGACCCTAATCCTAACCCATACCCTAGGCTGTATCCGTTCCCCTACCCGAACCCGTACTCTAAGACATACCCTAACCCTAACCCTAACCCTAACCCTAAGCTACCCTTGACTGCTTCTGCCTCCAATAGATTTCCTAAGCACTAGTGTTTTAAGGAACAGGTTAAAAAGAGAATCCTAATGTGATTTCTTTATAAAGGGTGTGTTCCTTATCTTATCCTAGTGTCTAATCTCTTCTCCATGGCTGGACCCCCAAATAATATTCCTTTTCGCGCTAAGGGGTATCTACAGAGTGGGATAGGTTTAATAACTACCCTAACCCTAAGGCGTACCCTAACCCTAACCCCTACCCTAACCCTAACACGTACCCTAATCCTAACCAGTAACCTAAACCGAGCCCTAACCCTAAAACTAACCCTAACCCTAACCCTAACCCATGCCCTACACCGTACCCGAACCCGTACCCGAACCCGTACCCTAAGCCGTAACCTAACCATAGCCCTAACCCTAACCCTAAGCTACCCTTGACTGCTTTTGCCACCAAGAGATTTCCTAAGCACTAGTGATTTAAGGAACAGGTTAAAAAGAGAATCCTAATGTGATTTCTTTATAATGGGTGTGTTCCTTATCTTATCCTAATGTCTAAACTCTTCTCCATGGCTGGACCCCCAAATAATATTCCTTTACGTCCTAAGGGGTATCTAGAGAGTGAGATAGGTTTAATAACTACCCTAACCCTAACGCGTACCCTAACCCTAACCCTTACCCTAACCCTAACACGGACCCTAATCCTAAATCGTACCCTAAACCGAGCCCTAACCGTAAAACTAACCGTAACCCTAACCCTAACCCATAACCTGCGCCATACCCGAACCCGTACCCGAACCCGTAAGCTAAGCCGTACGCTTACCCTAAACCTAACCCTAAACTACCCTTGACTTCTTCTGCCTCCAATAGATTTCCTAAGCACTAGTGTTTTAAGGAACAGGTTAAAAAGAGAATCCTAATGTGATTTCTATATAATGGGTGTCTTCCTTATCTCATCCTAGTGTCTAAACTCTTCTCCATAGCTGGACCCCCAAATAATATTCCTTTACGTCCTAAGGGGTATCTAGAGAGTGAGATAGGTTTAATAACTACCCTAACCCTAACGCGTACCCTAACGCTAACCCCTACCCTAACCCTAACACGTACCCTAATCCCAACCCGTACCCTAAACCGAGCCCTTACCCTAAAACTAACCCTAACCCTAACCCTAACACATACCCTTCGCCGTACCCGAACCTGTACCCGAACCCGTACCCTAAGCCGTATCCTAAACCTAACCCTAACCCTAACCCTAACCCTAAGCTACCCTTGACTGCTTCTTCCTCCAATAGATTTCCTAAGCACTAGTGTTTTAAGGAACAGGTTAAAAAGAGAATCCTAATGTGATTTCTTTATAATGGGTGTGTTCTTTATCTTATCCTAGTGTCTAAACTCTTCTCCATGGCTAGACCCCAAATACTATTCCTTTACGTGCTAAGGGGTATCTAGAGAGTGGGATAGGTTTAATAACTACCCTAAGCCTAACGCGTACCCTAACGATAACTCCTACTCTAACACTAACACATACCCTAATCCTAAACCATAACCTAAACCGAGCCCTAACCCTAAAACTAACCCTAACCCTAACCCTAACCCATACCCTACGCCGTATCCGAACCTGTATCCGAACCCGTACCCTAAGCCATACCCTAACCCTAACCCTAACCCGAACCCTAAGCTACCCTTGACTGCTTCTGCCTCCAATAGATTTCCTGAGCACTATTGTTTTAAGGAACAGGTTAAAAAGACAATCCTAATATAATTTCTTTATAATGGGTGTGTTCCTTATCATATCCTAGTGTCTAAACATTTCTCCATGGTTGGACCCCCAAAAAATATTCCTTTACGTGCTAATGGGTATCTAGAGAGTGGGATAGGTTTAGTAACTACCCTACCCCTAACGCGTACCCTAACCCTAACATGTAACCTAATCCTAAACCGTACCCTAAACCGAGCCCTAACCCTAACACTAACCCTAACCCTAACCCATATCCTATGCCGTATCCGAACCCCTACCCAAACCCGTACCCTAAGCCATACCCTAACACTAACACTAACCCTAACCCTAACCCTAACCCTAAGCTACCCTTGACTGCTTTTGCCACCAAGAGATTTCCTAAACACTAGTGTTTTAAGGAACAGGTTAAAAAGAGAATCCTAATGTGATTTCTTTATAATGGGTGTGTTCCTTATCTTATCCTAATGTCTAAACTCTTCTCCATGGCTGGACCCCCAAATAATATTCCTTTACGTCCTAAGGGGTATCTAGAGAGTGAGATAGGTTTAATAACTAACCTAACACTAACGCGTACCCTAACGCTAACCCCTACCCTAACCCTAACACGTACCCTAATCCTAACCCGTACCCTAAACCGAGCCCTTACCCTAAAACTAACGCTAACCCTAACCCTAACACATACCCTACGCCGTACGCGAACCCGTACCCGAACCCGTATCCTAAGCCGTACCCTAACCCTAACCCTAACCCTAACCCTAAGCTACCCTTGACTGCTTCTGCCTCCAATAGATTTCCTAAGCACTAGTGTTTTAAGGAACAGGTTAAAAAGAGAATCCTAATGTGATTTCTTTTAATGGGTGTGTTCCTTATCTTATCCTAGTGTCTAAATTCTTCTCCATGGCTAGACCACTAATACTATTCCTTTACGTGCTAAGGGGTATCTAGAGAGTGGGATAGGTTTAATAACTACCCTAACCCTAACGTGTACCCTAACCATAACCCCTACTCTAACCCTATCACGTACCCTAATCCTAAACCATAACCTAAACCGAGCCCTAACCCTAAAACTAACCCTAACCCTAACCCATACCCTACGCCGTACCTGAACCCGTATCCGAACCCGTACCCTAAGCCATACCCTAACCCTAATCCTAACCCTAACCCTAAGCTACCCTTGACTGCTTCTGCCTCCAATAGATTTCCTGAGCACTATTGTTTTAAGGAACAGGTTAAAAAGACAATCCTAATGTGATTTCTTTATAATGGGTGTGTTCCTTATCATATCCTAGTGTCTAAACTCTTCTCCATGGCTGGACCCCCAAAACACATTCCTTTACGTGCTAATGGGTATCTAGAGAGTGGGATAGGTTTAGTAAGTGCCCTACCCCTAACGTGTACCCTAACCCTAACATGTAACCTAATCCTAAGCCGTACCCTAAACCGAGCCCTAACCCTAACACTAAACCTGACCCTAATCCTAACCCATACCCTAGGCTGTATCCGTTCCCCTACCCGAACCCGTACTCTAAGACATACCCTAACCCTAAGCTACCCTTGACTGCTTCTGCCTCCAATAGATTTCCTAAGCACTAGTGTTTTAAGGAACAGGTTAAAAAGAGAATCCTAATGTGATTTCTTTATAAAGGGTGTGTTCCTTATCTTATCCTAGTGTCTAATCTCTTCTCCATGGCTGGACCCCCAAATAATATTCCTTTTCGCGCTAAGGGGTATCTACAGAGTGGGATAGGTTTAATAACTACCCTAACCCTAAGGCGTACCCTAACCCTAACCCCTACCCTAACCCTAACACGTACCCTAATCCTAACCAGTAACCTAAACCGAGCCCTAACCCTAAAACTAACCCTAACCCTAACCCTAACCCATGCCCTACACCGTACCCGAACCCGTACCCGAACCCGTACCCTAAGCCGTAACCTAACCATAGCCCTAACCCTAACCCTAAGCTACCCTTGACTGCTTTTGCCACCAAGAGATTTCCTAAGCACTAGTGATTTAAGGAACAGGTTAAAAAGAGAATCCTAATGTGATTTCTTTATAATGGGTGTGTTCCTTATCTTATCCTAATGTCTAAACTCTTCTCCATGGCTGGACCCCCAAATAATATTCCTTTACGTCCTAAGGGGTATCTAGAGAGTGAGATAGGTTTAATAACTACCCTAACCCTAACGCGTACCCTAACCCTAACCCTTACCCTAACCCTAACACGGACCCTAATCCTAAATCGTACCCTAAACCGAGCCCTAACCGTAAAACTAACCGTAACCCTAACCCTAACCCATAACCTGCGCCATACCCGAACCCGTACCCGAACCCGTACGCTAAGCCGTACGCTTACCCTAAACCTAACCCTAAACTACCCTTGACTTCTTCTGCCTCCAATAGATTTCCTAAGCACTAGTGTTTTAAGGAACAGGTTAAAAAGAGAATCCTAATGTGATTTCTATATAATGGGTGTCTTCCTTATCTCATCCTAGTGTCTAAACTCTTCTCCATAGCTGGACCCCCAAATAATATTCCTTTACGTCCTAAGGGGTATCTAGAGAGTGAGATAGGTTTAATAACTACCCTAACCCTAACGCGTACCCTAACGCTAACCCCTACCCTAACCCTAACACGTACCCTAATCCCAACCCGTACCCTAAACCGAGCCCTTACCCTAAAACTAACCCTAACCCTAACCCTAACACATACCCTTCGCCGTACCCGAACCTGTACCCGAACCCGTACCCTAAGCCGTATCCTAAACCTAACCCTAACCCTAACCCTAACCCTAAGCTACCCTTGACTGCTTCTTCCTCCAATAGATTTCCTAAGCACTAGTGTTTTAAGGAACAGGTTAAAAAGAGAATCCTAATGTGATTTCTTTATAATGGGTGTGTTCTTTATCTTATCCTAGTGTCTAAACTCTTCTCCATGGCTAGACCCCAAATACTATTCCTTTACGTGCTAAGGGGTATCTAGAGAGTGGGATAGGTTTAATAACTACCCTAAGCCTAACGCGTACCCTAACGATAACTCCTACTCTAACACTAACACATACCCTAATCCTAAACCATAACCTAAACCGAGCCCTAACCCTAAAACTAACCCTAACCCTAACCCTAACCCATACCCTACGCCGTATCCGAACCTGTATCCGAACCCGTACCCTAAGCCATACCCTAACCCTAACCCTAACCCGAACCCTAAGCTACCCTTGACTGCTTCTGCCTCCAATAGATTTCCTGAGCACTATTGTTTTAAGGAACAGGTTAAAAAGACAATCCTAATATAATTTCTTTATAATGGGTGTGTTCCTTATCATATCCTAGTGTCTAAACATTTCTCCATGGTTGGACCCCCAAAAAATATTCCTTTACGTGCTAATGGGTATCTAGAGAGTGGGATAGGTTTAGTAACTACCCTACCCCTAACGCGTACCCTAACCCTAACATGTAACCTAATCCTAAACCGTACCCTAAACCGAGCCCTAACCCTAACACTAACCCTAACCCTAACCCTAACCCATATCCTATGCCGTATCCAAACCCCTACCCAAACCCGTACCCTAAGCCATACCCTAACACTAACACTAACCCTAACCCTAACCCTAACCCTAAGCTACCCTTGACTGCTTTTGCCACCAAGAGATTTCCTAAACACTAGTGTTTTAAGGAACAGGTTAAAAAGAGAATCCTAATGTGATTTCTTTATAATGGGTGTGTTCCTTATCTTATCCTAATGTCTAAACTCTTCTCCATGGCTGGACCCCCAAATAATATTCCTTTACGTCCTAAGGGGTATCTAGAGAGTGAGATAGGATTAATAACTAACCTAACACTAACGCGTACCCTAACGCTAACCCCTACCCTAACCCTAACACGTACCCTAATCCTAACCCGTACCCTAAACCGAGCCCTTACCCTAAAACTAACGCTAACCCTAACCCTAACACATACCCTACGCCGTACGCGAACCCGTACCCGAACCCGTATCCTAAGCCGTACCCTAACCCTAACCCTAACCCTAACCCTAAGCTACCCTTGACTGCTTCTGCCTCCAATAGATTTCCTAAGCACTAGTGTTTTAAGGAACAGGTTAAAAAGAGAATCCTAATGTGATTTCTTTTAATGGGTGTGTTCCTTATCTTATCCTAGTGTCTAAATTCTTCTCCATGGCTAGACCACTAATACTATTCCTTTACGTGCTAAGGGGTATCTAGAGAGTGGGATAGGTTTAATAACTACCCTAACCCTAACGTGTACCCTAACCATAACCCCTACTCTAACCCTATCACGTACCCTAATCCTAAACCATAACCTAAACCGAGCCCTAACCCTAAAACTAACCCTAACCCTAACCCATACCCTACGCCGTACCTGAACCCGTATCCGAACCCGTACCCTAAGCCATACCCTAACCCTAATCCTAACCCTAACCCTAAGCTACCCTTGACTGCTTCTGCCTCCAATAGATTTCCTGAGCACTATTGTTTTAAGGAACAGGTTAAAAAGACAATCCTAATGTGATTTCTTTATAATGGGTGTGTTCCTTATCATATCCTAGTGTCTAAACTCTTCTCCATGGCTGGACCCCCAAAACACATTCCTTTACGTGCTAATGGGTATCTAGAGAGTGGGATAGGTTTAGTAAGTACCCTACCCCTAACGTGTACCCTAACCCTAACATGTAACCTAATCCTAAGCCGTACCCTAAACCGAGCCCTAACCCTAACACTAAACCTGACCCTAATCCTAACCCATACCCTAGGCTGTATCCGTTCCCCTACCCGAACCCGTACTCTAAGACATACCCTAACCCTAACCCTAACCCTAACCCTAAGCTACCCTTGACTGCTTCTGCCTCCAATAGATTTCCTAAGCACTAGTGTTTTAAGGAACAGGTTAAAAAGAGAATCCTAAAGTGATTTCTTTATAAACGGTGTGTTCCTTATCTTATCCTAGTGTCTAATCTCTTCTCCATGGCTGGACCCCCAAATAATATTCCTTTTCGCGCTAAGGGGTATCTACAGAGTGGGATAGGTTTAATAACTACCCTAACCCTAAGGCGTACCCTAACCCTAACCCCTACCCTAACCCTAACACGTACCCTAATCCTAACCAGTAACCTAAACCGAGCCCTAACCCTAAAACTAACCCTAACCCTAACCCTAACCCATGCCCTACACCGTACCCGAACCCGTACCCGAACCCGTACCCTAAGCCGTAACCTAACCATAGCCCTAACCCTAACCCTAAGCTACCCTTGACTGCTTTTGCCACCAAGAGATTTCCTAAGCACTAGTGATTTAAGGAACAGGTGAAAAAGAGAATCCTAATGTGATTTCTTTATAATGGGTGTGTTCCTTATCTTATCCTAATGTCTAAACTCTTCTCCATGGCTGGACCCCCAAATAATATTCCTTTACGTCCTAAGGGGTATCTAGAGAGTGAGATAGGTTTAATAACTACCCTAACCCTAACGCGTACCCTAACCCTAACCCTTACCCTAACCCTAACACGGACCCTAATCCTAAATCGTACCCTAAACCGAGCCCTAACCGTAAAACTAACCGTAACCCTAACCCTAACCCATAACCTGCGCATACCCGAACCCGTACCCGAACCCGTACGCTAAGCCGTACGCTTACCCTAAACCTAACCCTAAACTACCCTTGACTTCTTCTGCCTCCAATAGATTTCCTAAGCACTAGTGTTTTAAGGAACAGGTTAAAAAGAGAATCCTAATGTGATTTCTATATAATGGGTGTCTTCCTTATCTCATCCTAGTGTCTAAACTCTTCTCCATAGCTGGACCCCCAAATAATATTCCTTTACGTCCTAAGGGGTATCTAGAGAGTGAGATAGGTTTAATAACTACCCTAACCCTAACGCGTACCCTAACGCTAACCCCTACCCTAACCCTAACACGGACCCTAATCCCAACCCGTACCCTAAACCGAGCCCTTACCCTAAAACTAACCCTAACCCTAACCCTAACACATAATACCTTCGCCGTACCCGAACCTGTACCCGAACCCGTACCCTAAGCCGTATCCTAAACCTAACCCTAACCCTAACCCTAACCCTAAGCTACCCTTGACTGCTTCTTCCTCCAATAGATTTCCTAAGCACTAGTGTTTTAAGGAACAGGTTAAAAAGAGAATCCTAATGTGATTTCTTTATAATGGGTGTGTTCTTTATCTTATCCTAGTGTCTAAACTCTTCTCCATGGCTAGACCCCAAATACTATTCCTTTACGTGCTAAGGGGTATCTAGAGAGTGGGATAGGTTTAATAACTACCCTAAGCCTAACGCGTACCCTAACGATAACTCCTACTCTAACACTAACACATACCCTAATCCTAAACCATAACCTAAACCGAGCCCTAACCCTAAAACTAACCCTAACCCTAACCCTAACCCATACCCTACGCCGTATCCGAACCTGTATCCGAACCCGTACCCTAAGCCATACCCTAACCCTAACCCTAACCCGAACCCTAAGCTACCCTTGACTGCTTCTGCCTCCAATAGATTTCCTGAGCACTATTGTTTTAAGGAACAGGTTAAAAAGACAATCCTAATATAATTTCTTTATAATGGGTGTGTTCCTTATCATATCCTAGTGTCTAAACATTTCTCCATGGCTGGACCCCCAAAAAATATTCCTTTACGTGCTAATGGGTATCTAGAGAGTGGGATAGGTTTAGTAACTACCCTACCCCTAACGCGTACCCTAACCCTAACATGTAACCTAATCCTAAACCGTACCCTAAACCGAGCCCTAACCCTAACACTAACCACCCTAACCCATATCCTACGCCGTATCCGAACCCCTACCCAAACCCGTACCCTAAGCCATACCCTAACACTAACCCTAACCCTAACCCTAACCCTAAGCTACCCTTGACTGCTTTTGCCACCAAGAGATTTCCTAAACACTAGTGTTTTAAGGAACAGGTTAAAAAGAGAATCCTAATGTGATTTCTTTATAATGGGTGTGTTCCTTATCTTATCCTAATGTCTAAACTCTTCTCCATGGCTGGACCCCCAAATAATATTCCTTTACGTCCTAAGGGGTATCTAGAGAGTGAGATAGGTTTAATAACTAACCTAACACTAACGCGTACCCTAACGCTAACCCCTACCCTAACCCTAACACGTACCCTAATCCTAACCCGTACCCTAAACCGAGCCCTTACCCTAAAACTAACCCTAACCCTAACCCTAACACATACCCTACGCCGTACGCGAACCCATACCCGAACCCGTATCCTAAGCCGTACCCTAACCCTAACCCTAACCCTAACCCTAAGCTACCCTTGACTGCTTCTGCCTCCAATAGATTTCCTAAGCACTAGTGTTTTAAGGAACAGGTTAAAAAGAGAATCCTAATGTGATTTCTTTTAATGGGTGTGTTCCTTATCTTATCCTAGTGTCTAAATTCTTCTCCATGGCTAGACCACAAATACTATTCCTTTACGTGCTAAGGCGTATCTAGAGAGTGGGATAGGTTTAATAACTACCCTAACCCTAACGTGTACCCTAACCATAACCCCTACTCTAACCCTATCACGTACCCTAATCCTAAACCATAACCTAAACCGAGCCCTAACCCTAAAACTAACCCTAACCCTAACCCATACCCTACGCCGTACCTGAACCCGTATCCGAACCCGTACCCTAAGCCATACCCTAACCCTAATCCTAACCCTAACCCTAAGCTACCCTTGACTGCTTCTGCCTCCAATAGATTTCCTGAGCACTATTGTTTTAAGGAACAGGTTAAAAAGAGAATCCTAATGTGATTTCTTTATAATGGGTGTGTTCCTTATCATATCCTAGTGTCTAAACTCTTCTCCATGGCTGGACCCCCAAAACACGTTCCTTTACGTGCTAATGGGTATCTAGAGAGTGGGATAGGTTTAGTAAGTACCCTACCCATAACGTGTACCCTAACCCTAACATGTAACCTAATCCTAAGCCGT
Organism: Eschrichtius robustus; assembly: GCF_028021215.1. Classification (NCBI taxonomy): domain Eukaryota; kingdom Metazoa; phylum Chordata; class Mammalia; order Artiodactyla; family Eschrichtiidae; genus Eschrichtius; species Eschrichtius robustus. The sequence goes on from NC_090839.1 coordinate 61,445,655, forward strand.
ACCCTAAACCGAGCCCTAACCCTAACACTAAACCTGACCCTAATCCTAACCCATACCCTAGGCTGTATCCGTTCCCCTACCCGATCCCGTACTCTAAGACATACCCTAACCCTAACCCTAACCCTAAGCTACCCTTGACTGCTTCTGCCTCCAATAGATTTCCTAAGCACTAGTGTTTTAAGGAACAGGTTAAAAAGAGAATCCTAATGTGATTTCTTTATAAAGGGTGTGTTCCTTATCTTATCCTAGTGTCTAATCTCTTCTCCATGGCTGGACCCCCAAATAATATTCCTTTTCGCGCTAAGGGGTATCTACAGAGTGGGATAGGTTTAATAACTACCCTAACCCTAAGGCGTACCCTAACCCTAACCCCTACCCTAACCCTAACACGTACCCTAATCCTAACCAGTAACCTAAACCGAGCCCTAACCCTAAAACTAACCCTAACCCTAACCCTATCCCATGCCCTACACCGTACCCGAACCCGTACCCTAAGCCGTAACCTAACCATAGCCCTAACCCTAACCCTAAGCTACCCTTGACTGCTTTTGCCACCAAGAGATTTCCTAAGCACTAGTGATTTAAGGAACAGGTGAAAAAGAGAATCCTAATGTGATTTCTTTATAATGGGTGTGTTCCTTATCTTATCCTAATGTCTAAACTCTTCTCCATGGCTGGACCCCCAAATAATATTCCTTTACGTCCTAAGGGATATCTAGAGAGTGAGATAGGTTTAATAACTACCCTAACCCTAACGCGTACCCTAACCCTAACCCTTACCCTAACCCTAACACGGACCCTAATCCTAAATCGTACCCTAAACCTAGCCCTAACCGTAAAACTAACCGTAACCCTAACCCTAACCCATAACCTGCGCCATACCCGAACCCGTACCCGAACCTGTACGCTAAGCCGTACGCTTACCCTAAACCTAACCCTAAACTACCCTTGACTTCTTCTGCCTCCAATAGATTTCCTAAGCACTAGTGTTTTAAGGAACAGGTTAAAAAGAGAATCCTAATGTGATTTCTATATAATGGGTGTCTTCCTTATCTCATCCTAGTGTCTAAACTCTTCTCCATGGCTGGACCCCCAAATAATATTCCTTTACATCCTAAGGGGTATCTAGAGAGTGAGATAGGTTTAATAACTACCCTAACCCTAACGCGTAACCTAACGCTAACCCCTACCCTAACCCTAACACGTACCCTAATCCCAACCCGTACCCTAAACCGAGCCCTTACCCTAAAACTAACCCTAACCCTAACCCTAACACATACCCTTCGCCGTACCCGAACCTGTACCCGAACCCGTACCCTAAGCCGTATCCTAAACCTAACCCTAACCCTAACCCTAACCCTAAGCTACCCTTGACTGCTTCTTCCTCCAATAGATTTCCTAAGCACTAGTGTTTTAAGGAACAGGTTAAAAAGAGAATCCTAATGTGATTTCTTTATAATGGGTGTGTTCTTTATCTTATCCTAGTGTCTAAACTCTTCTCCATGGCTAGACCCCAAATACTATTCCTTTACGTGCTAAGGGGTATCTAGAGAGTGGGATAGGTTTAATAACTACCCTAAGCCTAACGCGTACCCTAACGATAACTCCTACTCTAACACTAACACATACCCTAATCCTAAACCATAACCTAAACCGAGCCCTAACCCTAAAACTAACCCTAACCCTAACCCTAACCCATACCCTACGCCGTATCCGAACCTGTATCCGAACCCGTACCCTAAGCCATACCCTAACCCTAACCCTAACCCTAACCCTAAGCTACCCTTGACTGCTTCTGCCTCCAATAGATTTCCTGAGCACTATTGTTTTAAGGAACAGGTTAAAAAGACAATCCTAATATAATTTCTTTATAATGGGTGTGTTCCTTATCATATCCTAGTGTCTAAACATTTCTCCATGGCTGGACCCCCAAAAAATATTCCTTTACGTGCTAATGGGTATCTAGAGAGTGGGATAGGTTTAGTAACTACCCTACCCCTAACGCGTACCCTAACCCTAACATGTAACCTAATCCTAAACCGTACCCTAAACCGAGCCCTAACCCTAACACTAACCCTAACCCTAACCCTAACCCATATCCTACGCCGTATCCGAACCCCTACCCAAACCCGTACCCTAAGCCATACCCTAACACTAACCCTAACCCTAACCCTAACCCTAAGCTACCCTTGACTGCTTTTGCCACCAAGAGATTTCCTAAACACTAGTGTTTTAAGGAACAGGTTAAAAAGAGAATCCTAATGTGATTTCTTTATAATGGGTGTGTTCCTTATCTTATCCTAATGTCTAAACTCTTCTCCATGGCTGGACCCCCAAATAATATTCCTTTACGTCCTAAGGGGTATCTAGAGAGTGAGATAGGTTTAATAACTAACCTAACACTAACGCGTACCCTAACGCTAACCCCTACCCTAACCCTAACACGTACCCTAATCCTAACCCGTACCCTAAACCGAGCCCTTACCCTAAAACTAACCCTAACCCTAACCCTAACACATACCCTACGCCGTACGCGAACCCGTACCCGAACCCGTATCCTAAGCCGTACCCTAACCCTAACCCTAACCCTAACCCTAAGCTACCCTTGACTGCTTCTGCCTCCAATAGATTTCCTAAGCACTAGTGTTTTAAGGAACAGGTTAAAAAGAGAATCCTAATGTGATTTCTTTTAATGGGTGTGTTCCTTATCTTATCCTAGTGTCTAAATTCTTCTCCATGGCTAGACCACAAATACTATTCCTTTACGTGCTAAGGCGTATCTAGAGAGTGGGATAGGTTTAATAACTACCCTAACCCTAACGTGTACCCTAACCATAACCCCTACTCTAACCCTATCACGTACCCTAATCCTAAACCATAACCTAAACCGAGCCCTAACCCTAAAACTAACCCTAACCCTAACCCATACCCTACGCCGTACCTGAACCCGTATCCGAACCCGTACCCTAAGCCATACCCTAACCCTAATCCTAACCCTAACCCTAAGCTACCCTTGACTGCTTCTGCCTCCAATAGATTTCCTGAGCACTATTGTTTTAAGGAACATGTTAAAAAGAGAATCCTAATGTGATTTCTTTATAATGGGTGTGTTCCTTATCATATCCTAGTGTCTAAACTCTTCTCCATGGCTGGACCCCCAAAACACGTTCCTTTACGTGCTAATGGGTATCTAGAGAGTGGGATAGGTTTAGTAAGTACCCTACCCATAACGTGTACCCTAACCCTAACATGTAACCTAATCCTAAGCCGTACCCTAAACCGAGCCCTAACCCTAACACTAAACCTGACCCTAATCCTAACCCATACCCTAGGCTGTATCCGTTCCCCTACCCGATCCCGTACTCTAAGACATACCCTAACCCTAACCCTAACCCTAAGCTACCCTTGACTGCTTCTGCCTCCAATAGATTTCCTAAGCACTAGTGTTTTAAGGAACAGGTTAAAAAGAGAATCCTAATGTGATTTCTTTATAAAGGGTGTGTTCCTTATCTTATCCTAGTGTCTAATCTCTTCTCCATGGCTGGACCCCCAAATAATATTCCTTTTCGCGCTAAGGGGTATCTACAGAGTGGGATAGGTTTAATAACTACCCTAACCCTAAGGCGTACCCTAACCCTAACCCCTACCCTAACCCTAACACGTACCCTAATCCTAACCAGTAACCTAAACCGAGCCCTAACCCTAACCCTAACCCTAACCCATGCCCTACACCGTACCCGAACCCGTACCCTAAGCCGTAACCTAACCATAGCCCTAACCCTAACCCTAAGCTACCCTTGACTGCTTTTGCCACCAAGAGATTTCCTAAGCACTAGTGATTTAAGGAACAGGTGAAAAAGAGAATCCTAATGTGATTTCTTTATAATGGGTGTGTTCCTTATCTTATCCTAATGTCTAAACTCTTCTCCATGGCTGGACCCCCAAATAATATTCCTTTACGTCCTAAGGGATATCTAGAGAGTGAGATAGGTTTAATAACTACCCTAACCCTAACGCGTACCCTAACCCTAACCCTTACCCTAACCCTAACACGGACCCTAATCCTAAATCGTACCCTAAACCTAGCCCTAACCGTAAAACTAACCGTAACCCTAACCCTAACCCATAACCTGCGCCATACCCGAACCCGTACCCGAACCTGTACGCTAAGCCGTACGCTTACCCTAAACCTAACCCTAAACTACCCTTGACTTCTTCTGCCTCCAATAGATTTCCTAAGCACTAGTGTTTTAAGGAACAGGTTAAAAAGAGAATCCTAATGTGATTTCTATATAATGGGTGTCTTCCTTATCTCATCCTAGTGTCTAAACTCTTCTCCATGGCTGGACCCCCAAATAATATTCCTTTACATCCTAAGGGGTATCTAGAGAGTGAGATAGGTTTAATAACTACCCTAACCCTAACGCGTACCGTAACGATAACTCCTACTCTAACACTAACACATACCCTAATCCTAAACCATAACCTAAACCGAGCCCTAACCCTAAAACTAACCCTAACCCTAACCCTAACCCATACCCTACGCCGTATCCGAACCTGTATCCGAACCCGTACCCTAAGCCATACCCTAACCCTAACCCTAACCCTAACCCTAAGCTACCCTTCACTGCTTCTGCCTACAATAGATTTCCTGAGCACTATTGTTTTAAGGAACAGGTTAAAAAGACAATCCTAATATAATTTCTTTATAATGGGTGTGTTCCTTATCATATCCTAGTGTCTAAACATTTCTCCATGGCTGGACCCCCAAAAAATATTCCTTTACGTGCTAATGGGTATCTAGAGAGTGGGATAGGTTTAGTAACTACCCTACCCCTAACGCGTACCCTAACCCTAACATGTAACCTAATCCTAAACCGTACCCTAAACCGAGCCCTAACCCTAACACTAACCCTAACCCATATCCTACGCCGTATCCGAACCCCTAACCAAACCCGTACCCTAAGCCATACCCTAACACTAACCCTAACCCTAAGCTACCCTTGACTGCTTTTGCCACCAAGAGATTTCCTAAACACTAGTGTTTTAAGGAACAGGTTAAAAAGAGAATCCTAATGTGATTTCTTTATAATGGGTGTGTTCCTTATCTTATCCTAATGTCTAAACTCTTCTCCATGGCTGGACCCCCAAATAATATTCCTTTACGTCCTAAGGGGTATCTAGAGAGTGAGATAGGTTTAATAACTAACCTAACACTAACGCATACCCTAACGCTAACCCCTACCCTAACCCTAACACGTACCCTAATCCTAACCCGTACCCTAAACCGAGCCCTTACCCTAAAACTAACCCTAACCCTAACCCTAACACATACCCTACGCCGTACGCGAACCCATACCCGAACCCGTATCCTAAGCTGTACCCTAACCCTAACCCTAACCCTAACCCTAAGCTACCCTTGACTGCTTCTGCCTCCAATAGATTTCCTAAGCACTAGTGTTTTAAGGAACAGGTTAAAAAGAGAATCCTAATGTGATTTCTTTTAATGGGTGTGTTCCTTATCTTATCCTAGTGTCTAAATTCTTCTCCATGGCTAGACCACAAATACTATTCCTTTACGTGCTAAGGGGTATCTAGAGAGTGGGATAGGTTTAATAACTACCCTAACCCTAACGTGTACCCTAACCATAACCCCTACTCTAACCCTATCACGTACCCTAATCCTAAACCATAACCTAAACCGAGCCCTAACCCTAAAACTAACCCTAACCCTAACCCATACCCTACGCCGTACCTGAACCCGTATCCGAACCCGTACCCTAAGCCATACCCTAACCCTAATCCTAACCCTAACCCTAAGCTACCCTTGACTGCTTCTGCCTCCAATAGATTTCCTGAGCACTATTGTTTTAAGGAACAGGTTAAAAAGAGAATCCTAATGTGATTTCTTTATAATGGGTGTGTTCCTTATCATATCCTAGTGTCTAAACTCTTCTCCATGGCTGGACCCCCAAAACACATTCCTTTACGTGCTAATGGGTATCTAGAGAGTGGGATAGGTTTAGTAAGTACCCTACCCCTAACGTGTACCCTAACCCTAACATGTAACCTAATCCTAAGCCGTACCCTAAACCGAGCCCTAACCCTAACACTAAACCTGACCCTAATCCTAACCCATACCCTAGGCTGTATCCGTTCCCCTACCCGAACCCGTACTCTAAGACATACCCTAACCCTAACCCTAACCCTAAGCTACCCTTGACTGCTTCTGCCTCCAATAGATTTCCTAAGCACTAGTGTTTTAAGGAACAGGTTAAAAAGAGAATCCTAATGTGATTTCTTTATAAAGGGTGTGTTCCTTATCTTATCCTAGTGTCTAATCTCTTCTCCATGGCTGGACCCCCAAATAATATTCCTTTTCACGCTAAGGGGTATCTACAGAGTGGGATAGGTTTAATAACTACCCTAACCCTAAGGCGTACCCTAACCCTAACCCCTACCCTAACCCTAACACGTACCCTAATCCTAACCAGTAACCTAAACCGAGCCCTAACCCTAAAACTAACCCTAACCCTAACCCTAACCCATGCCCTACACCGTACCCGAACCCGTACCCGAACCCGTACCCTAAGCCGTAACCTAACCATAGCCCTAACCCTAACCCTAAGCTACCCTTGACTGCTTTTGCCACCAAGAGATTTCCTAAGCACTAGTGATTTAAGGAACAGGTTAAAAACAGAATCCTAATGTGATTTCTTTATAATGGGTGTGTTCCTTATCTTATCCTAATGTCTAAACTCTTCTCCATGGCTGGACCCCCAAATAATATTCCTTTACGTCCTAAGGGGTATCTAGAGAGTGAGATAGGTTTAATAACTACCCTAACCCTAACGCGTACCCTAACCCTAACCCTTACCCTAACCCTAACACGGACCCTAATCCTAAATCGTACCCTAAACCGAGCCCTAACCGCAAAACTAACCGTAACCCTAACCCTAACCCATAACCTGCGCCATACCCGAACCCGTACCCGAACCCGTACGCTAAGCCGTACGCTTAACCTAAACCTAACCCTAAACTACCCTTGACTTCTTCTGCCTCCAATAGATTTCCTTAGCACTAGTGTTTTAAGGAACAGGTTAAAAAGAGAATCCTAATGTGATTTCTATATAATGGGTGTCTTCCTTATCTCATCCTAGTGTCTAAACTCTGCTCCATGGCTGGACCCCCAAATAATATTCCTTTACGTCCTAAGGGGTATCTAGAGAGTGAGATAGGTTTAATAACTACCCTAACCCTAACGCGTATCCTAACGCTAACCCCTACCCTAACCCTAACACGTACCCTAATCCCAACCCGTACCCTAAACCGAGCCCTTACCCTAAAACTAACCCTAACCCTAACCCTAACACATACCCTTCGCCGTACCCGAACCTGTTCCCGAACCCGTACCCTAAGCCGTATCCTAAACCTAACCCTAACCCTAACCCTAACCCTAAGCTACCCTTGACTGCTTCTTCCTCCAATAGATTTCCTAAGCACTAGTGTTTTAAGGAACAGGTTAAAAAGAGAATCCTAATGTGATTTCTTTATAATGGGTGTGTTCTTTATCTTATCCTAGTGTCTAAACTCTTCTCCATGGCTAGACCCCAAATACTATTCCTTTACGTGCTAAGGGGTATCTAGAGAGTGGGATAGGTTTAATAACTACCCTAAGCCTAACGCGTACCCTAACGATAACTCCTACTCTAACACTAACACATACCCTAATCCTAAACCATAACCTAAACCGAGCCCTAACCCTAAAACTAACCCTAACCCTAACCCTAACCCATACCCTACGCCGTATCCGAACCTGTATCCGAACCCGTACCCTAAGCCATACCCTAACCCTAACCCTAAACCTAACCCTAAGCTACCCTTGACTGCTTCTGCCTCCAATAGATTTCCTGAGCACTATTGTTTTAAGGAACAGGTTAAAAAGACAATCCTAATATAATTTCTTTATAATGGGTGTGTTCCTTATCATATCCTAGTGTCTAAACATTTCTCCATGGCTGGACCCCCAAAAAATATTCCTTTACGTGCTAATGGGTATCTAGAGAGTGGGATAGGTTTAGTAACTACCCTACCCCTAACGCGTACCCTAACCCTAACATGTAACCTAATCCTAAACCGTACCCTAAACCGAGCCCTAACCCTAACACTAACCCTAACCCTAACCCTAACCCATATCCTACGCCGTATCCGAACCCCTACCCAAACCCGTACCCTAAGCCATACCCTAACACTAACCCTAACCCTAACCCTAACCCTAAGCTACCCTTGACTGCTTTTGCCACCAAGAGATTTCCTAAACACTAGTGTTTTAAGGAACAGGTTAAAAAGAGAATCCTAATGTGATTTCTTTATAATGGGTGTGTTCCTTATCTTATCCTAATGTCTAAACTCTTCTCCATGGCTGGACCCCCAAATAATATTCCTTTACGTCCTAAGGGGTATCTAGAGAGTGAGATAGGTTTAATAACTAACCTAACACTAACGCGTACCCTAACGCTAACCCCTACCCTAACCCTAACACGTACCCTAATCCCAACCCGTACCCTAAACCGAGCCCTTACCCTAAAACTAACCCTAACCCTAACCCTAACACATACCCTTCGCCGTACCCGAACCTGTACCCGAACCCGTACCCTAAGCCGTATCCTAAACCTAACCCTAACCCTAACCCTAACCCTAAGCTACCCTTGACTGCTTCTTCCTCCAATAGATTTCCTAAGCACTAGTGTTTTAAGGAACAGGTTAAAAAGAGAATCCTAATGTGATTTCTTTATAATGGGTGTGTTCTTTATCTTATCCTAGTGTCTAAACTCTTCTCCATGGCTAGACCCCAAATACTATTCCTTTATGTGCTAAGGGGTATCTAGAGAGTGGGATAGGTTTAATAACTACCCTAAGCCTAACGCGTACCCTAACGATAACTCCTACTCTAACACTAACACATACCCTAATCCTAAACCATAACCTAAACCGAGCCCTAACCCTAAAACTAACCCTAACCCTAACCCTAACCCATACCCTACGCCGTATCCGAACCTGTATCCGAACCCGTACCCTAAGCCATACCCTAACCCTAACCCTAACCCTAACCCTAAGCTACCCTTCACTGCTTCTGCCTCCAATAGATTTCCTGAGCACTATTGTTTTAAGGAACAGGTTAAAAAGACAATCCTAATATAATTTCTTTATAATGGGTGTGTTCCTTATCATATCCTAGTGTCTAAACATTTCTCCATGGCTGGACCCCCAAAAAATATTCCTTTACGTGCTAATGGGTATCTAGAGAGTGGGATAGGTTTAGTAACTACCCTACCCCTAACGCGTACCCTAACCCTAACATGTAACCTAATCCTAAACCGTACCCTAAACCGAGCCCTAACCCTAACACTAACCCTAACCCATATCCTACGCCGTATCCGAACCCCTAACCAAACCCGTACCCTAAGCCATACCCTAACACTAACCCTAACCCTAAGCTACCCTTGACTGCTTTTGCCACCAAGAGATTTCCTAAACACTAGTGTTTTAAGGAACAGGTTAAAAAGAGAATCCTAATGTGATTTCTTTATAATGGGTGTGTTCCTTATCTTATCCTAATGTCTAAACTCTTCTCCATGGCTGGACCCCCAAATAATATTCCTTTACGTCCTAAGGGGTATCTAGAGAGTGAGATAGGTTTAATAACTAACCTAACACTAACGCGTACCCTAACGCTAACCCCTACCCTAACCCTAACACGTACCCTAATCCTAACCCGTACCCTAAACCGAGCCCTTACCCTAAAACTAACCCTAACCCTAACCCTAACACATACCCTACGCCGTACGCGAACCCATACCCGAACCCGTATCCTAAACCGTACCCTAACCCTAACCCTAACCCTAACCCTAAGCTACCCTTGACTGCTTCTGCCTCCAATAGATTTCCTAAGCACTAGTGTTTTAAGGAACAGGTTAAAAAGAGAATCCTAATGTGATTTCTTTTAATGGGTGTGTTCCTTATCTTATCCTAGTGTCTAAATTCTTCTCCATGGCTAGACCACAAATACTATTCCTTTACGTGCTAAGGGGTATCTAGAGAGTGGGATAGGTTTAATAACTACCCTAACCCTAACGTGTACCCTAACCATAACCCCTACTCTAACCCTATCACGTACCCTAATCCTAAACCATAACCTAAACCGAGCCCTAACCCTAAAACTAACCCTAACCCTAACCCATACCCTACGCCGTACCTGAACCCGTATCCGAACCCGTACCCTAAGCCATACCCTAACCCTAATCCTAACCCTAACCCTAAGCTACCCTTGACTGCTTCTGCCTCCAATAGATTTCCTGAGCACTATTGTTTTAAGGAACAGGTTAAAAAGAGAATCCTAATGTGATTTCTTTATAATGGGTGTGTTCCTTATCATATCCTAGTGTCTAAACTCTTCTCCATGGCTGGACCCCCAAAACACGTTCCTTTACGTGCTAATGGGTATCTAGAGAGTGGGATAGGTTTAGTAAGTACCCTACCCCTAACGTGTACCCTAACCCTAACATGTAACCTAATCCTAAGCCGTACCCTAAACCGAGCCCTAACCCTAACACTAAACCTGACCCTAATCCTAACCCATACCCTAGGCTGTATCCGTTCCCCTACCCGAACCCGTACTCTAAGACATACCCTAACCCTAACCCTAACCCTAAGCTACCCTTGACTGCTTCTGCCTCCAATAGATTTCCTAAGCACTAGTGTTTTAAGGAACAGGTTAAAAAGAGAATCCTAATGTGATTTCTTTATAAAGGGTGTGTTCCTTATCTTATCCTAGTGTCTAATCTCTTCTCCATGGCTGGACCCCCAAATAATATTCCTTTTCACGCTAAGGGGTATCTACAGAGTGGGATAGGTTTAATAACTACCCTAACCCTAAGGCGTACCCTAACCCTAACCCCTACCCTAACCCTAACACGTACCCTAATCCTAACCAGTAACCTAAACCGAGCCCTAACCCTAAAACTAACCCTAACCCTAACCCTAACCCATGCCCTACACCGTACCCGAACCCGTACCCTAAGCCGTAACCTAACCATAGCCCTAACCCTAACCCTAAGCTACCCTTGACTGCTTTTGCCACCAAGAGATTTCCTAAGCACTAGTGATTTAAGGAACAGGTGAAAAAGAGAATCCTAATGTGATTTCTTTATAATGGGTGTGTTCCTTATCTTATCCTAATGTCTAAACTCTTCTCCATGGCTGGACCCCCAAATAATATTCCTTTACGTCCTAAGGGGTATCTAGAGAGTGAGATAGGTTTAATAACTACCCTAACCCTAACGCGTACCCTAACCCTAACCCTTACCCTAACCCTAACACGGACCCTAATCCTAAATCGTACCCTAAACCTAGCCCTAACCGTAAAACTAACCGTAACCCTAACCCTAACCCATAACCTGCGCCATACCCGAACCCGTACCCGAACCTGTACGCTAAGCCGTACGCTTACCCTAAACCTAACCCTAAACTACCCTTGACTTCTTCTGCCTCCAATAGATTTCCTAAGCACTAGTGTTTTAAGGAACAGGTTAAAAAGAGAATCCTAATGTGATTTCTATATAATGGGTGTCTTCCTTATCTCATCCTAGTGTCTAAACTCTTCTCCATGGCTGGACCCCCAAATAATATTCCTTTACATCCTAAGGGGTATCTAGAGAGTGAGATAGGTTTAATAACTACCCTAACCCTAACGCGTACCCTAACGCTAACCCCTACCCTAACCCTAACACGTACCCTAATCCCAACCCGTACCCTAAACCGAGCCCTTACCCTAAAACTAACCCTAACCCTAACCCTAACACATACCCTTCGCCGTACCCGAACCTGTACCCGAACCCGTACCCTAAGCCGTATCCTAAACCTAACCCTAACCCTAACCCTAACCCTAAGCTACCCTTGACTGCTTCTTCCTCCAATAGATTTCCTAAGCACTAGTGTTTTAAGGAACAGGTTAAAAAGAGAATCCTAATGTGATTTCTTTATAATGGGTGTGTTCTTTATCTTATCCTAGTGTCTAAACTCTTCTCCATGGCTAGACCCCAAATACTATTCCTTTATGTGCTAAGGGGTATCTAGAGAGTGGGATAGGTTTAATAACTACCCTAAGCCTAACGCGTACCCTAACGATAACTCCTACTCTAACACTAACACATACCCTAATCCTAAACCATAACCTAAACCGAGCCCTAACCCTAAAACTAACCCTAACCCTAACCCTAACCCATACCCTACGCCGTATCCGAACCTGTATCCGAACCCGTACCCTAAGCCATACCCTAACCCTAACCCTAACCCTAACCCTAAGCTACCCTTCACTGCTTCTGCCTCCAATAGATTTCCTGAGCACTATTGTTTTAAGGAACAGGTTAAAAAGACAATCCTAATATAATTTCTTTATAATGGGTGTGTTCCTTATCATATCCTAGTGTCTAAACATTTCTCCATGGCTGGACCCCCAAAAAATATTCCTTTACGTGCTAATGGGTATCTAGAGAGTGGGATAGGTTTAGTAACTACCCTACCCCTAACGCGTACCCTAACCCTAACATGTAACCTAATCCTAAACCGTACCCTAAACCGAGCCCTAACCCTAACACTAACCCTAACCCATATCCTACGCCGTATCCGAACCCCTAACCAAACCCGTACCCTAAGCCATACCCTAACACTAACCCTAACCCTAAGCTACCCTTGACTGCTTTTGCCACCAAGAGATTTCCTAAACACTAGTGTTTTAAGGAACAGGTTAAAAAGAGAATCCTAATGTGATTTCTTTATGATGGGTGTGTTCCTTATCTTATCCTAATGTCTAAACTCTTCTCCATGGCTGGACCCCCAAATAATATTCCTTTACGTCCTAAGGGGTATCTAGAGAGTGAGATAGGTTTAATAACTAACCTAACACTAACGCGTACCCTAACGCTAACCCCTACCCTAACCCTAACACGTACCCTAATCCTAACCCGTACCCTAAACCGAGCCCTTACCCTAAAACTAACCCTAACCCTAACCCTAACACATACCCTACGCCGTACGCGAACCCATACCCGAACCCGTATCCTAAGCTGTACCCTAACCCTAACCCTAACCCTAACCCTAAGCTACCCTTGACTGCTTCTGCCTCCAATAGATTTCCTAAGCACTAGTGTTTTAAGGAACAGGTTAAAAAGAGAATCCTAATGTGATTTCTTTTAATGGGTGTGTTCCTTATCTTATCCTAGTGTCTAAATTCTTCTCCATGGCTAGACCACAAATACTATTCCTTTACGTGCTAAGGGGTATCTAGAGAGTGGGATAGGTTTAATAACTACCCTAACCCTAACGTGTACCCTAACCATAACCCCTACTCTAACCCTATCACGTACCCTAATCCTAAACCATAACCTAAACCGAGCCCTAACCCTAAAACTAACCCTAACCCTAACCCATACCCTACGCCGTACCTGAACCCGTATCCGAACCCGTACCCTAAGCCATACCCTAACCCTAATCCTAACCCTAACCCTAAGCTACCCTTGACTGCTTCTGCCTCCAATAGATTTCCTGAGCACTATTGTTTTAAGGAACAGGTTAAAAAGAGAATCCTAATGTGATTTCTTTATAATGGGTGTGTTCCTTATCATATCCTAGTGTCTAAACTCTTCTCCATGGCTGGACCCCCAAAACACATTCCTTTACGTGCTAATGGGTATCTAGAGAGTGGGATAGGTTTAGTAAGTACCCTACCCCTAACGTGTACCCTAACCCTAACATGTAACCTAATCCTAAGCCGTACCCTAAACCGAGCCCTAACCCTAACACTAAACCTGACCCTAATCCTAACCCATACCCTAGGCTGTATCCGTTCCCCTACCCGAACCCGTACTCTAAGACATACCCTAACCCTAACCCTAACCCTAAGCTACCCTTGACTGCTTCTGCCTCCAATAGATTTCCTAAGCACTAGTGTTTTAAGGAACAGGTTAAAAAGAGAATCCTAATGTGATTTCTTTATAAAGGGTGTGTTCCTTATCTTATCCTAGTGTCTAATCTCTTCTCCATGGCTGGACCCCCAAATAATATTCCTTTTCACGCTAAGGGGTATCTACAGAGTGGGATAGGTTTAATAACTACACTAACCCTAAGGCGTACCCTAACCCTAACCCCTACCCTAACCCTAACACGTACCCTAATCCTAACCAGTAACCTAAACCGAGCCCTAACCCTAAAACTAACCCTAACCCTAACCCTAACCCATGCCCTACACCGTACCCGAACCCGTACCCGAACCCGTACCCTAAGCCGTAACCTAACCATAGCCCTAACCCTAACCCTAAGCTACCCTTGACTGCTTTTGCCACCAAGAGATTTCCTAAGCACTAGTGATTTAAGGAACAGGTTAAAAAGAGAATCCTAATGTGATTTCTTTATAATGGGTGTGTTCCTTATCTTATCCTAATGTCTAAACTCTTCTCCATGGCTGGACCCCCAAATAATATTCCTTTACGTCCTAAGGGGTATCTAGAGAGTGAGATAGGTTTAATAACTACCCTAACCCTAACGCGTACCCTAACCCTAACCCTTACCCTAACCCTAACACGGACCCTAATCCTAAATCGTACCCTAAACCGAGCCCTAACCGCAAAACTAACCGCAACCCTAACCCTAACCCATAACCTGCGCCATACCCGAACCCGTACCCGAACCCGTACGCTAAGCCGTACGCTTACCCTAAACCTAACCCTAAACTACCCTTGACTTCTTCTGCCTCCAATAGATTTCCTTAGCACTAGTGTTTTAAGGAACAGGTTAAAAAGAGAATCCTAATGTGATTTCTATATAATGGGTGTCTTCCTTATCTCATCCTAGTGTCTAAACTCTTCTCCATGGCTGGACCCCCAAATAATATTCCTTTACGTCCTAAGGGGTATCTAGAGAGTGAGATAGGTTTAATAACTACCCTAACCCTAACGCGTACCCTAACGCTAACCCCTACCCTAACCCTAACACGTACCCTAATCCCAACCCGTACCCTAAACCGAGCCCTTACCCTAAAACTAACCCTAACCCTAACCCTAACACATACCCTTCGCCGTACCCGAACCTGTACCCGAACCCGTACCCTAAGCCGTATCCTAAACCTAACCCTAACCCTAACCCTAACCCTAAGCTACCCTTGACTGCTTCTTCCTCCAATAGATTTCCTAAGCACTAGTGTTTTAAGGAACAGGTTAAAAAGAGAATCCTAATGTGATTTCTTTATAATGGGTGTGTTCTTTATCTTATCCTAGTGTCTAAACTCTTCTCCATGGCTAGACCCCAAATACTATTCCTTTACGTGCTAAGGGGTATCTAGAGAGTGGGATAGGTTTAATAACTACCCTAAGCCTAACGCGTACCCTAACGATAACTCCTACTCTAACACTAACACATACCCTAATCCTAAACCATAACCTAAACCGAGCCCTAACCCTAAAACTAACCCTAACCCTAACCCTAACCCATACCCTACGCCGTATCCGAACCTGTATCCGAACCCGTACCCTAAGCCATACCCTAACCCTAACCCTAACCCTAACCCTAAGCTACCCTTGACTGCTTCTGCCTCCAATAGATTTCCTGAGCACTATTGTTTTAAGGAACAGGTTAAAAAGACAATCCTAATATAATTTCTTTATAATGGGTGTGTTCCTTATCATATCCTAGTGTCTAAACATTTCTCCATGGCTGGACCCCCAAAAAATATTCCTTTACGTGCTAATGGGTATCTAGAGAGTGGGATAGGTTTAGTAACTACCCTACCCCTAACGCGTACCCTAACCCTAACATGTAACCTAATCCTAAACCGTACCCTAAACCGAGCCCTAACCCTAACACTAACCCTAACCCATATCCTACGCCGTATCCGAACCCCTAACCAAACCCGTACCCTAAGCCATACCCTAACACTAACCCTAACCCTAAGCTACCCTTGACTGCTTTTGCCACCAAGAGATTTCCTAAACACTAGTGTTTTAAGGAACAGGTTAAAAAGAGAATCCTAATGTGATTTCTTTATAATGGGTGTGTTCCTTATCTTATCCTAATGTCTAAACTCTTCTCCATGGCTGGACCCCCAAATAATATTCCTTTACGTCCTAAGGGGTATCTAGAGAGTGAGATAGGTTTAATAACTAACCTAACACTAACGCGTACCCTAACGCTAACCCCTACCCTAACCCTAACACGTACCCTAATCCTAACCCGTACCCTAAACCGAGCCCTTACCCTAAAACTAACCCTAACCCTAACCCTAACACATACCCTACGCCGTACGCGAACCCATACCCGAACCCGTATCCTAAACCGTACCCTAACCCTAACCCTAACCCTAACCCTAAGCTACCCTTGACTGCTTCTGCCTCCAATAGATTTCCTAAGCACTAGTGTTTTAAGGAACAGGTTAAAAAGAGAATCCTAATGTGATTTCTTTTAATGGGTGTGTTCCTTATCTTATCCTAGTGTCTAAATTCTTCTCCATGGCTAGACCACAAATACTATTCCTTTACGTGCTAAGGGGTATCTAGAGAGTGGGATAGGTTTAATAACTACCCTAACCCTAACGTGTACCCTAACCATAACCCCTACTCTAACCCTATCACGTACCCTAATCCTAAACCATAACCTAAACCGAGCCCTAACCCTAAAACTAACACTAACCCTAACCCATACCCTACGCCGTACCTGAACCCGTATCCGAACCCGTACCCTAAGCCATACCCTAACCCTAATCCTAACCCTAACCCTAAGCTACCCTTGACTGCTTCTGCCTCCAATAGATTTCCTGAGCACTATTGTTTTAAGGAACAGGTTAAAAAGAGAATCCTAATGTGATTTCTTTATAATGGGTGTGTTCCTTATCATATCCTAGTGTCTAAACTCTTCTCCATGGATGGACCCGAAAAACACGTTCCTTTACGTGCTAATGGGTATCTAGAGAGTGGGATAGGTTTAGTAAGTACCCTACCCCTAACGTGTACCCTAACCCTAACATGTAACCTAATCCTAAGCCGTACCCTAAACCGAGCCCTAACCCTAACACTAAACCTGACCCTAATCCTAACCCATACCCTAGGCTGTATCCGTTCCCCTACCCGAACCCGTACTCTAAGACATACCCTAACCCTAACCCTAACCCTAAGCTACCCTTGACTGCTTCTGCCTCCAATAGATTTCCTAAGCACTAGTGTTTTAAGGAACAGGTTAAAAAGAGAATCCTAATGTGATTTCTTTATAAAGGGTGTGTTCCTTATCTTATCCTAGTGTCTAATCTCTTCTCCATGGCTGGACCCCCAAATAATATTCCTTTTCACGCTAAGGGGTATCTACAGAGTGGGATAGGTTTAATAACTACCCTAACCCTAAGGCGTACCCTAACCCTAACCCCTACCCTAACCCTAACACGTACCCTAATCCTAACCAGTAACCTAAACCGAGCCCTAACCCTAAAACTAACCCTAACCCTAACCCTAACCCATGCCCTACACCGTACCCGAACCCGTACCCTAAGCCGTAACCTAACCATAGCCCTAACCCTAACCCTAAGCTACCCTTGACTGCTTTTGCCACCAAGAGATTTCCTAAGCACTAGTGATTTAAGGAACAGGTGAAAAAGAGAATCCTAATGTGATTTCTTTATAATGGGTGTGTTCCTTATCTTATCCTAATGTCTAAACTCTTCTCCATGGCTGGACCCCCAAATAATATTCCTTTACGTCCTAAGGGATATCTAGAGAGTGAGATAGGTTTAATAACTACCCTAACCCTAACGCGTACCCTAACCCTAACCCTTACCCTAACCCTAACACGGACCCTAATCCTAAATCGTACCCTAAACCTAGCCCTAACCGTAAAACTAACCGTAACCCTAACCCTAACCCATAACCTGCGCCATACCCGAACCCGTACCCGAACCTGTACGCTAAGCCGTACGCTTACCCTAAACCTAACCCTAAACTACCCTTGACTTCTTCTGCCTCCAATAGATTTCCTAAGCACTAGTGTTTTAAGGAACAGGTTAAAAAGAGAATCCTAATGTGATTTCTATATAATGGGTGTCTTCCTTATCTCATCCTAGTGTCTAAACTCTTCTCCATGGCTGGACCCCCAAATAATATTCCTTTACATCCTAAGGGGTATCTAGAGAGTGAGATAGGTTTAATAACTACCCTAACCCTAACGCGTACCCTAACGCTAACCCCTACCCTAACCCTAACACGTACCCTAATCCCAACCCGTACCCTAAACCGAGCCCTTACCCTAAAACTAACCCTAACCCTAACCCTAACACATACCCTTCGCCGTACCCGAACCTGTACCCGAACCCGTACCCTAAGCCGTATCCTAAACCTAACCCTAACCCTAACCCTAACCCTAAGCTACCCTTGACTGCTTCTTCCTCCAATAGATTTCCTAAGCACTAGTGTTTTAAGGAACAGGTTAAAAAGAGAATCCTAATGTGATTTCTTTATAATGGGTGTGTTCTTTATCTTATCCTAGTGTCTAAACTCTTCTCCATGGCTAGACCCCAAATACTATTCCTTTATGTGCTAAGGGGTATCTAGAGAGTGGGATAGGTTTAATAACTACCCTAAGCCTAACGCGTACCCTAACGATAACTCCTACTCTAACACTAACACATACCCTAATCCTAAACCATAACCTAAACCGAGCCCTAACCCTAAAACTAACCCTAACCCTAACCCTAACCCATACCCTACGCCGTATCCGAACCTGTATCCGAACCCGTACCCTAAGCCATACCCTAACCCTAACCCTAACCCTAACCCTAAGCTACCCTTCACTGCTTCTGCCTCCAATAGATTTCCTGAGCACTATTGTTTTAAGGAACAGGTTAAAAAGACAATCCTAATATAATTTCTTTATAATGGGTGTGTTCCTTATCATATCCTAGTGTCTAAACATTTCTCCATGGCTGGACCCCCAAAAAATATTCCTTTACGTGCTAATGGGTATCTAGAGAGTGGGATAGGTTTAGTAACTACCCTACCCCTAACGCGTACCCTAACCCTAACATGTAACCTAATCCTAAACCGTACCCTAAACCGAGCCCTAACCCTAACACTAACCCTAACCCATATCCTACGCCGTATCCGAACCCCTAACCAAACCCGTACCCTAAGCCATACCCTAACACTAACCCTAACCCTAAGCTACCCTTGACTGCTTTTGCCACCAAGAGATTTCCTAAACACTAGTGTTTTAAGGAACAGGTTAAAAAGAGAATCCTAATGTGATTTCTTTATAATGGGTGTGTTCCTTATCTTATCCTAATGTCTAAACTCTTCTCCATGGCTGGACCCCCAAATAATATTCCTTTACGTCCTAAGGGGTATCTAGAGAGTGAGATAGGTTTAATAACTAACCTAACACTAACGCGTACCCTAACGCTAACCCCTACCCTAACCCTAACACGTACCCTAATCCTAACCCGTACCCTAAACCGAGCCCATACCCTAAAACTAACCCTAACCCTAACCCTAACACATACCCTACGCCGTACGCGAACCCGTACCCGAACCCGTATCCTAAGCCGTACCCTAACCCTAACCCTAACCCTAACCCTAAGCTACCCTTGACTGCTTCTGCCTCCAATAGATTTCCTAAGCACTAGTGTTTTAAGGAACAGGTTAAAAAGAGAATCCTAATGTGATTTCTTTTAATGGGTGTGTTCCTTATCTTATCCTAGTGTCTAAATTCTTCTCCATGGCTAGACCACAAATACTATTCCTTTACGTGCTAAGGGGTATCTAGAGAGTGGGATAGGTTTAATAACTACCCTAACCCTAACGTGTACCCTAACCATAACCCCTACTCTAACCCTATCACGTACCCTAATCCTAAACCATAACCTAAACCGAGCCCTAACCCTAAAACTAACCCTAACCCTAACCCATACCCTACGCCGTACCTGAACCCGTATCCGAACCCGTACCCTAAGCCATACCCTAACCCTAATCCTAACCCTAACCCTAAGCTACCCTTGACTGCTTCTGCCTCCAATAGATTTCCTGAGCACTATTGTTTTAAGGAACAGGTTAAAAAGAGAATCCTAATGTGATTTCTTTATAATGGGTGTGTTCCTTATCATATCCTAGTGTCTAAACTCTTCTCCATGGCTGGACCCCCAAAACACATTCCTTTACGTGCTAATGGGTATCTAGAGAGTGGGATAGGTTTAGTAAGTACCCTACCCCTAACGTGTACCCTAACCCTAACATGTAACCTAATCCTAAGCCGTACCCTAAACCGAGCCCTAACCCTAACACTAAACCTGACCCTAATCCTAACCCATACCCTAGGCTGTATCCGTTCCCCTACCCGAACCCGTACTCTAAGACATACCCTAACCCTAACCCTAACCCTAAGCTACCCTTGACTGCTTCTGCCTCCAATAGATTTCCTAAGCACTAGTGTTTTAAGGAACAGGTTAAAAAGAGAATCCTAATGTGATTTCTTTATAAAGGGTGTGTTCCTTATCTTATCCTAGTGTCTAATCTCTTCTCCATGGCTGGACCCCCAAATAATATTCCTTTTCACGCTAAGGGGTATCTACAGAGTGGGATAGGTTTAATAACTACCCTAACCCTAAGGCGTACCCTAACCCTAACCCGTACCCTAACCCTAACACGTACCCTAATCCTAACCAGTAACCTAAACCGAGCCCTAACCCTAAAACTAACCCTAACCCTAACCCTAACCCATGCCCTACACCGTACCCGAACCCGTACCCGAACCCGTACCATAAGCCGTAACCTAACCATAGCCCTAACCCTAACCCTAAGCTACCCTTGACTGCTTTTGCCACCAAGAGATTTCCTAAGCACTAGTGATTTAAGGAACAGGTTAAAAAGAGAATCCTAATGTGATTTCTTTATAATGGGTGTGTTCCTTATCTTATCCTAATGTCTAAACTCTTCTCCATGGCTGGACCCCCAAATAATATTCCTTTACGTCCTAAGGGGTATCTAGAGAGTGAGATAGGTTTAATAACTACCCTAACCCTAACGCGTACCCTAACCCTAACCCTTACCCTAACCCTAACACGGACCCTAATCCTAAATCGTACCCTAAACCGAGCCCTAACCGTAAAACTAACCGTAACCCTAACCCTAACCCATAACCTGCGCCATACCCGAACCCGTACCCGAACCCGTACGCTAAGCCGTACGCTTACCCTAAACCTAACCCTAAACTACCCTTGACTTCTTCTGCCTCCAATAGATTTCCTTAGCACTAGTGTTTTAAGGAACAGGTTAAAAAGAGAATCCTAATGTGATTTCTATATAATGGGTGTCTTCCTTATCTCATCCTAGTGTCTAAACTCTTCTCCATGGCTGGACCCCCAAATAATATTCCTTTACGTCCTAAGGGGTATCTAGAGAGTGAGATAGGTTTAATAACTACCCTAACCCTAACGCGTACCCTAACGCTAACCCCTACCCTAACCCTAACACGTACCCTAATCCCAACCCGTACCCTAAACCGAGCCCTTACCCTAAAACTAACCCTAACCCTAACCCTAACACATACCCTTCGCCGTACCCGAACCTGTACCCGAACCCGTACCCTAAGCCGTATCCTAAACCTAACCCTAACCCTAACCCTAACCCTAAGCTACCCTTGACTGCTTCTTCCTCCAATAGATTTCCTAAGCACTAGTGTTTTAAGGAACAGGTTAAAAAGAGAATCCTAATGTGATTTCTTTATAATGGGTGTGTTCTTTATCTTATCCTAGTGTCTAAACTCTTCTCCATGGCTAGACCCCAAATACTATTCCTTTACGTGCTAAGGGGTATCTAGAGAGTGGGATAGGTTTAATAACTACCCTAAGCCTAACGCGTACCCTAACGATAACTCCTACTCTAACACTAACACATACCCTAATCCTAAACCATAACCTAAACCGAGCCCTAACCCTAAAACTAACCCTAACCCTAACCCTAACCCATACCCTACGCCGTATCCGAACCTGTATCCGAACCCGTACCCTAAGCCATACCCTAACCCTAACCCTAAGCCTAACCCTAAGCTACCCTTGACTGCTTCTGCCTCCAATAGATTTCCTGAGCACTATTGTTTTAAGGAACAGGTTAAAAAGACAATCCTAATATAATTTCTTTATAATGGGTGTGTTCCTTATCATATCCTAGTGTCTAAACATTTCTCCATGGCTGGACCCCCAAAAAATATTCCTTTACGTGCTAATGGGTATCTAGAGAGTGGGATAGGTTTAGTAACTACCCTACCCCTAACGCGTACCCTAACACTAACATGTAACCTAATCCTAAACCGTACCCTAAACCGAGCCCTAACCCTAACACTAACCCTAACCCATATCCTACGCCGTATCCGAACCCCTAACCAAACCCGTACCCTAAGCCATACCCTAACACTAACCCTAACCCTAAGCTACCCTTGACTGCTTTTGCCACCAAGAGATTTCCTAAACACTAGTGTTTTAAGGAACAGGTTAAAAAGAGAATCCTAATGTGATTTCTTTATAATGGGTGTGTTCCTTATCTTATCCTAATGTCTAAACTCTTCTCCATGGCTGGACCCCCAAATAATATTCCTTTACGTCCTAAGGGGTATCTAGAGAGTGAGATAGGTTTAATAACTAACCTAACACTAACGCGTACCCTAACGCTAACCCCTACCCTAACCCTAACACGTACCCTAATCCTAACCCGTACCCTAAACCGAGCCCTTACCCTAAAACTAACCCTAACCCTAACCCTAACACATACCCTACGCCGTACGCGAACCCGTACCCGAACCCGTATCCTAAGCCGTACCCTAACCCTAACCCTAACCCTAACCCTAAGCTACCCTTGACTGCTTCTGCCTCCAATAGATTTCCTAAGCACTAGTGTTTTAAGGAACAGGTTAAAAAGAGAATCCTAATGTGATTTCTTTTAATGGGTGTGTTCCTTATCTTATCCTAGTGTCTAAATTCTTCTCCATGGCTAGACCACAAATACTATTCCTTTACGTGCTAAGGGGTATCTAGAGAGTGGGATAGGTTTAATAACTACCCTAACCCTAACGTGTACCCTAACCATAACCCCTACTCTAACCCTATCACGTACCCTAATCCTAAACCATAACCTAAACCGAGCCCTAACCCTAAAACTAACCCTAACCCTAACCCATACCCTACGCCGTACCTGAACCCGTATCCGAACCCGTACCCTAAGCCATACCCTAACCCTAATCCTAACCCTAACCCTAAGCTACCCTTGACTGCTTCTGCCTCCAATAGATTTTCTGAGCACTATTGTTTTAAGGAACAGGTTAAAAAGAGAATCCTAATGTGATTTCTTTATAATGGGTGTGTTCCTTATCATATCCTAGTGTCTAAACTCTTCTCCATGGCTGGACCCCCAAAACACATTCCTTTACGTGCTAATGGGTATCTAGAGAGTGGGATAGGTTTAGTAAGTACCCTACCCCTAACGTGTACCCTAACCCTAACATGTAACCTAATCCTAAGCCGTACCCTAAACCGAGCCCTAACCCTAACACTAAACCTGACCCTAATCCTAACCCATACCCTAGGCTGTATCCGTTCCCCTACCCGAACCCGTACTCTAAGACATACCCTAACCCTAACCCTAACCCTAAGCTACCCTTGACTGCTTCTGCCTCCAATAGATTTCCTAAGCACTAGTGTTTTAAGGAACAGGTTAAAAAGAGAATCCTAATGTGATTTCTTTATAAAGGGTGTGTTCCTTATCTTATCCTAGTGTCTAATCTCTTCTCCATGGCTGGACCCCCAAATAATATTCCTTTTCACGCTAAGGGGTATCTACAGAGTGGGATAGGTTTAATAACTACCCTAACCCTAAGGCGTACCCTAACCCTAACCCCTACCCTAACCCTAACACGTACCCTAATCCTAACCAGTAACCTAAACCGAGCCCTAACCCTAAAACTAACCCTAACCCTAACCGTAACCCATGCCCTACACCGTACCCGAACCCGTACCCGAACCCGTACCCTAAGCCGTAACCTAACCATAGCCCTAACCCTAACCCTAAGCTACCCTTGACTGCTTTTGCCACCAAGAGATTTCCTAAGCACTAGTGATTTAAGGAACAGGTTAAAAAGAGAATCCTAATGTGGTTTCTTTATAATGGGTGTGTTCCTTATCTTATCCTAATGTCTAAACTCTTCTCCATGGCTGGACCCCCAAATAATATTCCTTTACGTCCTAAGGGGTATCTAGAGAGTGAGATAGGTTTAATAACTACCCTAACCCTAACGCGTACCCTAACCCTAACCCTTACCCTAACCCTAACACGGACCCTAATCCTAAATCGTACCCTAAACCGAGCCCTAACCGTAAAACTAACCGTAACCCTAACCCTAACCCATAACCTGCGCCATACCCGAACCCGTACCCGAACCCGTACGCTAAGCCGTACGCTTACCCTAAACCTAACCCTAAACTACCCTTGACTTCTTCTGCCTCCAATAGATTTCCTTAGCACTAGTGTTTTAAGGAACAGGTTAAAAAGAGAATCCTAATGTGATTTCTATATAATGGGTGTCTTCCTTATCTCATCCTAGTGTCTAAACTCTTCTCCATGGCTGGACCCCCAAATAATATTCCTTTACGTCCTAAGGGGTATCTAGAGAGTGAGATAGGTTTAATAACTACCCTAACCCTAACGCGTACCCTAACGCTAACCCCTACCCTAACCCTAACACGTACCCTAATCCCAACCCGTACCCTAAACCGAGCCCTTACCCTAAAACTAACCCTAACCCTAACCCTAACACATACCCTACGCCGTATCCGAACCTGTATCCGAACCCGTACCCTAAGCCATACCCTAACCCTAACCCTAAGCCTAACCCTAAGCTACCCTTGACTGCTTCTGCCTCCAATAGATTTCCTGAGCACTATTGTTTTAAGGAACAGGTTAAAAAGACAATCCTAATATAATTTCTTTATACTGGGTGTGTTCCTTATCATATCCTAGTGTCTAAACATTTCTCCATGGCTGGACCCCCAAAAAATATTCCTTTACGTGCTAATGGGTATCTAGAGAGTGGGATAGGTATAGTAACTACCCTACCCCTAACGCGTACCCTAACCCTAACATGTAACCTAATCCTAAACCGTACCCTAAACCGAGCCCTAACCTTAACACTAACCCTAACCCTAACCCTAACCCATATCCTACGCCGTATCCGAACCCCTACCCAAACCCGTACCCTAAGCCATACCCTAACACTAACCCTAACCCTAACCCTAACCCTAAGCTACCCTTGACTGCTTTTGCCACCAAGAGATTTCCTAAACACTAGTGTTTTAAGGAACAGGTTAAAAAGAGAATCCTAATGTGATTTCTTTATAATGGGTGTGTTCCTTATCTTATCCTAATGTCTAAACTCTTCTCCATGGCTGGACCCCCAAATAATATTCCTTTACGTCCTAAGGGGTATCTAGAGAGTGAGATAGGTTTAATAACTAACCTAACACTAACGCGTACCCTAACGCTAACCCCTACCCTAACCCTAACACGTACCCTAATCCTAACCCGTACCCTAAACCGAGCCCTTACCCTAAAACTAACCCTAACCCTAACCCTAACACATACCCTACGCCGTACGCGAACCCGTACCCGAACCCGTATCCTAAGCCGTACCCTAACCCTAACCCTAACCCTAACCGTAAGCTACCCTTGACTGCTTCTTCCTCCAATAGATTTCCTAAGCACTAGTGTTTTAAGGAACAGGTTAAAAAGAGAATCCTAATGTGATTTCTTTTAATGGGTGTGTTCCTTATCTTATCCTAGTGTCTAAATTCTTCTCCATGGCTAGACCACAAATACTATTCCTTTACGTGCTAAGGGGTATCTAGAGAGTGGGATAGGTTTAATAACTACCCTAACCCTAACGTGTACCCTAACCATAACCCCTACTCTAACCCTATCACGTACCCTAATCCTAAACCATAACCTAAACCGAGCCCTAACCCTAAAACTAACCCTAACCCTAACCCATACCCTACGCCGTACCTGAACCCGTATCCGAACCCGTACCCTAAGCCATACCCTAACCCTAATCCTAACCCTAACCCTAAGCTACCCTTGACTGCTTCTGCCTCCAATAGATTTCCGGAGCACTATTGTTTTAAGGAACAGGTTAAAAAGAGAATCCTAATGTGATTTCTTTATAATGGGTGTGTTCCTTATCATATCCTAGTGTCTAAACACTTCTCCATGGCTGGACCCCCAAAACACATTCCTTTACGTGCTAATGGGTATCTAGAGAGTGGGATAGGTTTAGTAAGTACCCTACCCCTAACGTGTACCCTAACCCTAACATGTAACCTAATCCTAAGCCGTACCCTAAACCGAGCCCTAACCCTAACACTAAACCTGACCCTAATCCTAACCCATACCCTAGGCTGTATCCGTTCCCCTACCCGAACCCGTACTCTAAGACATACCCTAACCCTAAACCTAACCCTAAGCTACCCTTGACTGCTTCTGCCTCCAATAGATTTCCTAAGCACTAGTGTTTTAAGGAACAGGTTAAAGAGAATCCTAATGTGATTTCTTTATAAAGGGTGTGTTCCTTATCTTATCCTAGTGTCTAATCTCTTCTCCATGGCTGGACCCCCAAATAATATTCCTTTTCGCGCTAAGGGGTATCTACAGAGTGGGATAGGTTTAATAACTACCCTAACCCTAAGGCGTACCCTAACCCTAACCCCTACCCTAACCCTAACACGTACCCTAATCCTAACCTGTAACCTAAACCGAGCCCTAACCCTAAAACTAACCCTAACCCTAACCCTAACCCATGCCCTACACCGTACCCGAACCCGTACCCGAACCCGTACCCTAAGCAGTAACCTAACCATAGCCCTAACCCTAACCCTAAGCTACCCTTGACTGCTTTTGCCACCAAGAGATTTCCTAAGCACTAGTGATTTAAGGAACAGGTTAAAAAGAGAATCCTAATGTGATTTCTTTATAATGGGTGTGTTCCTTATCTTATCCTAATGTCTAAACTCTTCTCCATGGCTGGACCCCCAAATAATATTCCTTTACGTCCTAAGGGGTATCTAGAGAGTGAGATAGGTTTAATAACTACCCTAACCCTAACGCGTACCCTAACCCTAACCCTTACCCTAACCCTAACACGGACCCTAATCCTAAATCGTACCCTAAACCGAGCCCTAACCGTAAAACTAACCGTAACCCTAACCCTAACCCATAACCTGCACCATACCCGAACCCGTACCCGAACCCGTACGCTAAGCCGTACGCTTACCCTAAACCTAACCCTAAACTACCCTTGACTTCTTCTGCCTCCAATAGATTTCCTAAGCACTAGTGTTTTAAGGAACAGGTTAAAAAGAGAATCCTAATGTGATTTCTATATAATGGGTGTCTTCCTTATCTAATCCTAGTGTCTAAACTCTTCTCCATGGCTGGACCCCCAAATAATATTCCTTTACATCCTAAGGGGTATCTAGAGAGTGAGATAGGTTTAATAACTACCCTAACCCTAACGCGTACCTTAACGCTAACCCCTACCCTAACCCTAACACGTACCCTAATCCCAACCCGTACCCTAAACCGAGCCCTTACCCTAAAACTAACCCTAACCCTAACCCTAACACATACCCTTCGCCGTACCCGAACCTGTACCCGAACCCGTACCCTAAGCCGTATCCTAAACCTAACCCTAACCCTAACCCTAACCCTAAGCTACCCTTGACTGCTTCTTCCTCCAATAGATTTCCTAAGCACTAGTGTTTTAAGGAACAGGTTAAAAAGAGAATCCTAATGTGATTTCTTTATAATGGGTGTGTTCTTTATCTTATCCTAGTGTCTAAACTCTTCTCCATGGCTAGACCCCAAATACTATTCCTTTACGTGCTAAGGGGTATCTAGAGAGTGGGATAGGTTTAATAACTACCCTAAGCCTAACGCGTACCCTAACGATAACTCCTACTCTAACACTAACACATACCCTAATCCTAAACCATAACCTAAACCGAGCCCTAACCCTAAAACTAACCCTAACCCTAACCCTAACCCATACCCTACGCCGTATCCGAACCTGTATCCGAACCCGTACCCTAAGCCATACCCTAACCCTAACCCTAACCCTAACCCTAAGCTACCCTTCACTGCTTCTGCCTCCAATAGATTTCCTGAGCACTATTGTTTTAAGGAACAGGTTAAAAAGACAATCCTAATATAATTTCTTTATAATGGGTGTGTTCCTTATCATATCCTAGTGTCTAAACATTTCTCCATGGCTGGACCCCCAAAAAATATTCCTTTACGTGCTAATGGGTATCTAGAGAGTGGGATAGGTTTAGTAACTACCCTACCCCTAACGCGTACCCTAACCCTAACATGTAACCTAATCCTAAACCGTACCCTAAACCGAGCCCTAACCCTAACACTAACCCTAACCCTAACCCTAACCCGTATCCTACGCCGTATCCGAACCCCTACCCAAACCCGTACCCTAAGCCATACCCTAACACTAACCCTAACCCTAACCCTAACCCTAAGCTACCCTTGACTGCTTTTGCCACCAAGAGATTTCCTAAACACTAGTGTTTTAAGGAACAGGTTAAAAAGAGAATCCTAATGTGATTTCTTTATAATGGGTGTGTTCCTTATCTTATCCTAATGTCTAAACTCTTCTCCATGGCTGGACCCCCAAATAATATTCCTTTACGTCCTAAGGGGTATCTAGAGAGTGAGATAGGTTTAATAACTAACCTAACACTAACGCGTACCGTAACGCTAACCCCTACCCTAACCCTAACACGTACCCTAATCCTAACCCGTACCCTAAACCGAGCCCTTACCCTAAAACTAACCCTAACCCTAACTCTAACACATACCCTACGCCGTACGCGAACCCGTACCCGAACCCGTATCCTAAGCCGTACCCTAACCCTAACCCTAACCCTAACCCTAAGCTACCCTTGACTGCTTCTGCCTCCAATAGATTTCCTAAGCACTAGTGTTTTAAGGAACAGGTTAAAAAGAGAATCCTAATGTGATTTCTTTTAATGGGTGTGTTCCTTATCTTATCCTAGTGTCTAAATTCTTCTCCATGGCTAGACCACAAATACTATTCCTTTACGTGCTAAGGCGTATCTAGAGAGTGGGATAGGTTTAATAACTACCCTAACCCTAACGTGTACCCTAACCATAACCCCTACTCTAACCCTATCACGTACCCTAATCCTAAACCATAACCTAAACCGAGCCCTAACCCTAAAACTAACCCTAACCCTAACCCATACCCTACGCCGTACCTGAACCCGTATCCGAACCCGTACCCTAAGCCATACCCTAACCCTAATCCTAACCCTAATCCTAAACTACCCTTGACTGCTTCTGCCTCCAATAGATTTCCTGAGCACTATTGTTTTAAGGAACAGGTTAAAAAGAGAATCCTAATGTGATTTCTTTATAATGGGTGTGTTCCTTATCATATCCTAGTGTCTAAACTCTTCTCCATGGCTGGACCCCCAAAACACATTCCTTTACGTGCTAATGGGTATCTAGAGAGTGGGATAGGTTTAGTAAGTACCCTACCCCTAACGTGTACCCTAACCCTAACATGTAACCTAATCCTAAGCCGTACCCTAAACCGAGCCCTAACCCTAACACTAAACCTGACCCTAATCCTAACCCATACCCTAGGCTGTATCCGTTCCCCTACCCGAACCCGTACTCTAAGACATACCCTAACCCTAACCCTAACCCTAAGCTACCCTTGACTGCTTCTGCCTCCAATAGATTTCCTAAGCACTAGTGTTTTAAGGAACAGGTTAAAAAGAGAATCCTAATGTGATTTCTTTATAAAGGGTGTGTTCCTTATCTTATCCTAGTGTCTAATCTCTTCTCCATGGCTGGACCCCCAAATAATATTCCTTTTCACGCTAAGGGGTATCTACAGAGTGGGATAGGTTTAATAACTACCCTAACCCTAAGGCGTACCCTAACCCTAACCCGTACCCTAACCCTAACACGTACCCTAATCCTAACCAGTAACCTAAACCGAGCCCTAACCCTAAAACTAACCCTAACCCTAACCCTAACCCATGCCCTACACCGTACCCGAACCCGTACCCGAACCCGTACCCTAAGCCGTAACCTAACCATAGCCCTAACCCTAACCCTAAGCTACCCTTGACTGCTTTTGCCACCAAGAGATTTCCTAAGCACTAGTGATTTAAGGAACAGGTTAAAAAGAGAATCCTAATGTGATTTCTTTATAATGGGTGTGTTCCTTATCTTATCCTAATGTCTAAACTCTTCTCCATGGCTGGACCCCCAAATAATATTCCTTTACGTCCTAAGGGGTATCTAGAGAGTGAGATAGGTTTAATAACTACCCTAACCCTAACGCGTACCCTAACCCTAACCCTTACCCTAACCCTAACACGGACCCTAATCCTAAATCGTACCCTAAACCGAGCCCTAACCGTAAAACTAACCGTAACCCTAACCCTAACCCATAACCTGCGCCATACCCGAACCCGTACCCGAACCCGTACGCTAAGCCGTACGCTTACCCTAAACCTAACCCTAAACTACCCTTGACTTCTTCTGCCTCCAATAGATTTCCTTAGCACTAGTGTTTTAAGGAACAGGTTAAAAAGAGAATCCTAATGTGATTTCTATATAATGGGTGTCTTCCTTATCTCATCCTAGTGTCTAAACTCTTCTCCATGGCTGGACCCCCAAATAATATTCCTTTACGTCCTAAGGGGTATCTAGAGAGTGAGATAGGTTTAATAACTACCCTAACCCTAACGCGTACCCTAACGCTAACCCCTACCCTAACCCTAACACGTACCCTAATCCCAACCCGTACCCTAAACCGAGCCCTTACCCTAAAACTAACCCTAACCCTAACCCTAACACATACCCTTCGCCGTACCCGAACCTGTACCCGAACCCGTACCCTAAGCCGTATCCTAAACCTAACCCTAACCCTAACCCTAACCCTAAGCTACCCTTGACTGCTTCTTCCTCCAATAGATTTCCTAAGCACTAGTGTTTTAAGGAACAGGTTAAAAAGAGAATCCTAATGTGATTTCTTTATAATGGGTGTGTTCTTTATCTTATCCTAGTGTCTAAACTCTTCTCCATGGCTAGACCCCAAATACTATTCCTTTACGTGCTAAGGGGTATCTAGAGAGTGGGATAGGTTTAATAACTACCCTAAGCCTAACGCGTACCCTAACGATAACTCCTACTCTAACACTAACACATACCCTAATCCTAAACCATAACCTAAACCGAGCCCTAACCCTAAAACTAACCCTAACCCTAACCCTAACCCATACCCTACGCCGTATCCGAACCTGTATCCGAACCCGTACCCTAAGCCATACCCTAACCCTAACCCTAAGCCTAACCCTAAGCTACCCTTGACTGCTTCTGCCTCCAATAGATTTCCTGAGCACTATTGTTTTAAGGAACAGGTTAAAAAGACAATCCTAATATAATTTCTTTATAATGGGTGTGTTCCTTATCATATCCTAGTGTCTAAATATTTCTCCATGGCTGGACCCCCAAAAAATATTCCTTTACGTGCTAATGGGTATCTAGAGAGTGGGATAGGTTTAGTAACTACCCTACCCCTAACGCGTACCCTAACCCTAACATGTAACCTAATCCTAAACCGTACCCTAAACCGAGCCCTAACCCTAACACTAACCCTAACCCATATCCTACGCCGTATCCGAACCCCTAACCAAACCCGTACCCTAAGCCATACCCTAACACTAACCCTAACCCTAAGCTACCCTTGACTGCTTTTGCCACCAAGAGATTTCCTAAACACTAGTGTTTTAAGGAACAGGTTAAAAAGAGAATCCTAATGTGATTTCTTTATAATGGGTGTGTTCCTTATCTTATCCTAATGTCTAAACTCTTCTCCATGGCTGGACCCCCAAATAATATTCCTTTACGTCCTAAGGGGTATCTAGAGAGTGAGATAGGTTTAATAACTAACCTAACACTAACGCGTACCCTAACGCTAACCCCTACCCTAACCCTAACACGTACCCTAATCCTAACCCGTACCCTAAACCGAGCCCTTACCCTAAAACTAACCCTAACCCTAACCCTAACACATACCCTACGCCGTACGCGAACCCGTACCCGAACCCGTATCCTAAGCCGTACCCTAACCCTAACCCTAACCCTAACCGTAAGCTACCCTTGACTGCTTCTTCCTCCAATAGATTTCCTAAGCACTAGTGTTTTAAGGAACAGGTTAAAAAGAGAATCCTAATGTGATTTCTTTTAATGGGTGTGTTCCTTATCTTATCCTAGTGTCTAAATTCTTCTCCATGGCTAGACCACAAATACTATTCCTTTACGTGCTAAGGGGTATCTAGAGAGTGGGATAGGTTTAATAACTACCCTAACCCTAACGTGTACCCTAACCATAACCCCTACTCTAACCCTATCACGTACCCTAATCCTAAACCATAACCTAAACCGAGCCCTAACCCTAAAACTAACCCTAACCCTAACCCATACCCTACGCCGTACCTGAACCCGTATCCGAACCCGTACCCTAAGCCATACCCTAACCCTAATCCTAACCCTAACCCTAAGCTACCCTTGACTGCTTCTGCCTCCAATAGATTTTCTGAGCACTATTGTTTTAAGGAACAGGTTAAAAAGAGAATCCTAATGTGATTTCTTTATAATGGGTGTGTTCCTTATCATATCCTAGTGTCTAAACACTTCTCCATGGCTGGACCCCCAAAACACATTCCTTTACGTGCTAATGGGTATCTAGAGAGTGGGATAGGTTTAGTAAGTACCCTACCCCTAACGTGTACCCTAACCCTAACATGTAACCTAATCCTAAGCCGTACCCTAAACCGAGCCCTAACCCTAACACTAAACCTGACCCTAATCCTAACCCATACCCTAGGCTGTATCCGTTCCCCTACCCGAACCCGTACTCTAAGACATACCCTAACCCTAAACCTAACCCTAAGCTACCCTTGACTGCTTCTGCCTCCAATAGATTTCCTAAGCACTAGTGTTTTAAGGAACAGGTTAAAGAGAATCCTAATGTGATTTCTTTATAAAGGGTGTGTTCCTTATCTTATCCTAGTGTCTAATCTCTTCTCCATGGCTGGACCCCCAAATAATATTCCTTTTCGCGCTAAGGGGTATCTACAGAGTGGGATAGGTTTAATAACTACCCTAACCCTAAGGCGTACCCTAACCCTAACCCCTACCCTAACCCTAACACGTACCCTAATCCTAACCAGTAACCTAAACCGAGCCCTAACCCTAAAACTAACCCTAACCCTAACCCTAACCCATGCCCTACACCGTACCCGAACCCGTACCCGAACCCGTACCCTAAGCAGTAACCTAACCATAGCCCTAACCCTAACCCTAAGCTACCCTTGACTGCTTTTGCCACCAAGAGATTTCCTAAGCACTAGTGATTTAAGGAACAGGTTAAAAAGAGAATCCTAATGTGATTTCTTTATAATGGGTGTGTTCCTTATCTTATCCTAATGTCTAAACTCTTCTCCATGGCTGGACCCCCAAATAATATTCCTTTACGTCCTAAGGGGTATCTAGAGAGTGAGATAGGTTTAATAACTACCCTAACCCTAACGCGTACCCTAACCCTAACCCTTACCCTAACCCTAACACGGACCCTAATCCTAAATCGTACCCTAAACCGAGCCCTAACCGTAAAACTAACCGTAACCCTAACCCTAACCCATAACCTGCACCATACCCGAACCCGTACCCGAACCCGTACGCTAAGCCGTACGCTTACCCTAAACCTAACCCTAAACTACCCTTGACTTCTTCTGCCTCCAATAGATTTCCTAAGCACTAGTGTTTTAAGGAACAGGTTAAAAAGAGAATCCTAATGTGATTTCTATATAATGGGTGTCTTCCTTATCTAATCCTAGTGTCTAAACTCTTCTCCATGGCTGGACCCCCAAATAATATTCCTTTACATCCTAAGGGGTATCTAGAGAGTGAGATAGGTTTAATAACTACTCTAACCCTAACGCGTACCCTAACGCTAACCCCTACCCTAACCCTAACACGTACCCTAATCCCAACCCGTACCTTAAACCGAGCCCTTACCCTAAAACTAACCCTAACCCTAACCCTAACACATACCCTTCGCCGTACCCGAACCTGTACCCGAACCCGTACCCTAAGCCGTATCCTAAACCTAACCCTAACCCTAACCCTAACCCTAAGCTACCCTTGACTGCTTCTTCCTCCAATAGATTTCCTAAGCACTAGTGTTTTAAGGAACAGGTTAAAAAGAGAATCCTAATGTGATTTCTTTATAATGGGTGTGTTCTTTATCTTATCCTAGTGTCTAAACTCTTCTCCATGGCTAGACCCCAAATACTATTCCTTTACGTGCTAAGGGGTATCTAGAGAGTGGGATAGGTTTAATAACTACCCTAAGCCTAACGCGTACCCTAACGATAACTCCTACTCTAACACTAACACATACCCTAATCCTAAACCATAACCTAAACCGAGCCCTAACCCTAAAACTAACCCTAACCCTAACCCTAACCCATACCCTACGCCGTATCCGAACCTGTATCCGAACCCGTACCCTAAGCCATACCCTAACCCTAACCCTAACCCTAACCCTAAGCTACCCTTCACTGCTTCTGCCTCCAATAGATTTCCTGAGCACTATTGTTTTAAGGAACAGGTTAAAAAGACAATCCTAATATAATTTCTTTATAATGGGTGTGTTCCTTATCATATCCTAGTGTCTAAACATTTCTCCATGGCTGGACCCCCAAAAAATATTCCTTTACGTGCTAATGGGTATCTAGAGAGTGGGATAGGTTTAGTAACTACCCTACCCCTAACGCGTACCCTAACCCTAACATGTAACCTAATCCTAAACCGTACCCTAAACCGAGCCCTAACCCTAAAACTAACCCTAACCCTAACCCTAACCCATATCCTACGCCGTATCCGAACCCCTACCCAAACCCGTACCCTAAGCCATACCCTAACACTAACCCTAACCCTAACCCTAACCCTAAGCTACCCTTGACTGCTTTTGCCACCAAGAGATTTCCTAAACACTAGTGTTTTAAGGAACAGGTTAAAAAGAGAATCCTAATGTGATTTCTTTATAATGGGTGTGTTCCTTATCTTATCCTAATGTCTAAACTCTTCTCCATGGCTGGACCCCCAAATAATATTCCTTTACGTCCTAAGGGGTATCTAGAGAGTGAGATAGGTTTAATAACTAACCTAACACTAACGCGTACCCTAACGCTAACCCCTACCCTAACCCTAACACGTACCCTAATCCTAACCCGTACCCTAAACCGAGCCCTTACCCTAAAACTAACCCTAACCCTAACTCTAACACATACCCTACGCCGTACGCGAACCCGTACCCGAACCCGTATCCTAAGCCGTACCCTAACCCTAACCCTAACCCTAACCCTAAGCTACCCTTGACTGCTTCTGCCTCCAATAGATTTCCTAAGCACTAGTGTTTTAAGGAAAAGGTTAAAAAGAGAATCCTAATGTGATTTCTTTTAATGGGTGTGTTCCTTATCTTATCCTAGTGTCTAAATTCTTCTCCATGGCTAGACCACAAATACTATTCCTTTACGTGCTAAGGCGTATCTAGAGAGTGGGATAGGTTTAATAACTACCCTAACCCTAACGTGTACCCTAACCATAACCCCTACTCTAACCCTATCACGTACCCTAATCCTAAACCATAACCTAAACCGAGCCCTAACCCTAAAACTAACCCTAACCCTAACCCATACCCTACGCCGTACCTGAACCCGTATCCGAACCCGTACCCTAAGCCATACCCTAACCCTAATCCTAACCCTAACCCTAAGCTACCCTTGACTGCTTCTGCCTCCAATAGATTTCCTGAGCACTATTGTTTTAAGGAACAGGTTAAAAAGAGAATCCTAATGTGATTTCTTTATAATGGGTGTGTTCCTTATCATATCCTAGTGTCTAAACTCTTCTCCATGGCTGGACCCCCAAAACACATTCCTTTACGTGCTAATGGGTATCTAGAGAGTGGGATAGGTTTAGTAAGTACCCTACCCCTAACGTGTACCCTAACCCTAACATGTAACCTAATCCTAAGCCGTACCCTAAACCGAGCCCTAACCCTAACACTAAACCTGACCCTAATCCTAACCCATACCCTAGGCTGTATCCGTTCCCCTACCCGAACCCGTACTCTAAGACATACCCTAACCCTAACCCTAACCCTAAGCTACCCTTGACTGCTTCTGCCTCCAATAGATTTCCTAAGCACTAGTGTTTTAAGGAACAGATTAAAAAGAGAATCCTAATGTGATTTCTTTATAAAGGGTGTGTTCCTTATCTTATCCTAGTGTCTAATCTCTTCTCCATGGCTGGACCCCCAAATAATATTCCTTTTCGCGCTAAGGGGTATCTACAGAGTGGGATAGGTTTAATAACTACCCTAACCCTAAGGCGTACCCTAACCCTAACCCCTACCCTAACCCTAACACGTACCCTAATCCTAACCAGTAACCTAAACCGAGCCCTAACCCTAAAACTAACCCTAACCCTAACCCTAACCCATGCCCTACACCGTACCCGAACCCGTACCCGAACCCGTACCCTAAGCCGTAACCTAACCATAGCCCTAACCCTAACCCTAAGCTACCCTTGACTGCTTTTGCCACCAAGAGATTTCCTAAGCACTAGTGATTTAAGGAACAGGTTAAAAAGAGAATCCTAATGTGATTTCTTTATAATGGGTGTGTTCCTTATCTTATCCTAATGTCTAAACTCTTCTCCATGGCTGGACCCCCAAATAATATTCCTTTTACGTCCTAAGGGATATCTAGAGAGTGAGATAGGTTTAATAACTACCCTAACCCTAACGCGTACCCTAACCCTAACCCTTACCCTAACCCTAACACGGACCCTAATCCTAAATCGTACCCTAAACCGAGCCCTAACCGTAAAACTAACCGTAACCCTAACCCTAACCCATAACCTGCGCCATACCCGAACCCGTACCCGAACCCGTACGCTAAGCCGTACGCTTACCCTAAACCTAACCCTAAACTACCCTTGACTTCTTCTGCCTCCAATAGATTTCCTAAGCACTAGTGTTTTAAGGAACAGGTTAAAAAGAGAATCCTAATGTGATTTCTATATAATGGGTGTCTTCCTTATCTCATCCTAGTGTCTAAACTCTTCTCCATGGCTGGACCCCCAAATAATATTCCTTTACACCCTAAGGGGTATCTAGAGAGTGAGATAGGTTTAATAACTACCCTAACCCTAACGCGTACCCTAACGCTAACCCCTACCCTAACCCTAACACGTACCCTAATCCCAACCCGTACCCTAAACCGAGCCCTTACCCTAAAACTAACCCTAACCCTAACCCTAACACATACCCTTCGCCGTACCCGAACCTGTACCCAAACCCGAACCCTAAGCCGTATCCTAACCCTAACCCTAACCCTAACCCTAACCCTAAGCTACCCTTGACTGCTTCTTCCTCCAATAGATTTCCTAAGCACTAGTGTTTTAAGGAACAGGTTAAAAAGAGAATCCTAATGTGATTTCTTTATAATGGGTGTGTTCTTTATCTTATCCTAGTGTCTAAACTCTTCTCCATGGCTAGACCCCAAATACTATTCCTTTACGTGCTAAGGGGTATCTAGAGAGTGGGATAGGTTTAATAACTACCCTAAGCCTAACGCGTACCCTAACGATAACTCCTACTCTAACACTAACACATACCCTAATCCTAAACCATAACCTAAACCGAGCCCTAACCCTAAAACTAACCCTAACCCTAACCCTAACCCATACCCTACGCCGTATCCGAACCTGTATCCGAACCCGTACCCTAAGCCATACCCTAACCCTAACCCTAAGCCTAACCCTAAGCTACCCTTGACTGCTTCTGCCTCCAATAGATTTCCTGAGCACTATTGTTTTAAGGAACAGGTTAAAAAGACAATCCTAATATAATTTCTTTATAATGGGTGTGTTCCTTATCATATCCTAGTGTCTAAACATTTCTCCATGGCTGGACCCCCAAAAAATATTCCTTTACGTGCTAATGGGTATCTAGAGAGTGGGATAGGTTTAGTAACTACCCTACCCCTAACGCGTACCCTAACCCTAACATGTAACCTAATCCTAAACCGTACCCTAAACCGAGCCCTAACCCTAACACTAACCCTAACCCTAACCCTAACCCATATCCTACGACGTATCCGAACCCCTACCCAAACCCGTACCCTAAGCCATACCCTAACACTAACCCTAACCCTAACCCTAACCCTAAGCTACCCTTGACTGCTTTT
This sequence comes from Eschrichtius robustus, assembly GCF_028021215.1. Taxonomy (NCBI): domain Eukaryota; kingdom Metazoa; phylum Chordata; class Mammalia; order Artiodactyla; family Eschrichtiidae; genus Eschrichtius; species Eschrichtius robustus. The sequence continues at coordinate 61,484,149 of NC_090839.1, forward strand.
GCCACCAAGAGATTTCCTAAACACTAGTGTTTTAAGGAACAGGTTAAAAAGAGAATCCTAATGTGATTTCTTTATAATGGGTGTGTTCCTTATCTTATCCTAATGTCTAAACTCTTCTCCATGGCTGGACCCCCAAATAATATTCCTTTACGTCCTAAGGGGTATCTAGAGAGTGAGATAGGTTTAATAACTAACCTAACACTAACGCGTACCCTAACGCTAACCCCTACCCTAACCCTAACACGTACCCTAATCCTAACCCGTACCCTAAACCGAGCCCTTACCCTAAAACTAACCCTAACCCTAACCCTAACACATACCCTACGCCGTACGCGAACCCGTACCCGAACCCGTATCCTAAGCCGTACCCTAACCCTAACCCTAACCCTAACCCTAAGCTACCCTTGACTGCTTCTGCCTCCAATAGATTTCCTAAGCACTAGTGTTTTAAGGAACAGGTTAAAAAGAGAATCCTAATGTGATTTCTTTTAATGGGTGTGTTCCTTATCTTATCCTAGTGTCTAAATTCTTCTCCATGGCTAGACCACAAATACTATTCCTTTACGTGCTAAGGCGTATCTAGAGAGTGGGATAGGTTTAATAACTACCCTAACCCTAACGTGTACCCTAACCATAACCCCTACTCTAACCCTATCACGTACCCTAATCCTAAACCATAACCTAAACCGAGCCCTAACCCTAAAACTAACCCTAACCCTAACCCATACCCTACGCCGTACCTGAACCCGTATCCGAACCCGTACCCTAAGCCATACCCTAACCCTAATCCTAACCCTAACCCTAAGCTACCCTTGACTGCTTCTGCCTCCAATAGGTTTCCTGAGCACTATTGTTTTAAGGAACAGGTTAAAAAGAGAATCCTAATGTGATTTCTTTATAATGGGTGTGTTCCTTATCATATCCTAGTGTCTAAACTCTTCTCCATGGCTGGACCCCCAAAACACATTCCTTTACGTGCTAATGGGTATCTAGAGAGTGGGATAGGTTTAGTAAGTACCCTACCCCTAACGTGTACCCTAACCCTAACATGTAACCTAATCCTAAGCCGTACCCTAAACCGAGCCCTAACCCTAACACTAAACCTGACCCTAATCCTAACCCATACCCTAGGCTGTATCCGTTCCCCTACCCGAACCCGTACTCTACGACATACCCTAACCCTAACCCTAACCCTAAGCTACCCTTGACTGCTTCTGCCTCCAATAGATTTCCTAAGCACTAGTGTTTTAAGGAACAGGTTAAAAAGAGAATCCTAATGTGATTTCTTTATAAAGGGTGTGTTCCTTATCTTATCCTAGTGTCTAATCTCTTCTCCATGGCTGGACCCCCAAATAATATTCCTTTTCGCGCTAAGGGGTATCTACAGAGTGGGATAGGTTTAATAACTACCCTAACCCTAAGGCGTACCCTAACCCTAACCCCTACCCTAACCCTAACACGTACCCTAATCCTAACCAGTAACCTAAACCGAGCCCTAACCCTAAAACTAACCCTAACCCTAACCCTAACCCATGCCCTACACCGTACCCGAACCCGTACCCGAACCCGTACCCTAAGCCGTAACCTAACCATAGCCCTAACCCTAACCCTAAGCTACCCTTGACTGCTTTTGCCACCAAGAGATTTCCTAAGCACTAGTGATTTAAGGAACAGGTTAAAAAGAGAATCCTAATGTGATTTCTTTATAATGGGTGTGTTCCTTATCTTATCCTAATGTCTAAACTCTTCTCCATGGCTGGACCCCCAAATAATATTCCTTTACGTCCTAAGGGATATCTAGAGAGTGAGATAGGTTTAATAACTACCCTAACCCTAACGCGTACCCTAACCCTAACCCTTACCCTAACCCTAACACGGACCCTAATCCTAAATCGTACCCTAAACCGAGCCCTAACCGTAAAACTAACCGTAACCCTAACCCTAACCCATAACCTGCGCCATACCCGAACCCGTACCCGAACCCGTACGCTAAGCCGTACGCTTACCCTAAACCTAAACCTAAACTACCCTTGACTTCTTCTGCCTCCAATAGATTTCCTAAGCACTAGTGTTTTAAGGAACAGGTTAAAAAGAGAATCCTAATGTGATTTCTATATAATGGGTGTCTTCCTTATCTCATCCTAGTGTCTAAACTCTTCTCCATGGCTGGACCCCCAAATAATATTCCTTTACGTCCTAAGGGGTATCTAGAGAGTGAGATAGGTTTAATAACTACCCTAACCCTAACGCGTACCCTAACGCTAACCCCTACCCTAACCCTAACACGTACCCTAATCCCAACCCGTACCCTAAACCGAGCCCTTACCCTAAAACTAACCCTAACCCTAACCCTAACACATACCCTTCGCCGTACCCGAACCTGTACCCGAACCCGTACCCTAAGCCGTATCCTAAACCTAACCCTAACCCTAACCCTAACCCTAAGCTACCCTTGACTGCTTCTTCCTCCAATAGATTTCCTAAGCACTAGTGTTTTAAGGAACAGGTTAAAAAGAGAATCCTAATGTGATTTCTTTATAATGGGTGTGTTCTTTATCTTATCCTAGTGTCTAAACTCTTCTCCATGGCTAGACCCCAAATACTATTCCTTTACGTGCTAAGGGGTATCTAGAGAGTGGGATAGGTTTAATAACTACCCTAAGCCTAACGCGTACCCTAACGATAACTCCTACTCTAACACTAACACATACCCTAATCCTAAACCATAACCTAAACCGAGCCCTAACCCTAAAACTAACCCTAACCCTAACCCTAACCCATACCCTACGCCGTATCGGAACCTGTATCCGAACCCGTACCCTAAGCCATACCCTAACCCTAACCCTAACCCTAACCCTAAGCTACCCTTGACTGCTTCTGCCTCCAATAGATTTCCTGAGCACTATTGTTTTAAGGAACAGGTTAAAAAGACAATCCTAATATAATTTCTTTATAATGGGTGTGTTCCTTATCATATCCTAGTGTCTAAACATTTCTCCATGGCTGGACCCCCCAAAAAATATTCCTTTACGTGCTAATGGGTATCTAGAGAGTGGGATAGGTTTAGTAACTACCCTACCCCTAACGCGTACCCTAACCATAACCCCTACTCTAACCCTATCACGTACCCTAATCCTAAACCATAACCTAAACCGAGCCCTAACCCTAAAACTAACCCTAACCCTAACCCATACCCTACGCCGTACCTGAACCCGTATCCGAACCCGTACCCTAAGCCATACCCTAACCCTAATCCTAACCCTAACCCTAAGCTACCCTTGACTGCTTCTGCCTCCAATAGATTTCCTGAGCACTATTGTTTTAAGGAACAGGTTAAAAAGAGAATCCTAATGTGATTTCTTTATAATGGGTGTGTTCCTTATCATATCCTAGTGTCTAAACTCTTCTCCATGGCTGGACCCCCAAAACACATTCCTTTACGTGCTAATGGGTATCTAGAGAGTGGGATAGGTTTAGTAAGTACCCTACCCCTAACGTGTACCCTAACCCTAACATGTAACCTAATCCTAAGCCGTACCCTAAACCGAGCCCTAACCCTAACACTAAACCTGACCCTAATCCTAACCCATACCCTAGGCTGTATCCGTTCCCCTACCCGAACCCGTACTCTAAGACATACCCTAACCCTAACCCTAACCCTAAGCTACCCTTGACTGCTTCTGCCTCCAATAGATTTCCTAAGCACTAGTGTTTTAAGGAACAGGTTAAAAAGAGAATCCTAATGTGATTTCTTTATAAAGGGTGTGTTCCTTATCTTATCCTAGTGTCTAATCTCTTCTCCATGGCTGGACCCCCAAATAATATTCCTTTTCGCGCTAAGGGGTATCTACAGAGTGGGATAGGTTTAATAACTACCCTAACCCTAAGGCGTACCCTAACCCTAACCCCTACCCTAACCCTAACACGTACCCTAATCCTAACCAGTAACCTAAACCGAGCCCTAACCCTAAAACTAACCCTAACCCTAACCCTAACCCATGCCCTACACCGTACCCGAACCCGTACCCGAACCTGTACCCTAAGCCGTAACCTAACCATAGCCCTAACCCTAACCCTAAGCTACCCTTGACTGCTTTTGCCACCAAGAGATTTCCTAAGCACTAGTGATTTAAGGAACAGGTTAAAAAGAGAATCCTAATGTGATTTCTTTATAATGGGTGTGTTCCTTATCTTATCCTAATGTCTAAACTCTTCTCCATGGCTGGACCCCCAAATAATATTCCTTTACGTCCTAAGGGGTATCTAGAGAGTGAGATAGGTTTAATAACTACCCTAACCCTAACGCGTACCCTAACCCTAACCCTTACCCTAACCCTAACACGGACCCTAATCCTAAATCGTACCCTAAACCGAGCCCTAACCGTAAAACTAACCGTAACCCTAACCCTAACCCATAACCTGCACCATACCCGAACCCGTACCCGAACCCGTACGCTAAGCCGTACGCTTACCCTAAACCTAACCCTAAACTACCCTTGACTTCTTCTGCCTCCAATAGATTTCCTAAGCACTAGTGTTTTAAGGAACAGGTTAAAAAGAGAATCCTAATGTGATTTCTATATAATGGGTGTCTTCCTTATCTCATCCTAAACTCTTCTCCATGGCTGGACCCCCAAATAATATTCCTTTACGTCCTAAGGGGTATCTAGAGAGTGAGATAGGTTTAATAACTACCCTAACCCTAACGCGTACCCTAACGCTAACCCCTACCCTAACCCTAACACGTACCCTAATCCCAACCCGTACCCTAAACCGAGCCCTTACCGTAAAACTAACCCTAACCCTAACCCTAACACATACCCTACGCCGTACGCGAACCCGTACCCGAACCCGTATCCTAAGCCGTACCCTAACCCTTACCCTAACCCTAACCCTAACCCTAAGCTACCCTTGACTGCTTCTTCCTCCAATAGATTTCCTAAGCACTAGTGTTTTAAGGAACAGGTTAAAAAGAGAATCCTAATGTGATTTCTTTATAATGGGTGTGTTCTTTATCTTATCCTAGTGTCTAAACTCTTCTCCATGGCTAGACCCCAAATACTATTCCTTTACGTGCTAAGGGGTATCTAGAGAGTGGGATAGGTTTAATAACTACCCTAAGCCTAACGCGTACCCTAACGATAACTCCTACTCTAACACTAACACATACCCTAATCCTAAAACATAACCTAAACCGAGCCCTAACCCTAAAACTAACCCTAACCCTAACCCTAACCCATACCCTACGCCGTATCCGAACCTGTATCCGAACCCGTACCCTAAGCCATACCCTAACCCTAACCCTAACCCTAACCCTAAGCTACCCTTGACTACTTCTGCCTCCAATAGATTTCCTGAGCACTATTGTTTTAAGGAACAGGTTAAAAAGACAATCCTAATATAATTTCTTTATAATGGGTGTGTTCCTTATCATATCCTAGTGTCTAAACATTTCTCCATGGCTGGACCCCCCAAAAAATATTCCTTTACGTGCTAATGGGTATCTAGAGAGTGAGATAGGTTTAGTAACTACCCTACCCCTAACGCGTACCCTAACCCTAACATGTAACCTAATCCTAAACCGTACCCTAAACCGAGCCCTAACCCTAACACTAACCCTAACCCTAACACTAACCCATATCCTACGCCGTATCCGAACCCCTACCCAAACCCGTACCCTAAGCCATACCCTAACACTAACCCTAACCCTAACCCTAACCCTAAGCTACCCTTGACTGCTTTTGCCACCAAGAGATTTCCTAAACACTAGTGTTTTAAGGAACAGGTTAAAAAGAGAATCCTAATGTGATTTCTTTATAATGGGTGTGTTCCTTATCTTATCCTAATGTCTAAACTCTTCTCCATGGCTGGACCCCCAAATAATATTCCTTTACGTCCTAAGGGGTATCTAGAGAGTGAGATAGGTTTAATAACTACCCTAACACTAACGCGTACCATAACGCTAACCCCTACCCTAACCCTAACACGTACCCTAATCCTAACCCGTACCCTAAACCGAGCCCTTACCCTAAAACTAACCCTAACCCTAACCCTAACACATACCCTACGCCGTACGCGAACCCGTACCCGAACCCGTATCCTAAGCCGTACCCTAACCCTTACCCTAACCCTAACCCTAAGCTACCCTTGACTGCTTCTGCCTCCAATAGATTTCCTAAGCACTAGTGTTTTAAGGAACAGGTTAAAAAGAGAATCCTAATGTGATTTCTTTTAATGGGTGTGTTCCTAATCTTATCCTAGTGTCTAAATTCTTCTCCATGGCTAGACCACAAATACTATTCCTTTACGTGCTAAGGCGTATCTAGAGAGTGGGATAGGTTTAATAACTACCCTAACCCTAACGTGTACCCTAACCATAACCCCTACTCTAACCCTATCACGTACCCTAATCCTAAACCATAACCTAAACCGAGCCCTAACCCTAAAACTAACCCTAACCCTAACCCTAACACATACCCTTCGCCGTACCCGAACCTGTACCCGAACCCGTACCCTAAGCCGTATCCTAAACCTAACCCTAACCCTAACCCTAACCCTAAGCTACCCTTGACTGCTTCTTCCTCCAATAGATTTCCTAAGCACTAGTGTTTTAAGGAACAGGTTAAAAAGAGAATCCTAATGTGATTTCTTTATAATGGGTGTGTTCTTTATCTTATCCTAGTGTCTAAACTCTTCTCCATGGCTAGACCCCAAATACTATTCCTTTACGTGCTAAGGGGTATCTAGAGAGTGGGATAGGTTTAATAACTAACCTAAGCCTAACGCGTACCCTAACGATAACTCCTACTCTAACACTAACACATACCCTAATCCTAAAACATAACCTAAACCGAGCCCTAACCCTAAAACTAACCCTAACCCTTACCCTAACCCATACCCTACGCCGTATCCGAACCTGTATCCGAACCCGTACCCTAAGCCATACCCTAACCCTAACCCTAACCCTAACCCTAAGCTACCCTTGACTGCTTCTGCCTCCAATAGATTTCCTGAGCACTATTGTTTTAAGGAACAGGTTAAATAGACAATCCTAATATAATTTCTTTATAATGGGTGTGTTCCTTATCATATCCTAGTGTCTAAACATTTCTCCATGGCTGGACCCCCCAAAAAATATTCCTTTACGTGCTAATGGGTATCTAGAGAGTGGGATAGGTTTAGTAACTACCCTACCCCTAACGCGTACCCTAACCCTGACATGTAACCTAATCCTAAACCGTACCCTAAACCGAGCCCTAACCCTAACACTAACCCTATCCCTAACCCTAACCCATATCCTACGCCGTATCCGAACCCCTACCCAAACCCGTACCCTAAGCCATACCCTAACACTAACCCTAACCCTAACCCTAACCCTAAGCTACCCTTGACTGCTTTTGCCACCAAGAGATTTCCTAAACACTAGTGTTTTAAGGAACAGGTTAAAAAGAGAATCCTAATGTGATTTCTTTATAATGGGTGTGTTCCTTATCTTATCCTAATGTCTAAACTCTTCTCCATGGCTGGACCCCCAAATAATATTCCTTTACGTCCTAAGGGGTATCTAGAGAGTGAGATAGGTTTAATAACTAACCTAACACTAACGCGTACCCTAACGCTAACCCCTACCCTAACCCTAACACGTACCCTAATCCTAACCCGTACCCTAAACCGAGCCCTTACCCTAAAACTAACCCTAACCCTAACCCTAACACATACCCTACGCCGTACGCGAACCCGTACCCGAACCCGTATCCTAAGCCGTACCCTAACCCTAACCCTAACCCTAACCCTAAGCTACCCTTGACTGCTTCTGCCTCCAATAGATTTCCTAAGCACTAGTGTTTTAAGGAACAGGTTAAAAAGAGAATCCTAATGTGATTTCTTTTAATGGGTGTGTTCCTTATCTTATCCTAGTGTCTAAATTCTTCTCCATGGCTAGACCGCAAATACTATTCCTTTACGTGCTAAGGCATATCTAGAGAGTGGGATAGGTTTAATAACTACCCTAACCCTAACGTGTACCCTAACCATAACCCCTACTCTAACCCTATCACGTACCCTAATCCTAAACCATAACCTAAACCGAGCCCTAACCCTAAAACTAACCCTAACCCTAACCCATACCCTACGCCGTACCTGAACCCGTATCCGAGCCCGTACCCTAAGCCATACCCTAACCCTAATCCTAACCCTAACCCTAAGCTACCCTTGACTGCTTCTGCCTCCAATAGATTTCCTGAGCACTATTGTTTTAAGGAACAGGTTAAAAAGAGAATCCTAATGTGATTTCTTTATAATGGGTGTGTTCCTTATCATATCCTAGTGTCTAAACTCTTCTCCATGGCTGGACCCCCAAAACACATTCCTTTACGTGCTAATGGGTATCTAGAGAGTGGGATAGGTTTAGTAAGTACCCTACCCCTAACGTGTACCCTAACCCTAACATGTAACCTAATCCTAAGCCGTACCCTAAACCGAGCCCTAACCCTAACTCTAAACCTGACCCTAATCCTAACCCATACCCTAGGCTGTATCCGTTCCCCTACCCGAACCCGTACTCTAAGACATACCCTAACCCTAACCCTAACCCTAAGCTACCCTTGACTGCTTCTGCCTCCAATAGATTTCCTAAGCACTAGTGTTTTAAGGAACAGGTTAAAAAGAGAATCCTAATGTGATTTCTTTATAAAGGGTGTGTTCCTTATCTTATCCTAGTGTCTAATCTCTTCTCCATGGCTGGACCCCCAAATAATATTCCTTTTCGCGCTAAGGGGTATCTACAGAGTGGGATAGGTTTAATAACTACCCTAACCCTAAGGCGTACCCTAACCTTAACCCCTACCCTAACCCTAACACGTACCCTAATCCTAACCAGTAACCTAAACCGAGCCCTAACCCTAAAACTAACCCTAACCCTAACCCTAACCCATGCCCTACACCGTACCCGAACCCGTACCCGAACCCGTACCCTAAGCCGTAACCTAACCATAGCCCTAACCCTAACCCTAAGCTACCCTTGACTGCTTTTGCCACCAAGAGATTTCCTAAGCACTAGTGATTTAAGGAACAGGTTAAAAAGAGAATCCTAATGTGATTTCTTTATAATGGGTGTGTTCCTTATCTTATCCTAATGTCTAAACTCTTCTCCATGGCTGGACCCCCAAATAATATTCCTTTACGTCCTAAGGGATATCTAGAGAGTGAGATAGGTTTAATAACTACCCTAACCCTAACGCGTACCCTAACCCTAACCCTTACCCTAACCCTAACACGGACCCTAATCCTAAATCGTACCCTAAACCGAGCCCTAACCGTAAAACTAACCGTAACCCTAACCCTAACCCATAACCTGCGCCATACCCGAACCCGTACCCGAACCCGTACGCTAAGCCGTACGCTTACCCTAAACCTAAACCTAAACTACCCTTGACTTCTTCTGCCTCCAATAGATTTCCTAAGCACTAGTGTTTTAAGGAACAGGTTAAAAAGAGAATCCTAATGTGATTTCTATATAATGGGTGTCTTCCTTATCTCATCCTAGTGTCTAAACTATTCTCCATGGCTGGACCCCCAAATAATATTCCTTTACGTCCTAAGGGGTATCTAGAGAGTGAGATAGGTTTAATAACTACCCTAACCCTAACGCGTACCCTAACGCTAACCCCTACCCTAACCCTAACACGTACCCTAATCCCAACCCGTACCCTAAACCGAGCCCTTACCCTAAAACTAACCCTAACCCTAACCCTAACACATACCCTTCGCCGTACCCGAACCTGTACCCGAACCCGTACCCTAAGCCGTATCCTAAACCTAACCCTAACCCTAACCCTAACCCTAAGCTACCCTTGACTGCTTCTTCCTCCAATAGATTTCCTAAGCACTAGTGTTTTAAGGAACAGGTTAAAAAGAGAATCCTAATGTGATTTCTTTATAATGGGTGTGTTCTTTATCTTATCCTAGTGTCTAAACTCTTCTCCATGGCTAGACCCCAAATACTATTCCTTTACGTGCTAAGGGGTATCTAGAGAGTGGGATAGGTTTAATAACTACCCTAAGCCTAACGCGTACCCTAACGATAACTCCTACTCTAACACTAACACATACCCTAATCCTAAACCATAACCTAAACCGAGCCCTAACCCTAAAACTAACCCTAACCCTAACCCTAACCCATACCCTACGCCGTATCGGAACCTGTATCCGAACCCGTACCCTAAGCCATACCCTAACCCTAACCCTAACCCTAACCCTAAGCTACCCTTGACTGCTTCTGCCTCCAATAGATTTCCTGAGCACTATTGTTTTAAGGAACAGGTTAAAAAGACAATCCTAATATAATTTCTTTATAATGGGTGTGTTCCTTATCATATCCTAGTGTCTAAACATTTCTCCATGGCTGGACCCCCCAAAAAATATTCCTTTACGTGCTAATGGGTATCTAGAGAGTGGGATAGGTTTAGTAACTACCCTACCCCTAACGCGTACCCTAACCATAACCCCTACTCTAACCCTATCACGTACCCTAATCCTAAACCATAACCTAAACCGAGCCCTAACCCTAAAACTAACCCTAACCCTAACCCATACCCTACGCCGTACCTGAACCCGTATCCGAACCCGTACCCTAAGCCATACCCTAACCCTAATCCTAACCCTAACCCTAAGCTACCCTTGACTGCTTCTGCCTCCAATAGATTTCCTGAGCACTATTGTTTTAAGGAACAGGTTAAAAAGAGAATCCTAATGTGATTTCTTTATAATGGGTGTGTTCCTTATCATATCCTAGTGTCTAAACTCTTCTCCATGGCTGGACCCCCAAAACACATTCCTTTACGTGCTAATGGGTATCTAGAGAGTGGGATAGGTTTAGTAAGTACCCTACCCCTAACGTGTACCCTAACCCTAACATGTAACCTAATCCTAAGCCGTACCCTAAACCGAGCCCTAACCCTAACACTAAACCTGACCCTAATCCTAACCCATACCCTAGGCTGTATCCGTTCCCCTACCCGAACCCGTACTCTAAGACATACCCTAACCCTAACCCTAACCCTAAGCTACCCTTGACTGCTTCTGCCTCCAATAGATTTCCTAAGCACTAGTGTTTTAAGGAACAGGTTAAAAAGAGAATCCTAATGTGATTTCTTTATAAAGGGTGTGTTCCTTATCTTATCCTAGTGTCTAATCTCTTCTCCATGGCTGGACCCCCAAATAATATTCCTTTTCGCGCTAAGGGGTATCTACAGAGTGGGATAGGTTTAATAACTACCCTAACCCTAAGGCGTACCCTAACCCTAACCCCTACCCTAACCCTAACACGTACCCTAATCCTAACCAGTAACCTAAACCGAGCCCTAACCCTAAAACTAACCCTAACCCTAACCCTAACCCATGCCCTACACCGTACCCGAACCCGTACCCGAACCTGTACCCTAAGCCGTAACCTAACCATAGCCCTAACCCTAACCCTAAGCTACCCTTGACTGCTTTTGCCACCAAGAGATTTCCTAAGCACTAGTGATTTAAGGAACAGGTTAAAAAGAGAATCCTAATGTGATTTCTTTATAATGGGTGTGTTCCTTATCTTATCCTAATGTCTAAACTCTTCTCCATGGCTGGACCCCCAAATAATATTCCTTTACGTCCTAAGGGGTATCTAGAGAGTGAGATAGGTTTAATAACTACCCTAACCCTAACGCGTACCCTAACCCTAACCCTTACCCTAACCCTAACACGGACCCTAATCCTAAATCGTACCCTAAACCGAGCCCTAACCGTAAAACTAACCGTAACCCTAACCCTAACCCATAACCTGCACCATACCCGAACCCGTACCCGAACCCGTACGCTAAGCCGTACGCTTACCCTAAACCTAACCCTAAACTACCCTTGACTTCTTCTGCCTCCAATAGATTTCCTAAGCACTAGTGTTTTAAGGAACAGGTTAAAAAGAGAATCCTAATGTGATTTCTATATAATGGGTGTCTTCCTTATCTCATCCTAAACTCTTCTCCATGGCTGGACCCCCAAATAATATTCCTTTACGTCCTAAGGGGTATCTAGAGAGTGAGATAGGTTTAATAACTACCCTAACCCTAACGCGTACCCTAACGCTAACCCCTACCCTAACCCTAACACGTACCCTAATCCCAACCCGTACCCTAAACCGAGCCCTTACCCTAAAACTAACCCTAACCCTAACCCTAACACATACCCTTCGCCGTACCCGAACCTGTACCCGAACCCGTACCCTAAGCCGTATCCTAAACCTAACCCTAACCCTAACCCTAACCCTAAGCTACCCTTGACTGCTTCTTCCTCCAATAGATTTCCTAAGCACTAGTGTTTTAAGGAACAGGTTAAAAAGAGAATCCAAATGTGATTTCTTTATAATGGGTGTGTTCTTTATCTTATCCTAGTGTCTAAACTCTTCTCCATGGCTAGACCCCAAATACTATTCCTTTACGTGCTAAGGGGTATCTAGAGAGTGGGATAGGTTTAATAACTACCCTAAGCCTAACGCGTACCCTAACGATAACTCCTACTCTAACACTAACACATACCCTAATCCTAAAACATAACCTAAACCGAGCCCTAACCCTAAAACTAACCCTAACCCTAACCCTAACCCATACCCTACGCCGTATCCGAACCTGTATCCGAACCCGTACCCTAAGCCATACCCTAACCCTAACCCTAACCCTAACCCTAAGCTACCCTTGACTACTTCTGCCTCCAATAGATTTCCTGAGCACTATTGTTTTAAGGAACAGGTTAAAAAGACAATCCTAATATAATTTCTTTATAATGGGTGTGTTCCTTATCATATCCTAGTGTCTAAACATTTCTCCATGGCTGGACCCCCCAAAAAATATTCCTTTACGTGCTAATGGGTATCTAGAGAGTGGGATAGGTTTAGTAACTACCCTACCCCTAACGCGTACCCTAACCCTAACATGTAACCTAATCCTAAACCGTACCCTAAACCGAGCCCTAACCCTAACACTAACCCTAACCCTAACACTAACCCATATCCTACGCCGTATCCGAACCCCTACCCAAACCCGTACCCTAAGCCATACCCTAACACTAACCCTAACCCTAACCCTAACCCTAAGCTACCCTTGACTGCTTTTGCCACCAAGAGATTTCCTAAACACTAGTGTTTTAAGGAACAGGTTAAAAAGAGAATCCTAATGTGATTTCTTTATAATGGGTGTGTTCCTTATCTTATCCTAATGTCTAAACTCTTCTCCATGGCTGGACCCCCAAATAATATTCCTTTACGTCCTAAGGGGTATCTAGAGAGTGAGATAGGTTTAATAACTACCCTAACACTAACGCGTACCATAACGCTAACCCCTACCCTAACCCTAACACGTACCCTAATCCTAACCCGTACCCTAAACCGAGCCCTTACCCTAAAACTAACCCTAACCCTAACCCTAACACATACCCTACGCCGTACGCGAACCCGTACCCGAACCCGTATCCTAAGCCGTACCCTAACCCTTACCCTAACCCTAACCCTAAGCTACCCTTGACTGCTTCTGCCTCCAATAGATTTCCTAAGCACTAGTGTTTTAAGGAACAGGTTAAAAAGAGAATCCTAATGTGATTTCTTTTAATGGGTGTGTTCCTAATCTTATCCTAGTGTCTAAATTCTTCTCCATGGCTAGACCACAAATACTATTCCTTTACGTGCTAAGGCGTATCTAGAGAGTGGGATAGGTTTAATAACTACCCTAACCCTAACGTGTACCCTAACCATAACCCCTACTCTAACCCTATCACGTACCCTAATCCTAAACCATAACCTAAACCGAGCCCTAACCCTAAAACTAACCCTAACCCTAACCCTAACACATACCCTTCGCCGTACCCGAACCTGTACCCGAACCCGTACCCTAAGCCGTATCCTAAACCTAACCCTAACCCTAACCCTAACCCTAAGCTACCCTTGACTGCTTCTTCCTCCAATAGATTTCCTAAGCACTAGTGTTTTAAGGAACAGGTTAAAAAGAGAATCCTAATGTGATTTCTTTATAATGGGTGTGTTCTTTATCTTATCCTAGTGTCTAAACTCTTCTCCATGGCTAGACCCCAAATACTATTCCTTTACGTGCTAAGGGGTATCTAGAGAGTGGGATAGGTTTAATAACTAACCTAAGCCTAACGCGTACCCTAACGATAACTCCTACTCTAACACTAACACATACCCTAATCCTAAAACATAACCTAAACCGAGCCCTAACCCTAAAACTAACCCTAACCCTTACCCTAACCCATACCCTACGCCGTATCCGAACCTGTATCCGAACCCGTACCCTAAGCCATACCCTAACCCTAACCCTAACCCTAACCCTAAGCTACCCTTGACTGCTTCTGCCTCCAATAGATTTCCTGAGCACTATTGTTTTAAGGAACAGGTTAAATAGACAATCCTAATATAATTTCTTTATAATGGGTGTGTTCCTTATCATATCCTAGTGTCTAAACATTTCTCCATGGCTGGACCCCCCAAAAAATATTCCTTTACGTGCTAATGGGTATCTAGAGAGTGGGATAGGTTTAGTAACTACCCTACCCCTAACGCGTACCCTAACCCTGACATGTAACCTAATCCTAAACCGTACCCTAAACCGAGCCCTAACCCTAACACTAACCCTATCCCTAACCCTAACCCATATCCTACGCCGTATCCGAACCCCTACCCAAACCCGTACCCTAAGCCATACCCTAACACTAACCCTAACCCTAACCCTAACCCTAAGCTACCCTTGACTGATTTTGCCACCAAGAGATTTCCTAAACACTAGTGTTTTAAGGAACAGGTTAAAAAGAGAATCCTAATGTGATTTCTTTATAATGGGTGTGTTCCTTATCTTATCCTAATGTCTAAACTCTTCTCCATGGCTGGACCCCCAAATAATATTCCTTTACGTCCTAAGGGGTATCTAGAGAGTGAGATAGGTTTAATAACTAACCTAACACTAACGCGTACCCTAACGCTAACCCCTACCCTAACCCTAACACATACCCTAATCCTAACCCGTACCCTAAACCGAGCCCTTACCCTAAAACTAACCCTAACCCTAACCCTAACACATACCCTACGCCGTACGCGAACCCGTACCCGAACCCGTATCCTAAGCCGTACCCTAACCCTAACCCTAACCCTAACCCTAAGCTACCCTTGACTGCTTCTGCCTCCAATAGATTTCCTAAGCACTAGTGTTTTAAGGAACAGGTTAAAAAGAGAATCCTAATGTGATTTCTTTTAATGGGTGTGTTCCTTATCTTATCCTAGTGTCTAAATTCTTCTCCATGGCTAGACCACAAATACTATTCCTTTACGTGCTAATGGGTATCTAGAGAGTGGGATAGGTTTAGTAAGTACCCTACCCCTAACGTGTACCCTAACCCTAACATGTAACCTAATCCTAAGCCGTACCCTAAACCGAGCCCTAACCCTAACACTAAACCTGACCCTAATCCTAACCCATACCCTAGGCTGTATCCGTTCCCCTACCCGAACCCGTACTCTAAGACATACCCTAACCCTAACCCTAACCCTAAGCTACCCTTGACTGCTTCTGCCTCCAATAGATTTCCGAAGCACTAGTGTTTTAAGGAACAGGTTAAAAAGAGAATCCTAATGTGATTTCTTTATAAAGGGTGTGTTCCTTATCTTATCCTAGTGTCTAATCTCTTCTCCATGGCTGGACCCCCAAATAATATTCCTTTTCGCCCTAAGTGGTATCTACAGAGTGGGATAGGTTTAATAACCACCCTAACCCTAAGGCGTACCCTAACCCTAACCCCTACCCTAACCCTAACACGTACCCTAATCCTAACCAGTAACCTAAACCGAGCCCTAACCCTAAAACTAACCCTAACCCTAACCCTAACCCATGCCCTACACCGTACCCGAACCCGTACCCGAACCCGTACCCTAAGCCGTAACCTAACCATAGCCCTAACCCTAACTCTAAGCTACCCTTGACTGCTTTTGCCACCAAGAGATTTCCTAAGCACTAGTGATTTAAGGAACAGGTTAAAAAGAGAATCCTAATGTGATTTCTTTATAATGGGTGTGTTCCTTATCTTATCCTAATGTCTAAACTCTTCTCCATGGCTGGACCCCCAAATAATATTCCTTTACGTCCTAAGGGGTATCTAGAGAGTGAGATAGGTTTAATAACTACCCTAACCCTAACGCGTACCCTAACCCTAACCCTTACCCTAACCCTAACACGGACCCTAATCCTAAATCGTACCCTAAACCGAGCCCTAACCGTAAAACTAACCGTAACCCTAACCCTAACCCATAACCTGCACCATACCCGAACCCGTACCCGAACCCGTACGCTAAGCCGTACGCTTACCCTAAACCTAACCCTAAACTACCCTTGACTTCTTCTGCCTCCAATAGATTTCCTAAGCACTAGTGTTTTAAGGAACAGGTTAAAAAGAGAATCCTAATGTGATTTCTATATAATGGGTGTCTTCCTTATCTCATCCTAAACTCTTCTCCATGGCTGGACCCCCAAATAATATTCCTTTACGTCCTAAGGGGTATCTAGAGAGTGAGATAGGTTTAATAACTACCCTAACCCTAATGCATACCCTAACGCTAACCCCTACCCTAACCCTAACACGTACCCTAATCCCAACCCGTACCCTAAACCGAGCCCTTACCCTAAAACTAACCCTAACCCTAACCCTAACACATACCCTTCGCCGTACCCGAACCTGTACCCGAACCCGTACCCTAAGCCGTATCCTAAACCTAACCCTAACCCTAACCCTAACCCTAAGCTACCCTTGACTGCTTCTTCCTCCAATAGATTTCCTAAGCACTAGTGTTTTAAGGAACAGGTTAAAAAGAGAATCCTAATGTGATTTCTTTATAATGGGTGTGTTCTTTATCTTATCCTAGTGTCTAAACTCTTCTCCATGGCTAGACCCCAAATACTATTCCTTTACGTGCTAAGGGGTATCTAGAGAGTGGGATAGGTTTAATAACTACCCTAAGCCTAACGCGTACCCTAACGATAACTCCTACTCTAACACTAACACATACCCTAATCCTAAAACATAACCTAAACCGAGCCCTAACCCTAAAACTAACCCTAACCCTAACCCTAACCCATACCCTACGCCGTATCCGAACCTGTATCCGAACCCGTACCCTAAGCCATACCCTAACCCTAACCCTAACCCTAACCCTAAGCTACCCTTGACTGCTTCTGCCTCCAATAGATTTCCTGAGCACTATTGTTTTAAGGAACAGGTTAAAAAGACAATCCTAATATAATTTCTTTATAATGGGTGTGTTCCTTCTCATATCCTAGTGTCTAAACATTTCTCCATGGCTGGACCCCCCAAAAAATATTCCTTTACGTGCTAATGGGTATCTAGAGAGTGGGATAGGTTTAGTAACTACCCTACCCCTAACGCGTACCCTAACCCTAACATGTAACCTAATCCTAAACCGTACCCTAAACCGAGCCCTAACCCTAACACTAACCCTAACCCTAACCCTAACCCATATCCTACGCCGTATCCGAACCCCTACCCAAACCCGTACCCTAAGCCATACCCTAACACTAACCCTAACCCTAACCCTAACCCTAAGCTACCCTTGACTGCTTTTGCCACCAAGAGATTTCCTAAACACTAGTGTTTTAAGGAACAGGTTAAAAAGAGAATCCTAATGTGATTTCTTTATAATGGGTGTGTTCCTTATCTTATCCTAATGTCTAAACTCTTCTCCATGGCTGGACCCCCAAATAATATTCCTTTACGTCCTAAGGGGTATCTAGAGAGTGAGATAGGTTTAATAACTAACCTAACACTAACGCGTACCCTAACGCTAACCACTACCCTAACCCTAACACGTACCCTAATCCTAACCCGTACCCTAAACCGAGCCCTTACCCTAAAACTAACCCTAACCCTAACCCTAACACATACCCTACGCCGTACGCGAACCCGTACCCGAACCCGTATCCTAAGCCGTACCCTAACCCTAACCCTAACCCTAACCCTAAGCTACCCTTGACTGCTTCTGCCTCCAATAGATTTCCTAAGCACTAGTGTTTTAAGGAACAGGTTAAAAAGAGAATCCTAATGTGATTTCTTTTAATGGGTGTGTTCCTTATCTTATCCTAGTGTCTAAATTCTTCTCCATGGCTAGACCACAAATACTATTCCTTTACGTGCTAATGGGTATCTAGAGAGTGGGATAGGTTTAGTAAGTACCTTACCCCTAACGTGTACCCTAACCCTAACATGTAACCTAATCCTAAGCCGTACCCTAAACCGAGCCCTAACCCTAACACTAAACCTGACCCTAATCCTAACCCATACCCTAGGCTGTATCCGTTCCCCTACCCGAACCCGTACTCTAAGACATACCCTAACCCTAACCCTAACCCTAAGCTACCCTTGACTGCTTCTGCCTCCAATAGATTTCCTAAGCACTAGTGTTTTAAGGAACAGGTTAAAAAGAGAATCCTAATGTGATTTCTTTATAAAGGGTGTGTTCCTTATCTTATCCTAGTGTCTAATCTCTTCTCCATGGCTGGACCCCCAAATAATATTCCTTTTCGCGCTAAGGGGTATCTACAGAGTGGGATAGGTTTAATAACTACCCTAACCCTAAGGCGTACCCTAACCCTAACCCCTACCCTAACCCTAACACGTACCCTAATCCTAACCAGTAACCTAAACCGAGCCCTAACCCTAAAACTAACCCTAACCCTAACCCTAACCCATGCCCTACACCGTACCCGAACCCGTACCCGAACCCGTACCCTAAGCCGTAACCTAACCATAGCCCTAACCCTAACCCTAAGCTACCCTTGACTGCTTTTGCCACCAAGAGATTTCCTAAGCACTAGTGATTTAAGGAACAGGTTAAAAAGAGAATCCTAATGTGATTTCTTTATAATGGGTGTGTTCCTTATCTTATCCTAATGTCTAAACTCTTCTCCATGGCTGGACCCCCAAATAATATTCCTTTACGTCCTAAGGGGTATCTAGAGAGTGAGATAGGTTTAATAACTACCCTAACCCTAACGCGTACCCTAACCCTAACCCTTACCCTAACCCTAACACGGACCCTAATCCTAAATCGTACCCTAAACCGAGCCCTAACCGTAAAACTAACCGTAACCCTAACCCTAACCCATAACCTGCACCATACCCGAACCCGTACCCGAACCCGTACGCTAAGCCGTACGCTTACCCTAAACCTAACCCTAAACTACCCTTGACTTCTTCTGCCTCCAATAGATTTCCTAAGCACTAGTGTTTTAAGGAACAGGTTAAAAAGAGAATCCTAATGTGATTTCTATATAATGGGTGTCTTCCTTATCTCATCCTAAACTCTTCTCCATGGCTGGACCCCCAAATAATATTCCTTTACGTCCTAAGGGGTATCTAGAGAGTGAGATAGGTTTAATAACTACCCTAACCCTAACGCGTACCCTAACGCTAACCCCTACCCTAACCCTAACACGTACCCTAATCCCAACCCGTACCCTAAACCGAGCCCTTACCCTAAAACTAACCCTAACCCTAACCCTAACACATACCCTTCGCCGTACCCGAACCTGTACCCGAACCCGTACCCTAAGCCGTATCCTAAACCTAACCCTAACCCTAACCCTAACCCTAAGCTACCCTTGACTGCTTCTTCCTCCAATAGATTTCCTAAGCACTAGTGTTTTAAGGAACAGGTTAAAAAGAGAATCCTAATGTGATTTCTTTATAATGGGTGTGTTCTTTATCTTATCCTAGTGTCTAAACTCTTCTCCATGGCTAGACCCCAAATACTATTCCTTTACGTGCTAAGGGGTATCTAGAGAGTGGGATAGGTTTAATAACTACCCTAAGCCTAACGCGTACCCTAACGATAACTCCTACTCTAACACTAACACATACCCTAATCCTAAAACATAACCTAAACCGAGCCCTAACCCTAAAACTAACCCTAACCCTAACCCTAACCCATACCCTACGCCGTATCCGAACCTGTATCCGAACCCGTACCCTAAGCCATACCCTAACCCTAACCCTAACCCTAACCCTAAGCTACCCTTGACTGCTTCTGCCTCCAATAGATTTCCTGAGCACTATTGTTTTAAGGAACAGGTTAAAAAGACAATCCTAATATAATTTCTTTATAATGGGTGTGTTCCTTATCATATCCTAGTGTCTAAACATTTCTCCATGGCTGGACCCCCCAAAAAATATTCCTTTACGTGCTAATGGATATCTAGAGAGTGGGATAGGTTTAGTAACTACACTACCCCTAACGCGTACCCTAACCCTAACATGTAACCTAATCCTAAACCGTACCCTAAACCGAGCCCTAACCCTAACACTAACCCTAACCCTAACCCTAACCCATATCCTACGCCGTATCCGAACCCCTACCCAAACCCGTACCCTAAGCCATACCCTAACACTAACCCTAACCCTAACCCTAACCCTAAGCTACCCTTGACTGCTTTTGCCACCAAGAGATTTCCTAAACACTAGTGTTTTAAGGAACAGGTTAAAAAGAGAATCCTAATGTGATTTCTTTATAATGGGTGTGTTCCTTATCTTATCCTAATGTCTAAACTCTTCTCCATGGCTGGACCCCCAAATAATATTCCTTTACGTCCTAAGGGGTATCTAGAGAGTGAGATAGGTTTAATAACTAACCTAACACTAACGCGTACCCTAACGCTAACCCCTACCCTAACCCTAACACGTACCCTAATCCTAACCCGTACCCTAAACCGAGCCCTTACCCTAAAACTAACCCTAACCCTAACCCTAACACATACCCTACGCCGTACGCGAACCCGTACCCGAACCCGTATCCTAAGCCGTACCCTAACCCTAACCCTAACCCTAACCCTAAGCTACCCTTGACTGCTTCTGCCTCCAATAGATTTCCTAAGCACTAGTGTTTTAAGGAACAGGTTAAAAAGAGAATCCTAATGTGATTTCTTTTAATGGGTGTGTTCCTTATCTTATCCTAGTGTCTAAATTCTTCTCCATGGCTAGACCACAAATACTATTCCTTTACGTGCTAAGGCGTATCTAGAGAGTGGGATAGGTTTAATAACTACCCTAACCCTAACGTGTACCCTAACCATAACCCCTACTCTAACCCTATCACGTACCCTAATCCTAAACCATAACCTAAACCGAGCCCTAACCCTAAAACTAACCCTAACCCTAACCCATACCCTACGCCGTACCTGAACCCGTATCCGAACCCATACCCTAAGCCATACCCTAACCCTAATCCTAACCCTAACCCTAAGCTACCCTTGACTGCTTCTGCCTCCAATAGATTTCCTGAGCACTATTGTTTTAAGGAACAGGTTAAAAAGAGAATCCTAATGTGATTTCTTTATAATGGGTGTGTTCCTTATCATATCCTAGTGTCTAAACTCTTCTCCATGGCTGGACCCCCAAAACACATTCCTTTACGTGCTAATGGGTATCTAGAGAGTGGGATAGGTTTAGTAAGTACCCTACCCCTAACGTGTACCCTAACCCTAACATGTAACCTAATCCTAAGCCGTACCCTAAACCGAGCCCTAACCCTAACACTAAACCTGACCCTAATCCTAACCCATACCCTAGGCTGTATCCGTTCCCCTACCCGAACCCGTACTCTAAGACATACCCTAACCCTAACCCTAACCCTAAGCTACCCTTGACTGCTTCTGCCTCCAATAGATTTCCTAAGCACTAGTGTTTTAAGGAACAGGTTAAAAAGAGAATCCTAATGTGATTTCTTTATAAAGGGTGTGTTCCTTATCTTATCCTAGTGTCTAATCTCTTCTCCATGGCTGGACCCCCAAATAATATTCCTTTTCGCGCTAAGGGGTATCTACAGAGTGGGATAGGTTTAATAACTACCCTAACCCTAAGGCGTACCCTAACCCTAACCCCTACCCTAACCCTAACACGTACCCTAATCCTAACCAGTAACCTAAACCGAGCCCTAACCCTAAAACTAACCCTAACCCTAACCCTAACCCATGCCCTACACCATACCCGAACCCGTACCCGAACCCGTACCCTAAGCCGTAACCTAACCATAGCCCTAACCCTAACCCTAAGCTACCCTTGACTGCTTTTGCCACCAAGAGATTTCCTAAGCACTAGTGATTTAAGGAACAGGTTAAAAAGAGAATCCTAATGTGATTTCTTTATAATGGGTGTGTTCCTTATCTTATCCTAATGTCTAAACTCTTCTCCATGGCTGGACCCCCAAATAATATTCCTTTACGTCCTAAGGGGTATCTAGAGAGTGAGATAGGTTTAATAACTACCCTAACCCTAACGCGTACCCTAACCCTAACCCTTACCCTAACCCTAACACGGACCCTAATCCTAAATCGTACCCTAAACCGAGCCCTAACCGTAAAACTAACCGTAACCCTAACCCTAACCCATAACCTGCACCATACCCGAACCCGTACCCGAACCCGTACGCTAAGCCGTACGCTTACCCTAAACCTAACCCTAAACTACCCTTGACTTCTTCTGCCTCCAATAGATTTCCTAAGCACTAGTGTTTTAAGGAACAGGTTAAAAAGAGAATCCTAATGTGATTTCTATATAATGGGTGTCTTCCTTATCTCATCCTAAACTCTTCTCCATGGCTGGACCCCCAAATAATATTCCTTTACGTCCTAAGGGGTATCTAGAGAGTGAGATAGGTTTAATAACTACCCTAACCCTAACGCGTACCCTAACGCTAACCCCTACCCTAACCCTAACACGTACCCTAATCCCAACCCGTACCCTAAACCGAGCCCTTACCCTAAAACTAACCCTAACCCTAACCCTAACACATACCCTTCGCCGTACCCGAACCTGTACCCGAACCCGTACCCTAAGCCGTATCCTAAACCTAACCCTAACCCTAACCCTAACCCTAAGCTACCCTTGACTGCTTCTTCCTCCAATAGATTTCCTAAGCACTAGTGTTTTAAGGAACAGGTTAAAAAGAGAATCCTAATGTGATTTCTTTATAATGGGTGTGTTCTTTATCTTATCCTAGTGTCTAAACTCTTCTCCATGGCTAGACCCCAAATACTATTCCTTTACGTGCTAAGGGGTATCTAGAGAGTGGGATAGGTTTAATAACTACCCTAAGCCTAACGCGTACCCTAACGATAACTCCTACTCTAACACTAACACATACCCTAATCCTAAACCATAACCTAAACCGAGCCCTAACCCTAAAACTAACCCTAACCCTAACCCTAACCCATACCCTACGCCGTATCCGAACCTGTATCCGAACCCGTACCCTAAGCCATACCCTAACCCTAACCCTAACCCTAACCCTAAGCTACCCTTGACTGCTTCTGCCTCCAATAGATTTCCTGAGCACTATTGTTTTAAGGAACAGGTTAAAAAGACAATCCTAATATAATTTCTTTATAATGGGTGTGTTCCTTATCATATCCTAGTGTCTAAACATTTCTCCATGGCTGGACCCCCAAAAAATATTCCTTTACGTGCTAATGGGTATCTAGAGAGTGGGATAGGTTTAGTAACTACCCTACCCCTAACGCGTACCCTAACCCTAACATGTAACCTAATCCTAAACCGTACCCTAAACCGAGCCCTAACCCTAACACTAACCCTAACCCTAACCCTAACCCATATCCTACGCCGTATCCGAACCCCTACCCAAACCCGTACCCTAAGCCATACCCTAACACTAACCCTAACCCTAACCCTAACCCTAAGCTACCCTTGACTGCTTTTGCCACCAAGAGATTTCCTAAACACTAGTGTTTTAAGGAACAGGTTAAAAAGAGAATCCTAATGTGATTTCTTTATAATGGGTGTGTTCCTTATCTTATCCTAATGTCTAAACTCTTCTCCATGGCTGGACCCCCAAATAATATTCCTTTACGTCCTAAGGGGTATCTAGAGAGTGAGATAGGTTTAATAACTAACCTAACACTAACGCGTACCCTAACGCTAACCCCTACCCTAACCCTAACACGTACCCTAATCCTAACCCGTACCCTAAACCGAGCCCTTACCCTAAAACTAACCCTAACCCTAACCCTAACACATACCCTACGCCGTACGCGAACCCGTACCCGAACCCGTATCCTAAGCCGTACCCTAACCCTAACCCTAACCCTAACCCTAAGCTACCCTTGACTGCTTCTGCCTCCAATAGATTTCCTAAGCACTAGTGTTTTAAGGAACAGGTTAAAAAGAGAATCCTAATGTGATTTCTTTTAATGGGTGTGTTCCTTATCTTATCCTAGTGTCTAAATTCTTCTCCATGGCTAGACCACAAATACTATTCCTTTACGTGCTAAGGCGTATCTAGAGAGTGGGATAGGTTTAATAACTACCCTAACCCTAACGTGTACCCTAACCATAACCCCTACTCTAACCCTATCACGTACCCTAATCCTAAACCATAACCTAAACCGAGCCCTAACCCTAAAACTAACCCTAACCCTAACCCATACCCTACGCCGTACCTGAACCCGTATCCGAACCCGTACCCTAAGCCATACCCTAACCCTAATCCTAACCCTAACCCTAAGCTACCCTTGACTGCTTCTGCCTCCAATAGATTTCCTGAGCACTATTGTTTTAAGGAACAGGTTAAAAAGAGAATCCTAATGTGATTTCTTTATAATGGGTGTGTTCCTTATCATATCCTAGTGTCTAAACTCTTCTCCATGGCTGGACCCCCAAAACACATTCCTTTACGTGCTAATGGGTATCTAGAGAGTGGGATCGGTTTAGTAAGTACCCTACCCCTAACGTGTACCCTAACCCTAACATGTAACCTAATCCTAAGCCGTACCCTAAACCGAGCCCTAACCCTAACACTAAACCTGACCCTAATCCTAACCCATACCCTAGGCTGTATCCGTTCCCCTACCCGAACCCGTACTCTAAGACATACCCTAACCCTAACCCTAACCCTAAGCTACCCTTGACTGCTTCTGCCTCCAATAGATTTCCTAAGCACTAGTGTTTTAAGGAACAGGTTAAAAAGAGAATCCTAATGTGATTTCTTTATAAAGGGTGTGTTCCTTATCTTATCCTAGTGTCTAATCTCTTCTCCATGGCTGGACCCCCAAATAATATTCCTTTTCGCGCTAAGGGGTATCTACAGAGTGGGATAGGTTTAATAACTACCCTAACCCTAAGGCGTACCCTAACCCTAACCCCTACCCTAACCCTAACACGTACCCTAATCCTAACCAGTAACCTAAACCGAGCCCTAACCCTAAAACTAACCCTAACCCTAACCCTAACCCATGCCCTACACCGTACCCGAACCCGTACCCGAACCCGTACCCTAAGCCGTAACCTAACCATAGCCCTAACCCTAACCCTAAGCTACCCTTGACTGCTTTTGCCACCAAGAGATTTCCTAAGCACTAGTGATTTAAGGAACAGGTGAAAAAGAGAATCCTAATGTGATTTCTTTATAATGGGTGTGTTCCTTATCTTATCCTAATGTCTAAACTCTTCTCCATGGCTGGACCCCCAAATAATATTCCTTTACGTCCTAAGGGGTATCTAGAGACTGAGATAGGTTTAATAACTACCCTAACCCTAACGCGTACCCTAACCCTAACCCTTACCCTAACCCTAACACGGACCCTAATCCTAAATCGTACCCTAAACCGAGCCCTAACCGTAAAACTAACCGTAACCCTAACCCTAACCCATAACCTGCGCCATACCCGAACCCGTACCCGAACCCGTACGCTAAGCCGTACGCTTACCCTAAACCTAACCCTAAACTACCCTTGACTTCTTCTGCCTCCAATAGATTTCCTAAGCACTAGTGTTTTAAGGAACAGGTTAAAAAGAGAATCCTAATGTGATTTCTATATAATGGGTGTCTTCCTTATCTCATCCTAGTGTCTAAACTCTTCTCCATGGCTGGACCCCCAAATAATATTCCTTTACGTCCTAAGGGGTATCTAGAGAGTGAGATAGGTTTAATAACTACCCTAACCCTAACGCGTACCCTAACGCTAACCCCTACCCTAACTCTACCACGTACCCTAATCCCAACCCGTACCCTAAACCGAGCCCTTACCCTAAAACTAACCCTAACCCTAACCCTAACCCATACCCTACGCCGTATCCGAACCTGTATCCGAACCCGTACCCTAAGCCATACCCTAACCCTAACCCTAACCCTAACCCTAAGCTACCCTTGACTGCTTCTGCCTCCAATAGATTTCCTGAGCACTATTGTTTTAAGGAACAGGTTAAAAAGACAATCCTAATATAATTTCTTTATAATGGGTGTGTTCCTTATCATATCCTAGTGTCTAAACATTTCTCCATGGCTGGACCCCCAAAAAATATTCCTTTACGTGCTAATGGGTATCTAGAGAGTGGGATAGGTTTAGTAACTACCCTACCCCTAACGCGTACCCTAACCCTAACATGTAACCTAATCCTAAACCGTACCCTAAACCGAGCCCTAACCCTAACACTAACCCTAACCCTAACCCTAACCCATATCCTACGCCGTATCCGAACCCCTACCCAAACCCGTACCCTAAGCCATACCCTAACACTAACCCTAACCCTAACCCTAACCCTAAGCTACCCTTGACTGCTTTTGCCACCAAGAGATTTCCTAAACACTAGTGTTTTAAGGAACAGGTTAAAAAGAGAATCCTAATGTGATTTCTTTATAATGGGTGTGTTCCTTATCTTATCCTAATGTCTAAACTCTTCTCCATGGCTGGACCCCCAAATAATATTCCTTTACGTCCTAAGGGGTATCTAGAGAGTGAGATAGGTTTAATAACTAACCTAACACTAACGCGTACCCTAACGCTAACCCCTACCCTAACCCTAACACGTACCCTAATCCTAACCCGTACCCTAAACCGAGCCCTTACCCTAAAACTAACCCTAACCCTAACCCTAACACATACCCTACGCCGTACGCGAACCCGTACCCGAACCCGTATCCTAAGCCGTACCCTAACCCTAACCCTAACCCTAACCCTAAGCTA
Source organism: Eschrichtius robustus (assembly GCF_028021215.1). NCBI lineage: Eukaryota > Metazoa > Chordata > Mammalia > Artiodactyla > Eschrichtiidae > Eschrichtius > Eschrichtius robustus. The sequence goes on from NC_090839.1 coordinate 61,511,220, forward strand.
CCCTTGACTGCTTCTGCCTCCAATAGATTTCCTAAGCACTAGTGTTTTAAGGAACAGGTTAAAAAGAGAATCCTAATGTGATTTCTTTTAATGGGTGTGTTCCTTATCTTATCCTAGTGTCTAAATTCTTCTCCATGGCTAGACCACAAATACTATTCCTTTACGTGCTAAGGCGTATCTAGAGAGTGGGATAGGTTTAATAACTACCCTAACCCTAACGTGTACCCTAACCATAACCCCTACTCTAACCCTATCACGTACCCTAATCCTAAACCATAACCTAAACCGAGCCCTAACCCTAAAACTAACCCTAACCCTAACCCATACCCTACGCCGTACCTGAACCCGTATCCGAACCCGTACCCTAAGCCATACCCTAACCCTAATCCTAACCCTAACCCTAAGCTACCCTTGACTGCTTCTGCCTCCAATAGATTTCCTGAGCACTATTGTTTTAAGGAACAGGTTAAAAAGAGAATCCTAATGTGATTTCTTTATAATGGGTGTGTTCCTTATCATATCCTAGTGTCTAAACTCTTCTCCATGGCTGGACCCCCAAAACACATTCCTTTACGTGCTAATGGGTATCTAGAGAGTGGGATCGGTTTAGTAAGTACCCTACCCCTAACGTGTACCCTAACCCTAACATGTAACCTAATCCTAAGCCGTACCCTAAACCGAGCCCTAACCCTAACACTAAACCTGACCCTAATCCTAACCCATACCCTAGGCTGTATCCGTTCCCCTACCCGAACCCGTACTCTAAGACATACCCTAACCCTAACCCTAACCCTAAGCTACCCTTGACTGCTTCTGCCTCCAATAGATTTCCTAAGCACTAGTGTTTTAAGGAACAGGTTAAAAAGAGAATCCTAATGTGATTTCTTTATAAAGGGTGTGTTCCTTATCTTATCCTAGTGTCTAATCTCTTCTCCATGGCTGGACCCCCAAATAATATTCCTTTTCGCGCTAAGGGGTATCTACAGAGTGGGATAGGTTTAATAACTACCCTAACCCTAAGGCGTACCCTAACCCTAACCCCTACCCTAACCCTAACACGTACCCTAATCCTAACCAGTAACCTAAACCGAGCCCTAACCCTAAAACTAACCCTAACCCTAACCCTAACCCATGCCCTACACCGTACCCGAACCCGTACCCGAACCCGTACCCTAAGCCGTAACCTAACCATAGCCCTAACCCTAACCCTAAGCTACCCTTGACTGCTTTTGCCACCAAGAGATTTCCTAAGCACTAGTGATTTAAGGAACAGGTGAAAAAGAGAATCCTAATGTGATTTCTTTATAATGGGTGTGTTCCTTATCTTATCCTAATGTCTAAACTCTTCTCCATGGCTGGACCCCCAAATAATATTCCTTTACGTCCTAAGGGGTATCTAGAGACTGAGATAGGTTTAATAACTACCCTAACCCTAACGCGTACCCTAACCCTAACCCTTACCCTAACCCTAACACGGACCCTAATCCTAAATCGTACCCTAAACCGAGCCCTAACCGTAAAACTAACCGTAACCCTAACCCTAACCCATAACCTGCGCCATACCCGAACCCGTACCCGAACCCGTACGCTAAGCCGTACGCTTACCCTAAACCTAACCCTAAACTACCCTTGACTTCTTCTGCCTCCAATAGATTTCCTAAGCACTAGTGTTTTAAGGAACAGGTTAAAAAGAGAATCCTAATGTGATTTCTATATAATGGGTGTCTTCCTTATCTCATCCTAGTGTCTAAACTCTTCTCCATGGCTGGACCCCCAAATAATATTCCTTTACGTCCTAAGGGGTATCTAGAGAGTGAGATAGGTTTAATAACTACCCTAACCCTAACGCGTACCCTAACGCTAACCCCTACCCTAACTCTACCACGTACCCTAATCCCAACCCGTACCCTAAACCGAGCCCTTACCCTAAAACTAACCCTAACCCTAACCCTAACACATACCCTTCGCCGTACCCGAACCTGTACCCGAACCCGTACCCTAAGCCGTATCCTAAACCTAACCCTAACCCTAACCCTAACCCTAAGCTACCCTTGACTGCTTCTTCCTCCAATAGATTTCCTAAGCACTAGTGTTTTAAGGAACAGGTTAAAAAGAGAATCCTAATGTGATTTCTTTATAATGGGTGTGTTCTTTATCTTATCCTAGTGTCTAAACTCTTCTCCATGGCTAGACCCCAAATACTATTCCTTTACGTGCTAAGGGGTATCTAGAGAGTGGGATAGGTTTAATAACTACCCTAAGCCTAACGCGTACCCTAACGATAACTCCTACTCTAACACTAACACATACCCTAATCCTAAACCATAACCTAAACCGAGCCCTAACCCTAAAACTAACCCTAACCCTAACCCTAACCCATACCCTACGCCGTATCCGAACCTGTATCCGTACCCGTACCCTAAGCCATACCCTAACCCTAACCCTAAGCCTAACCCTAAGCTACCCTTGACTGCTTCTGCCTCCAATAGATTTCCTGAGCACTATTGTTTTAAGGAACAGGTTAAAAAGACAATCCTAATATAATTTCTTTATAATGGGTGTGTTCCTTATCATATCCTAGTGTCTAAACATTTCTCCATGGCTGGACCCCCAAAAAATATTCCTTTACGTGCTAATGGGTATCTAGAGAGTGGGATAGGTTTAGTAACTACCCTACCCCTAACGCGTACCCTAACCCTAACATGTAACCTAATCCTAAACCGTACCCTAAACCGAGCCCTAACCCTAACACTAACCCTAACCCTAACCCTAACCCATATCCTACGCCGTATCCGAACCCCTACCCAAACCCGTACCCTAAGCCATACCCTAACACTAACCCTAACCCTAACCCTAACCCTAAGCTACCCTTGACTGCTTTTGCCACCAAGAGATTTCCTAAACACTAGTGTTTTAAGGAACAGGTTAAAAAGAGAATCCTAATGTGATTTCTTTATAATGGGTGTGTTCCTTATCTTATCCTAATGTCTAAACTCTTCTCCATGGCTGGACCCCCAAATAATATTCCTTTACGTCCTAAGGGGTATCTAGAGAGTGAGATAGGTTTAATAACTAACCTAACACTAACGCGTACCCTAACGCTAACCCCTACCCTAACCCTAACACGTACCCTAATCCTAACCCGTACCCTAAACCGAGCCCTTACCCTAAAACTAACCCTAACCCTAACCCTAACACATACCCTACGCCGTACGCGAACCCGTACCCGAACCCGTATCCTAAGCCGTACCCTAACCCTAACCCTAACCCTAACCCTAAGCTACCCTTGACTGCTTCTGCCTCCAATAGATTTCCTAAGCACTAGTGTTTTAAGGAACAGGTTAAAAAGAGAATCCTAATGTGATTTCTTTTAATGGGTGTGTTCCTTATCTTATCCTAGTGTCTAAATTCTTCTCCATGGCTAGACCACAAATACTATTCCTTTACGTGCTAAGGCGTATCTAGAGAGTGGGATAGGTTTAATAACTACCCTAACCCTAACGTATACCCTAACCATAACCCCTACTCTAACCCTATCACGTACCCTAATCCTAAACCATAACCTAAACCGAGCCCTAACCCTAAAACTAACCCTAACCCTAACCCATACCCTACGCCGTACCTGAACCCGTATCCGAACCCGTACCCTAAGCCATACCCTAACCCTAATCCTAACCCTAACCCTAAGCTACCCTTGACTGCTTCTGCCTCCAATAGATTTCCTGAGCACTATTGTTTTAAGGAACAGGTTAAAAAGAGAATCCTAATGTGATTTCTTTATAATGGGTGTGTTCCTTATCATATCCTAGTGTCTAAACTCTTCTCCATGGCTGGACCCCCAAAACACATTCCTTTACGTGCTAATGGGTATCTAGAGAGTGGGATCGGTTTAGTAAGTACCCTACCCCTAACGTGTACCCTAACCCTAACATGTAACCTAATCCTAAGCCGTACCCTAAACCGAGCCCTAACCCTAACACTAAACCTGACCCTAATCCTAACCCATACCCTAGGCTGTATCCGTTCCCCTACCCGAACCCGTACTCTAAGACATACCCTAACCCTAACCCTAACCCTAAGCTACCCTTGACTGCTTCTGCCTCCAATAGATTTCCTAAGCACTAGTGTTTTAAGGAACAGGTTAAAAAGAGAATCCTAATGTGATTTCTTTATAAAGGGTGTGTTCCTTATCTTATCCTAGTGTCTAATCTCTTCTCCATGGCTGGACCCCCAAATAATATTCCTTTTCGCGCTAAGGGGTATCTACAGAGTGGGATAGGTTTAATAACTACCCTAACCCTAAGGCGTACCCTAACCCTAACCCCTACCCTAACCCTAACACGTACCCTAATCCTAACCAGTAACCTAAACCGAGCCCTAACCCTAAAACTAACCCTAACCCTAACCCTAACCCATGCCCTACACCGTACCCGAACCCGTACCCGAACCCGTACCCTAAGCCGTAACCTAACCATAGCCCTAACCCTAACCCTAAGCTACCCTTGACTGCTTTTGCCACCAAGAGATTTCCTAAGAACTAGTGATTTAAGGAACAGGTTAAAAAGAGAATCCTAATGTGATTTCTTTATAATGGGTGTGTTCCTTATCTTATCCTAATGTCTAAACTCTTCTCCATGGCTGGACCCCCAAATAATATTCCTTTTACGTCCTAAGGGATATCTAGAGAGTGAGATAGGTTTAATAACTACCCTAACCCTAACGCGTACCCTAACCCTAACCCTTACCCTAACCCTAACACGGACCCTAATCCTAAATCGTACCCTAAACCGAGCCCTAACCGTAAAACTAACCGTAACCCTAACCCTAACCCATAACCTGCGCCATACCCGAACCCGTACCCGAACCCGTACGCTAAGCCGTACGCTTACCCTAAACCTAACCCTAAACTACCCTTGACTTCTTCTGCCTCCAATAGATTTCCTAAGCACTAGTGTTTTAAGGAACAGGTTAAAAAGAGAATCCTAATGTGATTTCTATATAATGGGTGTCTTCCTTATCTCATCCTAGTGTCTAAACTCTTCTCCATGGCTGGACCCCCAAATAATATTCCTTTACACCCTAAGGGGTATCTAGAGAGTGAGATAGGTTTAATAACTACCCTAACCCTAACGCGTACCCTAACGCTAACCCCTACCCTAACCCTAACACGTACCCTAATCCCAACCCGTACCCTAAACCGAGCCCTTACACTAAAACTAACCCTAACCCTAACCCTAACACATACCCTTCGCCGTACCCGAACCTGTACCCAAACCCGAACCCTAAGCCGTATCCTAACCCTAACCCTAACCCTAACCCTAACCCTAAGCTACCCTTGACTGCTTCTTCCTCCAATAGATTTCCTAAGCACTAGTGTTTTAAGGAACAGGTTAAAAAGAGAATCCTAATGTGATTTCTTTATAATGGGTGTGTTCTTTATCTTATCCTAGTGTCTAAACTCTTCTCCATGGCTAGACCCCAAATACTATTCCTTTACGTGCTAAGGGGTATCTAGAGAGTGGGATAGGTTTAATAACTACCCTAAGCCTAACGCGTACCCTAACGATAACTCCTACTCTAACACTAACACATACCCTAATCCTAAACCATAACCTAAACCGAGCCCTAACCCTAAAACTAACCCTAACCCTAACCCTAACCCATACCCTACGCCGTATCCGAACCTGTATCCGAACCCGTACCCTAAGCCATACCCTAACCCTAACCCTAAGCCTAACCCTAAGCTACCCTTGACTGCTTCTGCCTCCAATAGATTTCCTGAGCACTATTGTTTTAAGGAACAGGTTAAAAAGACAATCCTAATATAATTTCTTTATAATGGGTGTGTTCCTTATCATATCCTAGTGTCTAAACATTTCTCCATGGCTGGACCCCCCAAAAAATATTCCTTTACGTGCTAATGGGTATCTAGAGAGTGGGATAGGTTTAGTAACTACCCTACCCCTAACGCGTACCCTAACCCTAACATGTAACCTAATCCTAAACCGTACACTAATCCGAGCCCTAACCCTAACACTAACCCTAACCCTAACCCTAACCCATATCCTACGACGTATCCGAACCCCTACCCAAACCCGTACCCTAAGCCATACCCTAACACTAACCCTAACCCTAACCCTAACCCTAAGCTACCCTTGACTGCTTTTGCCACCAAGAGATTTCCTAAACACTAGTGTTTTAAGGAACAGGTTAAAAAGAGAATCCTAATGTGATTTCTTTATAATGGGTGTGTTCCTTATCTTATCCTAATGTCTAAACTCTTCTCCATGGCTGGACCCCCAAATAATATTCCTTTACGTCCTAAGGGGTATCTAGAGAGTGAGATAGGTTTAATAACTAACCTAACACTAACGCGTACCCTAACGCTAACCCCTACCCTAACCCTAACACGTACCCTAATCCTAACCCGTACCCTAAACCGAGCCCTTACCCTAAAACTAACCCTAACCCTAACCCTAACACATACCCTACGCCGTACGCGAACCCGTACCCGAACCCGTATCCTAAGCCGTACCCTAACCCTAACCCTAACCCTAACCCTAAGCTACCCTTGACTGCTTCTGCCTCCAATAGATTTCCTAAGCACTAGTGTTTTAAGGAACAGGTTAAAAAGAGAATCCTAATGTGATTTCTTTTAATGGGTGTGTTCCTTATCTTATCCTAGTGTCTAAATTCTTCTCCATGGCTAGACCACAAATACTATTCCTTTACGTGCTAAGGCGTATCTAGAGAGTGGGATAGGTTTAATAACTACCCTAACCCTAACGTGTACCCTAACCATAACCCCTACTCTAACCCTATCACGTACCCTAATCCTAAACCATAACCTAAACCGAGCCCTAACCCTAAAACTAACCCTAACCCTAACCCATACCCTACGCCGTACCTGAACCCGTATCCGAACCCGTACCCTAAGCCATACCCTAACCCTAATCCTAACCCTAACCCTAAGCTACCCTTGACTGCTTCTGCCTCCAATAGGTTTCCTGAGCACTATTGTTTTAAGGAACAGGTTAAAAAGAGAATCCTAATGTGATTTCTTTATAATGGGTGTGTTCCTTATCATATCCTAGTGTCTAAACTCTTCTCCATGGCTGGTCCCCCAAAACACATTCCTTTACGTGCTAATGGGTATCTAGAGAGTGGGATAGGTTTAGTAAGTACCCTACCCCTAACGTGTACCCTAACCCTAACATGTAACCTAATCCTAAGCCGTACCCTAAACCGAGCCCTAACCCTAACACTAAACCTGACCCTAATCCTAACCCATACCCTAGGCTGTATCCGTTCCCCTACCCGAACCCGTACTCTAAGACATACCCTAACCCTAACCCTAACCCTAAGCTACCCTTGACTGCTTCTGCCTCCAATAGATTTCCTAAGCACTAGTGTTTTAAGGAACAGGTTAAAAAGAGAATCCTAATGTGATTTCTTTATAAAGGGTGTGTTCCTTATCTTATCCTAGTGTCTAATCTCTTCTCCATGGCTGGACCCCCAAATAATATTCCTTTTCGCGCTAAGGGGTATCTACAGAGTGGGATAGGTTTAATAACTACCCTAACCCTAAGGCGTACCCTAACCCTAACCCCTACCCTAACCCTAACACGTACCCTAATCCTAACCAGTAACCTAAACCGAGCCCTAACCCTAAAACTAACCCTAACCCTAACCCTAACCCATGCCCTACACCGTACCCGAACCCGTACCCGAACCCGTACCCTAAGCCGTAACCTAACCATAGCCCTAACCCTAACCCTAAGCTACCCTTGACTGCTTTTGCCACCAAGAGATTTCCTAAGCACTAGTGATTTAAGGAACAGGTTAAAAAGAGAATCCTAATGTGATTTCTTTATAATGGGTGTGTTCCTTATCTTATCCTAATGTCTAAACTCTTCTCCATGGCTGGACCCCCAAATAATATTCCTTTACGTCCTAAGGGATATCTAGAGAGTGAGATAGGTTTAATAACTACCCTAACCCTAACGCGTACCCTAACCCTAACCCTTACCCTAACCCTAACACGGACCCTAATCCTAAATCGTACCCTAAACCGAGCCCTAACCGTAAAACTAACCGTAACCCTAACCCTAACCCATAACCTGCGCCATACCCGAACCCGTACCCGAACCCGTACGCTAAGCCGTACGCTTACCCTAAACCTAAACCTAAACTACCCTTGACTTCTTCTGCCTCCAATAGATTTCCTAAGCACTAGTGTTTTAAGGAACAGGTTAAAAAGAGAATCCTAATGTGATTTCTATATAATGGGTGTCTTCCTTATCTCATCCTAGTGTCTAAACTCTTCTCCATGGCTGGACCCCCAAATAATATTCCTTTACGTCCTAAGGGGTATCTAGAGAGTGAGATAGGTTTAATAACTACCCTAACCCTAACGCGTACCCTAACGCTAACCCCTACCCTAACCCTAACACGTACCCTAATCCCAACCCGTACCCTAAACCGAGCCCTTACCCTAAAACTAACCCTAACCCTAACCCTAACACATACCCTTCGCCGTACCCGAACCTGTACCCGAACCCGTACCCTAAGCCGTATCCTAAACCTAACCCTAACCCTAACCCTAACCCTAAGCTACCCTTGACTGCTTCTTCCTCCAATAGATTTCCTAAGCACTAGTGTTTTAAGGAACAGGTTAAAAAGAGAATCCTAATGTGATTTCTTTATAATGGGTGTGTTCTTTATCTTATCCTAGTGTCTAAACTCTTCTCCATGGCTAGACCCCAAATACTATTCCTTTACGTGCTAAGGGGTATCTAGAGAGTGGGATAGGTTTAATAACTACCCTAAGCCTAACGCGTACCCTAACGATAACTCCTACTCTAACACTAACACATACCCTAATCCTAAACCATAACCTAAACCGAGCCCTAACCCTAAAACTAACCCTAACCCTAACCCTAACCCATACCCTACGCCGTATCGGAACCTGTATCCGAACCCGTACCCTAAGCCATACCCTAACCCTAACCCTAACCCTAACCCTAAGCTACCCTTGACTGCTTCTGCCTCCAATAGATTTCCTGAGCACTATTGTTTTAAGGAACAGGTTAAAAAGACAATCCTAATATAATTTCTTTATAATGGGTGTGTTCCTTATCATATCCTAGTGTCTAAACATTTCTCCATGGCTGGACCCCCCAAAAAATATTCCTTTACGTGCTAATGGGTATCTAGAGAGTGGGATAGGTTTAGTAACTACCCTACCCCTAACGCGTACCCTAACCATAACCCCTACTCTAACCCTATCACGTACCCTAATCCTAAACCATAACCTAAACCGAGCCCTAACCCTAAAACTAACCCTAACCCTAACCCATACCCTACGCCGTACCTGAACCCGTATCCGAACCCGTACCCTAAGCCATACCCTAACCCTAATCCTAACCCTAACCCTAAGCTACCCTTGACTGCTTCTGCCTCCAATAGATTTCCTGAGCACTATTGTTTTAAGGAACAGGTTAAAAAGAGAATCCTAATGTGATTTCTTTATAATGGGTGTGTTCCTTATCATATCCTAGTGTCTAAACTCTTCTCCATGGCTGGACCCCCAAAACACATTCCTTTACGTGCTAATGGGTATCTAGAGAGTGGGATAGGTTTAGTAAGTACCCTACCCCTAACGTGTACCCTAACCCTAACATGTAACCTAATCCTAAGCCGTACCCTAAACCGAGCCCTAACCCTAACACTAAACCTGACCCTAATCCTAACCCATACCCTAGGCTGTATCCGTTCCCCTACCCGAACCCGTACTCTAAGACATACCCTAACCCTAACCCTAACCCTAAGCTACCCTTGACTGCTTCTGCCTCCAATAGATTTCCTAAGCACTAGTGTTTTAAGGAACAGGTTAAAAAGAGAATCCTAATGTGATTTCTTTATAAAGGGTGTGTTCCTTATCTTATCCTAGTGTCTAATCTCTTCTCCATGGCTGGACCCCCAAATAATATTCCTTTTCGCGCTAAGGGGTATCTACAGAGTGGGATAGGTTTAATAACTACCCTAACCCTAAGGCGTACCCTAACCCTAACCCCTACCCTAACCCTAACACGTACCCTAATCCTAACCAGTAACCTAAACCGAGCCCTAACCCTAAAACTAACCCTAACCCTAACCCTAACCCATGCCCTACACCGTACCCGAACCCGTACCCGAACCTGTA